>NC_143196.1:4355833-4722500 GCF_051530095.1 Phoenix dactylifera | reverse complement strand
TCATCGGCGCCATCGCCTCCGTCTCCCGCCCCGACCTCTTCTCCAAGATCGTCATGCTCTCCGCGTCCCCCAGGTACCACCTGCTCGACGCTTTGCCTCTGTCGAGTGTCGCACCCCAAATCCGCACCATTTGTCTTTTATTTAGTTCTTCTTGCTATCGTTGCTGATCTAAAACCGCATCCCGTGGTGGGTCCCACGCCGCGTTCCACGTTGGAGTATGCCACTGTTCGCTTGGATGGTTCTAGTTGGGGTGGACCTGAATGACTTGATTTTGCTTTGCTTCTGGAATAGTTCCTAGTTTGGACGGTTGAACTTGTTTTGTATCACGGCATGGCGGATTTATTCGTAGTACTTATTGATTTCGGTGCGAGGTGGTTGTAGATTAGCCATTTCTCGTAGCCATGACCAGGGCTAGGATTTATGTATGACGATCAGGAACCTTTTGGGATTTGTTTTCGGATGTATATTTTATGAAAAATATTAGATTTTCTTGGAGGGTGTTCACTATCTTCCTAAAGGTATTTCCAAACTTACTCTAGGGTTGGGAGGAAGGTTTGGAGTTATGAGTTCTGGATCAGGCAAGGAAGGAGAGTAAGGAATAAGATGGATGATACTAGGCTCATTTGTTAAGAGATTGAAGAGAGCTAGGTTTCATAAAGGGTAATCCAAGAATTGGGAGTAAAGCTCTTATACAGGAATGGTCACATGGGCTTGTAATGTTTGCCTAGTAGAAGATATGGTGGGAGGATGTGGATGATTTGGATTGGCTTCTAAGGTTTAGATCATGTTATAATGTGTTTAATGTAAATGCTTGGGATAATTGGATTCCTAGATTCTACACCTTTTTTTTAGTGGATAAGAAGAGGATTGCGCCATGCTTCTTTTGGAAGGTAAGATGGTTAGATAGGCATTGGGCTTGTGTAACTTATGTAATGGTTGAAACATGAAGTAGTATAAGGTGATGAGTTTTGGGTTGTTCGTGCTTGTCATGATATGTTAGGTCTATTTTGTAAAGTTGATGTGTCCATGTGCAGGCTGGAGGGGTCAAAAGAAAAGGGGAATCTTTTTGTTAGAGTAGAGGTGGTGTCGCGATTTGAGGTTTTGTGATTATATATATATATATATATATATATATATATATATATATATATATATATATATATGTTTCTTTTCATGATTGATTACGATGTCTCCTCATGGTTTTGTGGGAGTGAACATGGTGCGTGGTCATGATCCTTGTGTCAAAATTTGAGGTAGTAAATTTCCTAGTTATGGAATATTGCTATGATTTGCTTTATCGTAGGACTGAGTCTGAGCATAGTAAAACGTAGTGATGATGTGTGCACTTTTGACAGTAAGTTAACATAAAGAATGATAGTATAGGGCTTCACATGCATCATGGAAAGTGGAGAATTTTTGGGTAAGACATGGAAATGACCTTTCCTACTAATCCAAGTTGGTGGATCTAAGATTACATTGTCAAACATAAATTGCTAGCAGGGCCGGCCGGAGCCTTAGGCGACCGAGGCGGTCGCCTAAGGCCTCGAGCCAATGGGAGGCCTCCAAGAGGCGGAGGGAGCAAAGAGATTAAGAGAGAGAGAGAGGGAAGTTCCTTGCATTTGACCGTACCCAAAAGGAAGCAAAGCTGCAAAGGCCCCATATAAAATCGGAACAGGAGCTGGCTACGAGTCTTCCCCTTGATGGAAGGGAGGTGGAGAGTTTCCAGGCCTGCAGAGGGGCAATTTGGGAAGTTGGGAACTGTAGTTTTGTTTTGGGTGGAGAGGGAGAGAGAGCGAGAGGGGAGGGATTTGGTTGGCTTGATACACGCCTGAAGCCACTCTTATCTTTCATCCCTTCTCTTTTTTGGTTTTAGTCTTGGTTTTCCTTCCCTCACATTACTCCTGCTCCAGCTGGGCCATCAGGAAGAAAGATAGGGGGATTGGAGATGGACTTCTTGGAGGGTGGAGATTCTTTTAATTTTCTCCTCTCGGTTTCTTCTCCCCTCTTGGGTGGTAGAGAGAGAAAAGGAGGGAGGGGGTTGAAGAGCTGTTGTGCCGTGATGGTGCAGTTGCTGCTTGGGTACTCGCTTGAAGGGGAGATGGTGGGATGGGACTTTTATTAATTAGATGGAGTGAATTTCCCATAATGCCCCTACTTTCTCTTATGGAGAGGTTCTTTTTTGGACAAATTTTTTTCTTTACCTTGACCATGAAGTGTCATGGGATGACCTTTTCTATTCTACTCTTGCTTGACATGGTAAACAGTATTGCCAAGCATTATCTTGGTTATTGAAACAGTTTCATGGACCTTCTTTTAAGGTAATTACTTTTATGTGCTTTCATTCAAAAATTATATTAAATTAGAAAAGCTTCTTGTCTATCTTTTTAGATTGATGTATCTTTGTTGAAATAGTATACTTGATAGTTATCTATTTCCATATTTTTTTTAAGTATTTTATATTTATTAAAAAAATTATTATTAAAAAGAAAAGAGGTCTCATTTATTGGATTCGCCTTAGGCCTCCAAATGTATTGGGCCGCCCCTGATTGCTAGTCTTTGGATTCAGATGCAGGAAGATCTCAGGCTGTTCCCAATTTAATAATAGGGTTGTTGAATTTAAGAATTGTTAGGTTTCACTCTGCAGCCTGAAATTTTAGGAATTGCACCTTTTCTTTTAAACTATTGATGGGCAAACAAAGGAATTAAATTTGACAGAAGTTATTTATGTGAAGTTTTCCTACTTACAAACTTTGATCAATGAATTGATAGCACATCATTGAATCAGGGATTCTCCACAATTACTAGAATTATTCATCTCTCAACTTTTGGAAGGCTAGACATTTTGGAGACTCCTTTCAGTAATTTTGTGCCAATTTTTGTTCTTTTCTCCTTTCTTTCTTTTGAGAGGATGTAATCTTCCTTCTATATATATTTTTTTGGCTTAGGTTCATTTCCTCTCTCTCTCTCTCTCAAAACAAAACCATCTCATGTTGAAGAGAGACTAACAATCTTTTAAATTTTGCAACAAATCAAATATTTGAAGAAAGATCCTTTCTTTTTTAGCCTACAATCATACTTCTTACTCCTTTATTAAGATAAAATCTTTCCAACACAAAAGACAATCAAAAACTTCATAGAGTTATTAAATATTTCAAACATCCATTCCAATGGTTATACGAGCCATTCCAATGTTTCAAATAACATTAACCTTTAAGCCTTTGAGTGAATTCTTATTTCTTGTTAGTTATTTTCATAAATAGAGAAAGGGTCAAAAACAAAGGAAGTATCGTTGAAAGAGCACCTCCCACCTTACAAATAGTCCATGAAATGATTTTTCACATGACAATGCTAAGGGGCTATATGAAAAGCAACAAATAGATTCCACATGCTTGTTACCTTCCTAGTTGGCAATAATTAAAATGAGAACTTTTGGAAGTGCATGCTGTTAAATTTTGAAGGCCTAAAGTTCTACTTCTTAAGGAGTTAGAATTTAACTTGTGAATACTAAATATAGTGGATGGTGATAATCTGAATATCCATAAAAATCTCCTATGTGGAAGAGGTCAAATCAAAACCCAGAGATACCAAAATTTGGGTGTTGTTTGACATCACTTTGTTTCTATTTTTTTCCTTATTTTTTTTTAAAAAGCATAAACATGTTTGGTATATTCGATTATTTTTAGAAACGTAACGTGGTGGTGTTTGGGACAACAGTGGCAGTGGAGATAGCAACAATGTTGGTAGTTGCTAGCAATAGTAGTGGTACTGGCAGCAATGTTGGTATTAGTGGTGGTGGTAGGGGCAATGGTAATATGACCTATGTGGTGACTATAGCGGCAGTGACAGTAGTATGGTAGTGGTGAGGATTGGCAGAGGGTGGTAATGGTGGTGGCAGCATTAGCAGTGGTGGCGGTGACGATGTGGTAGTGATAGTAGAATATCTTTATTGTTTTTTAAAATATTGAAAACAAGAATTTTTTATTTTTATTTTTTTGTAGAAATAATGAAAATGATTTTAAAAAATAGAAAATAAAAATAATAGCACCAAACATGGATTCTATTTCGGTTGCTGTATTTTTATGTTTAAAAATAGAAAACAAGAATAAAAAAAATAAATCCTTGACTTTTCACTTGTTCTTGCAATTTTCATGGGGGTCATATCAAGATCCGCAATCTCGGTATTGGATATCATATCGGTACTTTACTAGTTTGGTACAATATGGTATGCATTCCAACCGAAATAGCTCCCGATCCCTTTTTTTCTCACTTTTTATCACAATTTTGTCAAAAATCGGGCGGTACGAGTCAATACAACACGGCAAACATCCCAATTTTGGGTGGTACTGGGTGGTATGAGGTAGTTTTGCTCGATTTAGACTGGTACGGACCAATTCGACTCATATACCTAATCGAACTTCAGTACCATACTGATGCCTTATCGGTACGGTACGGTACGGTACGGTATCGTCCATACATATCGGTACGGTAGACCTTGTCTTTACATGTTTTATTTAAATACGAAGGAAAGTTTCAATTCTGTGAAGTATGAGGTCAGAGCACTAAGGTCTAGTCTAAAATAGATATGTTGTGTTGATAGTCTTATTAGGATGAAATTCAATATCAAATTTTCAGTCTTTTTGTGATGAATAATCTCTTTTCTACTTTTTTGTCCACATTGAACAAATGAATTACAATCCAGTTGGTAATGTTAGTGCAGTAAAACATAGGAAGACATTCCCTTGTTCACGAGGTATATAATTGCAGACTTAGATGTAATTTTGCTTATCAGCAACTTCGTTATTTAAGGGGCTTTAAAGTGTCAAGCCACCACTTTACATTATATGTCATGCCATCTTATAAAGAAAATTGATTAGTGCTTATTTCCTGCCAATTTAGTGTCTTAACAGTTGTCGTAGACAATGTTTTAAAACTCAGGTTGGGTCTCTTGGATAGATTGTCAGTTTTGGCAATTTTGGTGGTTTTAGTAGTTTTGCTCCAATTTTAAAATTTTTAGGCCAAAAAAGTCTTGAAAATCTAAAAAATAGAAAAAAAACATTATAAAAAATAAAAAATTAGGGCAAGTTACCTCCCATTATTTGATTGTGTTTTAAATTATATAGGATTATAATATATAATAGAGCACTAACCTGTTGAGTAAAATACCGAGTGTCACTTGGTCAAGCATAAACTAACAAGACAGTACACAAAAGTTTAAAACGAAATAGATTTACCTATTCAATATCATATACTATTGCAAGACAGGTTATGCAAATAATGGTGGTCATCATCATCATTGCAACATGGATGGGAGTATTGATGGGGATGAGGATAATAATGAGATAGCTCATCACAAGTCCATATAGTTATGGAATTTTACATTTATTGTGTATTAAAAAAATACTATTATTATGAAGTGTATTATATTTAGTTGTTTATAATGGTCTTTGTAAGTACTATAATAAGAGTCATTTCAAAGGCCGTGCCTGTCAAGTATTATGTTATCGTGTATCTTCTTTTAACTCAAGAAAGAGAATGAAAATCCTTTAAAAATTGGTGCCATATGGATTTTGTATGCAAATAAACAAAGAAATGATTAAAATATGATAGGAAATGGCAAGACAAAGTCTTAGAAAAGCATCAATGGCTGATTTCAGTTGGTTGGAAACCGACCTGTTTTAATCAAAAGTGACCAAAATCCAATATTGGAGGTCAGTTTTATTTGGTCTGTACTAAAAGTTTCACTAATAGTTTTTGGTTGGAACCATGAAATGTGAAACCGTCTCGAACCGAACGGTTCCGCTCGTTTCGAGTCGTAATGGTGGCTTACCGGTACAGTTTCGGCTTTGAAAACGGTTCGTTGCCGGAGCCGGAGAAGGAGAAGAGAAAGAGCGAGCGAGTGGGGGAGGGAGGGAGAAGGAGCGGCTGCGGATACTTGCGGGGGGCGGCGGAGGCTGAGGCCGCGGCCACATCCCCTGTTTCCGCCCCCCCGCGGCCCTCCGCAGGCATCCGCGACCACTTCTTCTCGCTCCCTCTCCTGCTTGTTCTCTCTTTCTCTTCTCCTTCTCTGGCTCCGGCTGGTTTTCTCTCTCGGTACGGGCCCAGCACGAACCGACTCATGCTGCCGGGCAACTGGTAAGGTGCCCAGCACCGGCACAATAGACCTTGGTTGGAACTCGAAATCTTGTCCTCTATATGTACTTATAGATTTTTTACTTGCTTTTGATGTCATCTTTGTTATATTTATAAACTTTGCGATCTTTGCTACTAAGAAACCAGGTTTTCTTGGTCATCAGACTTCAATATGGATCAAGTTTGCGTTTCCTTTGCCTCCATTATGTTACCAAGGTTGTTAGATTGCTTAGTCAAGGCCAGACAATAGACCTCTTCCAGAGCCTAGGCAGGCGCCTAGGTGCTTAGATGGCGACCTAGGGAAGAAAGCTCTCCAAGCTTTTTACAATGCATAGTTTTAATCATGTGTGTAAATATGTGTGTGGATTTATTATATTTACATTTTTACCATATATGAGATCATAGACCTATTTGTCATACTAAAAAGTCCAAAGACCAAAATCTACAAAGAGAGCAGCAACAGCAATGCTGCCACTGCGGCGTCAAACATATTACAGAACATAGCTAGGTAGTCAACACGTAGCAAGAAGCAGGATGAGCCAAGAAGATTAGAGGCTAGCAAGCAGAAGAAAAGGAAAAATTTAGGAAAAAGGTGGAATAATGGCTAGCTAAATGAAAGGTCTGTTGGTTATTACAGTTGCCACTGCCACTTGTCATTGTTGGCTGACCTATTGGTAC
Organism: Phoenix dactylifera; assembly: GCF_051530095.1. Taxonomy (NCBI): domain Eukaryota; kingdom Viridiplantae; phylum Streptophyta; class Magnoliopsida; order Arecales; family Arecaceae; genus Phoenix; species Phoenix dactylifera. The sequence continues at coordinate 4,715,693 of NC_143196.1, read as the reverse complement.
CCATTGATCAGCCACTAGCTACTAGTAGGTTGGTGGTAACCTTCGCTACCTGCCCATGTGTCCCTTATGGGACTTAAATAGGGAAAGAAATCACATGAGAAAAGACTTGTCGATGAACAGAGCCACCTTAAAGCAACATTTGATAAGAAACAGGTCATTGGAGTTCACTGCTTTAGGTTGATCAGTTCCTGATAATTTATATCACATTTTCAGCATTTCAGAAATTTCTGCACTATTTTATAGGAGATTGACATAAAGTTGACTGACAGTTCTAAAAATTTAATTATTTTAACCAATTGTACCTTGAACCATAAAGGCAACCCTTATACATAGGATAATTCTTGTAAATCGAGGCCAAGGAAATTGTCTTATTCTTTTTAAAAGTACTACTACTTTGTGGGGCAAAGGTGGATCTATATTGATTTACAAGCTTTCATCTCCTTTTGTGACTACTCTCTCTTACTAAGTTTTTGTGACTAAGAAAGTTGACATGCCTGGAAGTTTCCAAGTTCTATATAGCTGTGGCGATTGGTCTGTTAAATTTTTCAGAGCAAATGATCTCGTTCTCAAAAGTGTGGAACACTCGCAAGCTGCATGAACATGGTGTCATGGGCCATTCATTTCGTTTTGAAGGATTAGTTTTGATTTTATTTTGGGGTAATACTAGATATTTCATTATTTCATGATCTCAAGTTCTGTAAGCCATTTTCAACCATCTACAGAGAAAACCAATTGAACCATGACTATCTTTTTACATCCAGACCCGTGTCTTTGTGTTCCAATTCTTACCATCTAGAATTGTTGATTCTGCTGTTATTTGTTGTGCATCACTGTTGGAGTATTCATTCAGTCTCTTAAAGGTCTTCTTTTTCTTTAAAATAATTCACTACTTATATTATCAGGTATCTGAATGATGTGGACTACTTCGGGGGATTTGAACAGGAAGAACTGGACGAGCTTTTTGATGCCATGAGATCTAACTATAAGGCATGGGTATCTGGATTTGCTCCATTAGCTGTGGGAGGAGATTTGGAGTCGGTAGCTGTTCAGGAGTTCAGCCGAACACTCTTCAATATCCGTCCTGACATTGCCTTTAGTGTCGCACAAACAATATTCCAAAGTGATGTAAGGCATCTCCTAGGCCATGTTACAGTACCTTGTCACATCCTGCAGAGTAGCAAGGATCTTGCAGTGCCTGTTGTGGTATCTGAGTACTTGCATAAGAACCTCAGGGCTAACTCCATTGTTGAAGTTATGCCCTCAGAAGGCCACCTTCCACAGTTGAGCAATCCAGAAATAGTCATTCCTGTTCTGCTTAGGCACATACGGTTTGACATAGAAGTCTAAGAAGACTCCACAGAGCTAAAATAAGCTGTGTATTCTCCCCTTGTTAGCAGCATAAGATGCTCTTGTTTGAATTGCAATTTGCAAATAAGATTTCAGACTTTCCAAAACTGTTGTAATGCTAGGCAAAGTCCCAACTGAAGTTGTATATTAACATTGCAGATATTCTGTTACAGGCCCACCTTCTTCTGTTGTGAAGTTTGCTTGCACTGCGAACATCCCAAAAAAAAGTTGTTCTTCTTCGACAAACCATTCCCACGAGACAAAAAAAAGAGGTTTTCTTCTTTTCTAATAGTTAATCCTGTCATTGGTAAGAGTTTCCTGATTATTTACTTATGGCAGAGGCACGATGTTTAGTTGTTGCATCACTGCATTTGTTGTGCAAATGAAGAATCATGGTATAATGATTGATAAGGTTCCTATTTTGCATTTTAGTTTCTTGGAGAGGGATGTTGAACCAAGTCTATATTTGCACCCAAAAAGAAAGTCTGTAAATGGTGGAAAACAGTTCTGCAATTAAGCTATCCAAAAGAAGCACCGCAGAAAGCAGATTTGATGTTTTAAAAAAGAGCAAGGTTTGTTTTCAGCATTTCATGATTCTAAGTTCTGGTCGCATGATGAATTGATGGTAAATTTATCCTCCCCTATTTTTCATGCAGCGTTTGCGACAAATATTTTTAAGGTGCTCTTGAGAGTATATTCTATTTATGTTGAACTGGTGGTGCAAGGCAGCCTGAATTATGCTTCAACAGTTCAACTGGATCGAAAGATACCCCACTATTCCTGATCCAAGTGGTTGTGGCACTGCAATACTCGTCATAATTACGATTTCCCTACATGGCAGGGGTCCATAAATATTATATAATCCAAAACAAGGGAAGCAGGATGGCTCCCATTTGGTCATTACTTCGGGTCAACATTCCAAAGCATTCGTTTTACTTTAGGAACCGATGGGGGAGAAGATTATTTCGACCTCCTTAACATCAGCCTTGGCCGTGGTAAATGATCTTGGTATTGGCTGGCATGTTATGCTGGTCGTAGTTCAAAAGTAACGCTAGAAATTAATGAAGGAACCACACTTATGGTTTCAACAATGGTCGACCTAGCTTGGCCATAAATGCATCATCAATACAATTAACATCGTGGATATATCGGAAAGAGTTGTTACCATATAATTATTATACCTCCTGATGGATAAGATAATAGATATTCACCATCTTATATATAGGAGTGACTAGAGAATCCTCGGGTAAGCATTCTCTAGCTCTCTCTCTCTCTCTCCCTTTTCCACTTAGGAGTGCAAATAGGTCGGGTCATGAGTGACCCCGACCTAACTCGGTTCCTTGTTCGAGCCAGCCCAACCCAATAGAAAATCAGGTCGGATCGGGTCCGTCGCTACAATTTTTGGGCCAACGGGTCATTTGGATCGGATCGGATCCATATATAACTCAGACTGAAGCCAAAAATTATGGTCTGGTTCGGGTCAACCCATCCATGGCTTCAGAACTTGTTTGTATGCCCGCAGGCCCAAATAATTCTATAGATTCGGGTCGGATCTGATTCGAGTCAATCCATCCATGACTTCAGAATTTGTTTGCACCCCGCAGTTCGGGGTGGGTCGTAGGATTAAAAATCTAAAATTATCCAAATTCAAATGGATTAGGTCTGATCGGGTTGGGTTTGAATTCAGTAAACCAAGACTCAACCCAGAAAATAACACGGGTCCAATTTTAGAATCCGATCAGCCCCATGAGTCCTCCAAAACAGATTGAGTCGGATCTAAGCAGATTGGGTCGGATCACGAGTCAACTCAGACCCATTTGCAACCTACTTCTATTATTGCTTTAAATCTGTACTAACTTAAGTATCAAATTGTCCTCCAGAAATCTTCCAGCAAAAGAACTTCTTTGCGGGTCATACTCAACCTCTAAAGTCGCAGCGGAAAATCCCCAACGTTTTTTTGGCCAACCTATTTTTCACCTCCGTACTGGCTGACCTCAGTTTATCTTGGGCGGATATTGACCTGAATTCATATTCTAGCGGCGGCAGGAACATTCCAAAATATTTGTTAATCGAGTTAGTTGACTGCATGCAGTCTTGGACTAGATTCTCCAGGCAGAAAGAAAGAAGGAAATATCCACCAATCTCAGAGCAACCCAGATGTCATGCATGACGGTGAAGTTTCGTCATTATATATACCCTTTTAGAGGAGCAACGAATGCAAAGGGTCCCACCGAGAGTTCGATCGCTCCCAGCCCTGAGTCCAGTCTCCAGTCTTATTTCTACTTTATAATCGGATAGAATCACGTGTGGGTTCTCAAAAAGAAGGCCAATTCATCGCTAAGGAGACCACGACACTAATTAGAAAGAGGATAGTGATCCACATCAAAGCCCCAAAAAGATAGCTCAAGTTGAAAGGTCTCTCTTTCTAAAGCAATGCTAGCATAACTTGAGAATCTCAATCAAAAAAAAAAGTTACAAACTAGCCGTGTTGATTTCTCATTGCTCCATTTTGACCTCGCACGAATCGACCATAAGATTATGGAGAAATTAAGAAATTTACTTGCATCAGATGTTTAATTCTTTAATACAACAATTTTGAGTTATTTAGATAATTGTTATTTGTCTAATGAAACTTGCAACAATCGATGGACTACAAGTCTACAATACCTCGATTGTTCAGGCATATTGTTTGTTGACCCGAATTCAGCAATATTTCTTATAACATGTTATTTTCTCTCCCAATAAACTTGCAACATGTTCAATTTAATAAAATAAGGTAGGTCCATCACTCTTATTATTAAAAGAAACATTAGAAAACGTGCAAGGCAAAGCTACTCTAAAATTCCAAACCGGTTCAAAGCTGGTGAGGACCGAAGTGCATCATCTCCACCCGGCTCAACTGCACAACCGAACCAAACTTTGAATACTTTTCCACAATGTAGTGCTCAGCCACCACATTTTGACCACTAATGTCCTCTTTTTTTTTACTCCTTTGATGTAAATTTTGACCACTAATGTCATTATGACACAGATGATACACACCATTTTTCTCTTCTAATTAAATCAGAAGTGCCAACTTTGGCCGCCTCTCAGCCTGCTCCGAAGGCTCCTACTACTTTTTGGTCAAACCATCCCACGTAACTCCACTTGCTCTTCCCTCAAGGAATCCCTCTCCTCTCTCTCTCTATAAAACAAACACCTTCTATACTTTAGAAACCATGGCTCTCCAAGCTCCACTGGACTCCGCCTCCTCTCCTGCTGCACTGAAACCAGCCCAAGAGGCGTTGCCATGGGCGCAGGAGAAGCGCTCCAAGCGCCACCCCTCCTTCCCTCTCCAAACACAGGAAGAATATCTTGCTCTTTGCCTCGTTATGCTCGCACGCGGCGACGGCCACCGGCAGCCATCGCCATCTCCTCCTCCTCCTGCTTCTCCGCCGTCGCGGAAGCTTTGTTACAAGTGCTCTGTCTGTGGCAAGGCGTTCCCTTCATACCAGGCGCTCGGCGGGCATAAGTCCAGCCACCGGCGGCCAACCGGGATTGAAGACGTCCGGCTCTTCTCTTCGTTTGCTGGCAGTGGATCGGTGTCGTCGGGTGGTTCTGGCGGCGGCTCGGAGGGTGGCAGGGTCCACCGGTGCTCTGTTTGCTTTAGGAGTTTCCCGACGGGGCAAGCGCTGGGTGGGCACAAGCGGTGCCACTACTGGGAGGTGTCATCGAGCTCGGATGTGGCTTTGAGAGATTTTGATCTGAACCTGCCGCCGACGCCGTTGCCGGAGTTTGGGGCGGAGATGTGGGCGACAGGGGAGGAGGAGGAGGTCCAGAGCCCTGTGACCGTGAAGAAGCCAAGGCTTTTGATTTCGGCCTAAACTACAGTTTTTTCTATTGCAGGCATGGAAGCTTTTTTAAAAAAAATTGTTGTCAAGGATTGCGTTGTTGTCCATAGGATCGTAGGAAGGAAGATTTGTTCATTATTTGGAAATGGCAGACGCCAAAGCAAGCAACTGTTATTCTTTTTTTTTTTTTTTTTTTTTGACTCTTTGTTTTGTTTCCTCCATTCTATTTGCTCAAAAAAAATATTTATTTCTCTTCTAAATTTGTTTCGCTTTGCATGTCTCTGTTAATTGTTAAAGGCTATGCAGAAATATTAGTGCTCGCTGAACCCACCATTGATGACGCTATGCAGAAATTGTGATGTTTGGCTGGAAAGATGGTGGTTAATTTGTTAAGGCTCTTTTTTGGGCTTTCCTGGGTAGGAACATCCGTATATATTGCGTAAGAAAATGGTTAAATTTGGGAGAGCTTCTGGGGAGCCAAAAAATATTTTTTAATCATCCAAAAACATTTTTAAATAAAATAGGCATATTTGATAAAATTTTCGGAAAGCTATTTTAGCTTTCTTAGAAAGCTAAAACAGCTTTTTGAGAGCACTTCTATTGTGGAGCTTCTCTGAAAAAATACTTTTAGGAATTGTCAGAAAGCTATTTTAAGTTATAATATTTTTTTTCTTTTTGGACTAAAATATCCATAATAAAATGGAATAATTACACATAATGCCTCTTTATATTATTCCACAATTATCAAGAGAATGAAAAATTAATTTACGCTAATATTTATAATATTTTATATCTTTATTATTATATTATACTATAAATATAATATTATATTACATTATATCATAATATATTGATATATTGTGTTAAATAATTTAATATTATATTAAAATATTTAACATATAGTATACAATATTATATTACTATATTATAATAATATTATATTACATTATACTAATATTATATTATATCATATATTTATAGTATACATATTATATTTCATTATGTTTTGTTGTGCAATACTATGTAATGTCCTTTATGGTCATTTGTCATACAAAAAATACTTTCTCAGTTTGTTTATCAAATAAATGTTAAAGTTCCACAACACTTTAAAAATGTAGTTACCAGACAGTAGACAGCTTTTTATAAAAGCTCTACTTCCAAAAGCTCTAATTTTAAAAGCTCTACTGCCAACAGCTCCTCTAAATGGGGCCTAAGTACTTCTCTCCCGAAATATTAAAACATTTCTTCTTTCAAGAGACAATATTTTTCCAACAATATAAGCCAACATATTTTCATACGAATTGAATTGAAATAGATAAAACTAAGTATCATTTAGATTTGATTTAAGTAACGCAGAAACTTCCCCCCATCTATCAGATTCCTTTGTCTGTTGATATTACTATAATAATTAGTAACAATAGTGATTTGTAATGATATTGGATGTATTTTAGGCATTAAAACTTAGGTCATTATTATAGGGCAACGCGAAGCATGCACCCCTATTAACCTTGGTGTTTTATTGCTGTAAAAATGTAATAGGTCAAATAGATGCTACACATCAACATTGAGAGATGCAACCATGGAGCAGCATAACCCATAACCAATTTGAGGACCAAATAATCATCCACAGTGTATCCAAATACATGCTTTACCTTGTGTGTTTCAGAAGCAGGCCTTCGGGCCGAGATTTTGCGTCAAGATAGGAAAAAGGCCCGGGCCTTAAGGCTGGGCCGGTCGATCAAAATGGATCAGGCCGGGCCTCATAGAGGGAAAGTGGAGATTGGCGCACGTGCCTCTCTCCTTCCATATTTTCCCTCACATGCTGTCTGAGGGCCGATCCGTTTTCTTCCCTTCCCTCTTTTCTTTTTTTTCTTCTTTTTTATTTTTCTTTCATTAGATGTGATGGACATAGGGATAAAAGTGGATCGGATAATATCTATTCGAATCTATTTTTTATCCGAATATATCCGGATATGGACAAAAATTTGAGCATCTGACTAATATCCATATCCGTAAAAAAAAAATGGATATGAATATGGATATGGATATAAATAGACAACTATCCAATCCTCATCCGAATATATGATTTCATTTATAATCCTATTTAATTTTATATAGTAATAATGAATTTTTAAGAAAAATGAATGTCCACATTAATATGCTGCAACTTGATTTATCATCCATCTAGTAATATTTTTGATTCTATGGTCATAAATTTTAATTATCTAATTTATATCCATAACTTTGGTATCTTGTTTATATCTGTATATGTTTAAAATAAATATGGATATGAATTTTTGTATCTAACTAACATCCATATCTGTATCTGTATTTGTCAAACAAAATAAATTTAAATATAGATATACTAATATTCGTGTTTTTGCATATGCCAATGCTCCTATTCCATTTTTAAGCCATACTTCTCTTCCCAAACTTCTTTCTCCTCTCTCTCTCTCTCTCTCTCTCTCTTGCTCGATCCATCATGCAACCCTTATCCCCTCTATTTCTCCTCTGGTGTGCGAGTGTTCCTGAGCATATACACTGTGACATTGCCAGGCATTTGTTGAAATCACCCTTTATAGGATGAAGTAGATTTATTTATATATTTTATATTTTTTTACACTTTTTTTCACATATGTGATGGACTTTCCTTTAATAGGTAAGCCCAACATGTAAAATTTTTAATAATAGGGTTAAAGTGTACAGAGACAGAGTTCAAACTCAGAATCTCTGCTCTGATACCATATTAAAATCAATACTTATCCCAAAAGCTTAAGTTTATAGGATGAAGTTGCTGCCCAAGGAGACAACCCTAGAGGGGGGGTGAATTGGGTTTTAATTAACTATTGACCAATTAAAAATAAGGTGAGTGATTAACTAAATCTATTGCAAGTAAATTAGTTAGATCACTAGATGCAATGAGTGAAGAAAGTGAAAGAGACATGGTCTAATACAAACACAAAACGTCCACTCCCCAAGCCGCACTTGGGAGTTCACTATAATCCTTAGGATTACAGCCGGTTGTTTTGCAAGCTCACAACCTAACTTATTGTTTTCACGAGGTCACAACGAACTCGGTCGGTTTTGATAGGCTCACCGACTAGAACCACTCGATTATTTTTCCGGGTTCACAATCAAACCCAGTTGGTTTTTTCCGGTTCACCAACCACAACCTTACACCGTTGGTTTTATCTTTGGCTTACCAACAAACCTTAATCCTTGATTCAATCCCCTGATTGAATCAAGTAGAAATACAAGAGTTTAAAGTTCATAAGGAAATCTTCTAAAAAGCAAATATGAAACAATATAAACGAGATTAAGTTAGAAGCCCTCAAATAGATTTGAGATGAGGAAGTGGGGGCTTCTCGATTTCTGAGTCTCCTCTTGAATGTGCCGAAGGATGTAAGACAGTAGGTAGAGCTTTGAATACGAAGGAATTCTTTTTTGGTTTGAGTTGAATGCATTTTTTCCTTCTTTTGCTTAGATTCACTCTTTTGAAGCTCTTGGTGGTTGAAAACCTTTAATGCTCAATTGGAATGACTCTCTTGTTGTCTACTACTGTTCACTCTAGCTATTTAAGTGATTACTTTCGAAAACTAGCTATTAGAGAGGAGATTAGAGCCATTCTGATCCGTCTGCACATTCTAACAGTGTATCCGTTGGGATCAGAGTCGGCTCGCGCGATCTGGAGTCGACTCGGCTGTTATTGGAGTCGACTCGCGCTTTACTGTAGACGACTCGCCCACTGTTCCAGATTTCAATTAAAGTGCTTGCCTTGTCCTGGGGTCAACTCGGACCAAATCGGAGTCGACTCACCAACAGCTGGAGACGACTCGTGCACTTAGGGGTCAGCTCGTTCTCAGGGTTCCAGAAACCCAACTTTCTATTTTTCTTCCTCGAGTCGACTCAAGTTTACTTGGAGTCGACTCGGCTGTCTTGAGAGGCGACTCGAGATCTTCGGGAGACGTCTCGCTCTCAGAGACCGAAAAATTGATTTCTGTCTTTTGAACATATCTACCTCGGAGTCGACTCGGCTATCTTGGGGGTCGACTCTAGAACATCTGGAGTCGACTTATTCACAGGGTCTCCGAAACTGCTTCTCTGCTTTTCAGACTGCTTTCCTCTGGAAGTCGACTCGAACAAACTGGAAGTCGACTCGACTATTATGGAAGACGACTCGTAGTCTTCGCAAGTTGGCTCGCTGACAAGGTCTCAAAAACTAATGTTCTGTCTTTTTGTCAGCTTTTCTTTGGAGTCAACTCGGGATCATCTAGAGTCGACTCGCTAAGCATCGAAGTCGACTCGCAACCTTCTGGAGTCGACTCACTAATAGGGTCTCAAATTCCATCGTCCTGTCTTTCTGTCTGTTCTCAATCGGAGTCGACTCGGTGTGTCCCGGAGTCGACTCGTGCTTGTGCCAGAAATTTTAAGTGTCTCAGAGTCGACTCGCAAAGTTCAGGAGTCGACTCGTGATGCAGACTTTGGTTCAAATAGAGTCCAATACTTAATCAAAATATTTTGAACCAAAGCTCGAGGCACTTAGATAGAAATTCATAAAGATTTACCTGAAACACTAGATTGAATTCATTAGAACAACATAAGATATACTCAAATGCTTTGTGCTCATCAAAATCAATTAAGAAATACTCAATCACTCCACAATCTCCCCCTTTTTGATGATGACAAAACATTGAGTATTTGTAAAGTGAATTACTCATCCAAGGAATGATTCAAGATAAAATTTTGAAATGAATTCAAATGTCTAGTCATTTAGTGTATCCAAAATTGAAAGGTATGAGTCAATAAACTCTGAAATTAAAGCCCTCCCTTTTATTTGGAATTATATAAGCCTTCAAATCATACAATCAATTGTTTGGCTTATATATCTTTAATGAATTTGCTTTCTTAGAATTTCAGATTCTCCCCCTCAACATGTGCATTCAATTTTGTTTGAACTTTGTTCAAATTTTCTAGATTTTTCTGTAATGTTTTAAACTTGAACTTAAGTTCTTAATTATAGAAGGAAAAATATAACGATTTGATCTTGAATATGATCCTACTAGTCTCCGAATATCCTTTAAAAATTTTCTTGTTTAGTGATTTCCTTTACTTGCAATTATATCATATGTTCTCCTCCTTTTTGTCATCGTAGCAAAAAGGTAAAGTATCAAAGAGTCAAAAACATACAAGAAGCATAGGTAATGAGACAAAAAGATATACTTTTCATTCACTGTAAGCTTGAAAACATAAAAGATGTTCAGAAAGTACATAGTACTCAAAATACAAAAAACACAAAATACACAAATTCTTAGAAAAGACTTTTCAATTCATTGTAAGTATTACACAATTGAGTACAATGATTGGAAGTCCAAAAGGACTTTAAATAATTTTCAAGAAAAAAAATACAAGTTTAGGGAGGTGGTCGTCTAGAAGAAGATGAGGCTCCCAAGGTTCGTCGTTGACACTCCATAATCAAACGAACTGCCTCAGAGATATTTTCTAGTTGCTGAATGATTTCTGAAGTAGTACTATTGTGGGTTTGGGTCAGCTGGGTTACGCTGTCGATGTTTGCGTCAAGCTTATCTACAACAGCGTTTGCTACTCTTTCAGCTCCTTCATTGAGCTTTAACAACTCTGATCTTACGGAGTCTTACATTTTCTTTGTAGCTTTCTGAATATCTGAGAATCTCATGTATTGATCCTGAATAAGACATCTCAGGCTAGATAACTCCTCCTTCACTTCAGCAATCATCATTGAAACAGCTACAATGGAGGGGGTCAGATCAGTAGAGGGTGTACTTGTGGTACTCCTTAGTTATCTCAAAATATCGTCCCTCAGTGCTCTGAGCTGCTCACCACTAAGCCTAACCTTAAGGGGTTGTTGAGATGGTCGCACAGTGGATGAAGAGCTAGCAGTGGATGAAGGGCTAGCAGCGGATGGAAAGATGGAAGGATCTGCGGAGGTATTCGGATCATGGTCAGAAGTGGGAGAGTGAGGAGCAGTGGGGTCAGATGGTATAACACCAGAAAGAGTGAAGAGAATTTATTCTATGCTTGCCAACATGTTTCTGAACAAAAGAATGATGTGTGGTTCCTTGACAGTGGGTGTAGCAATCATATGACACCAGAAAAATGAATTTTCTGGATATGGATGTTTCATTTAATTCTAAGGTGAAGATGGAAAATGGTTCAGTAGTAGAAGTGAAGGGAAAAGGCAGCATTGGTGTCCAAACAAAGAAGGGCAGAAAGATTATTCGTGATGTATTATTTGTTCCGGAGTTAGACCAAAATCTGCCAGAGTGTTGGATAGCTTTTGGAGCATGGTTATAGTCTTCATTTTGAAGGCAATGGTTGCAGAGTTTTTGACCAAGGAAGAGAAAAATCAGTTGTGGCTGATGTTAAAATGGGCTCTTACCGAAGTTTTCCACTCACTTTCAATTATGCTACAGGTGTTGCTTTGAAAGCTAATGTGCTTGATGAATCATGGTTGTGGCATAGAAAATTTGGTCACTTGAATTTTCAAAATCTCAACCTGTTGTACAAGAAAAATATGGTGCAAGGACTGCCTATGATTGAAGAGAAAAGTGAAGTTTGTGAAGGTTGTGCCATGGGGAAGCATCATCGCTAATCTTTTCCAAAAGGAGTGGCATGGGGAGCAAAAGAGGTACTGGAACTAGTGCATACAGACGTGTGTGGGCCTATGCACACTCCTCACTCTCAAAATAGGTATTTCATACTCTTTATTGATGATTATAGTCGTATGACTTGGGTTTACTTCATGAGAAAAAAATTTGAAGTGTTTGGCATCTTTAAGAAGTTTAAATGTCTTGTTGAAAGCAAAGTGGCCGTCCTATAAAAATTCTGCAAAGTGACAGAGGAAGGGAGTACACTTCGAATGAATTTCAAAAATTCTGTGAAGATGAAGGGATGAAAAGACAGCTTACAGTTGGCTACACTCTGCAGCAAAATGGGGTGTCCGAGAGGAAGAACCAAACTGTAACGGAAATGGCCAAGTCTATGACGCATGAAGCTGGTTTACCGAATTATTTTTGGGCTGAAGCTGTGTATACAACAGTTTATTTAATAAACAGGTGTCCTACAAAGGCAGTGTGGCATCAAACACCATTTGAAGCTTGGAGTGGCAGAAAACCATCAGTAAAGCACTTTAAAGTATTTGGTTGTTTCTGTTATGCTCAAAATCCAAAAGAGAAAAAATACAAGCTGGATGAAGCTAGTGAGAAATGCATTTTTGTTGGCTACAACTCAATGTCAAAAGGCTATAGGTTGTACAGTTTAAAGACCAACAACATAATCATTAGTGGGGATGTAATATTTGATGAGAAAGCTAAATGGAATTGGGAGCAAGGCAAAGTTGAAGAGCAATTTGTTTCGGTGACTATTCCATAACAAAGTGTAGTTCAAGAAGATCAAAATAATGATGGAAGCTCTCAACCTTCAAGTTCATCTTCACCACCATCATCTCCAAGCACACAATCAGCCCCAAGCTCAAGTTCATCATCACCAAGCTCAACTCCGGTAAGATTGAGAAATTTGAATGATGTGTATGCAAGATGCAATTTTTGTGTTGTGGAACCAAAAAATTTTGAAGAGGCAGTCAAAGAAGAAGCTTGGAAGAAAGCTATGGAAGAAGAAATTGAAGTGATTGAGAAAAACAATACATAGGAGCTTGTTGATCGCCCAGAAAACAAAGAAGTTATCAATGTGAAGTGAGTTTAGAAAGTAAAATTCAATACAAATGGTTCTGTTCAGAAAAAGAAAGCAAGACTGGTTGCAAAGGGCTATTCACAGCAGCCCGGTATTGACTTCCAAGAAACATTTGCTCCGGTTGCCCGTCTTGACACCGTGAGAGCACTTATCTCTTTGGCAGCACAAAAGGGTTGGTCGTTGTACCAACTTGATGTGAAATCAGCATTTCATAATGGGGAGTTGAAAGAAGAAGTTAATGTTGAGCAACCTCAAGGATTTATCATTGAAGGCCAAGAAGAAAAAGTGTACAAGCTGAAGAAAGCACTCTATGGGCTGAAACAGGTACCTAGAGCATGGTACAGTAAAATTGACAGCTACTTCAATGAACAAGGCTTTGAGAAAAGCAAAAATGAGCCTACTTTGTATGTCAAAAATCAAGGTACAACTGATATTCTTATTGTTGCTCTTTATGTTGATGATTTAGTGCTAACTGGAAGCAATGCAGAAATGATTGAAAAATTTAAGAAAGAAATGATGAGAAAGTATGAAATGAGTGATTTGGGATTGTTACATCATTTTTTGGGTATTGAAGTCTATCAAGATGAAGAAGGGGTATTCATTTCACAAAAGATGTATGCTGAAAAAATTCTGAAGAAGTTTAGAATGTTTGGATGTAAACCAATAGCTACACCCCTTGTTGTCAATGAAAAACTGATGAAAGAATATGGAAGGAAAAAGGTCGATGCAACTCTGTATAGAAGTCTTGTTGGAAACTTGCTTTATATTACAGCTACAAGGCCTGACATTATGTTTGCAGCAAGTATGCTTTCAAGATTCATGCATTCTTCAAGTGACATCCACTATGCAGCAGCAAAAAGAGTACTTAGATACATTCAAGGCACCATGAGCTATGGAATTCAATATTCCCAAAGTTCTGAAGTGAAGTTGATTGGTTTTTGTGACAGTGATTGGGGAGGTTGTGTAGATGACTGTTAGGATCTCATGCACGCCGCAGAAAAATTTCAAAAATTTTCAGATCTGCAGCGGAAGGGCATGCGCAGATCCCGTTCATCGCATGAACGTATTTTAAAACCATTTATAGATAGATTAGGATTAAATTCTTTTAAACCATTTAAAAATCAATAAGACGATCAAATCTTCACCTTGTGCGGGTAGATGGTCGCCGCAAATCTGATTTACGTGAATTTGTTGAAGGTTCGATGGAAGCCGCACACACGTCCGGCCTCTACGGGTATCCACACGAGGTAAAGCACCGATCGAAGCTTTTAGATCTCCCCGGGGTGCTAGCTCCCTTGCAGAGATGGCTATTGATGGCTGATATCCTCTCTATCAATCAACTCTTGAATGCCACGCCAAGAGCTTCTTTTCCCTTGCTTCCTTATGGCTGAAAGGAGGAATGGAAGGAGGTTCCTTGCTACCAAAAATTCCAAGAAAAACCAAAAAAAAATTGGAGCCCCTTTGAACCCCTCTTTTATGGTGTGTGGATAGAGATGAGCTCCTAAATTTTAGGAGCTCATCTTTATCCCTTTGTGAATTCAAAATAGGAGGGGCATGGCCCCTCCTTTTTCCTTCATGCCACCACCCAAGGGAGGGAAGGGTTGGGTCCAAGTGCTAGGATTCAATCCTATTCGAAATAGGATTTGCACCCATTTCAATTTCCTCCAAATTCTAATCTAATTAGGATTTAATTGAACCATGACTCAATTGAACTCTTCAATTCTAATCCAATTAGGAGTCTTTTAATTAATTAGATTAAAATTAAAATTAATTAGGACTTAAGAAAATTCTAATCTAATTAGGACTGATTAAATTTCAGCCCTAAGGCAATTAGGACTTTAGAAATCCTACTCCAAATAGGACTCTAATTTAATTTGAAATCCTAATTCAATTAGGACTCCAAGGATCCTACTCCAAGTAGGACTCATGATCAAGTCCAATTAATTAAATCCAATTAATTAAATTAAATTGCAATCCGATTGCAATTATTCCTTCTTCAACTCACAAACTCTTAGCGGGTTAACCAATTATCAATCAAATTAATTATTTGTGATTTCTAATCACAATTCAACCATCGGATCGGTCAATACCTCTAATGTGTGTGACCCCATAGGTTCTATTCTGACTGGTAGTGAGATATATTGCGATCTCTATCATAATATCATTGAAAACTCCTTTTAATGGGTTGAAACAATTCCAACTCAACTCACCGGGGATCATCGACCATCAAGATGGTCCCTATGAGTCTCACCATCCACCAGTGACACTTAGCAGCATGTAGTGACAACCCAGTAGAATGGAATGATGAACCTCTAGGTGCAGTTATTGTATGATACAGTCCTTCTATCGTAGATCTCTACAGAACGGAGGTCATGGATAACTCGTCAAACTCCATCGTCTGTCATATGTCTAGATTTATTCGACTTGAGTTCGAGAGTAAAAAATTTTTTCTCCACTGTATATACTATCCTGGCCAAGATCTTAGAATTCAGTCTTATAAATCAAATAAGATCACTCTTCATCTATAATTCAATGTAGGTGCATACCCTACTCCCACAGTAAACCTACTGCAGCCAATCTACACTATAATGACCCATATGACTAGAGACCATGTATATGTGTAGTCAAACTACAATACCTCACTGTGAGTAGCCGAATCACCGTAGGTCAAAGGACCAGTCACACTACTGCAACATCAAGCAAGTCACTGACGAGTGGATAGACATCCAAGTGACTTCTTGTCTTGGTTACGCTCAGTACCCTTGTTCTCTAACAAGCACCTGCACTATCACTTCAGTGTCTCTACACTGTGAACTCGAGTCTCGTCCATCCATAAGAAAAGTGATCTGTGCACTGATCTTATCGGATCGATCACCGTCCTCGTGATGATCCATTGATCAGGAGCATTTAGAAATTAATCATCAATGATACATGGCTCAAATTCTTAACTCTTGAGAATATGTATTATCATCTTATTAATTTTTTGGATGATTCATAGACACATAAACAAAATGAATGAAAAAGATGCCCATTTATTATTCAATAATAATAAAGTCAAGTACAAAATAATGTTCCAGAATTAATAATGTGTCAGCCAGATTAGCTTCTAGGGCATATATCTAACAATGACATGAAGAGCACCTCCGGTTATGCATTTTCACTTGGATCAGGTGTGTTCTCTTGGTCCTCAAGGAAGCAACAATCAGTTGCTCAATCATCAGCAGAAGCTGAATATGTTTCAGCTGCACTCGCCACATCTCAAGCAATTTGGTTGAGAAGAATTTTAGAAGACATTGGTGAGAAGCAAGAGGAAGCCACTAAAATATTATGTGACAACAAATCAGCCATAACAATGGCAAAGAATCATGTCTTTCATAGCAGAACCAGGCATATTGCAATTAAGCATCATTTCATCAGAGATGCCATTGAAGAAGAAGTGAAGCTGGAGTTTTGCAAGACAGAGGATCAAGTAGCAGATATTTTCACCAAAGCATTGCCAAAGGAGAAGTTCCATCAGTTGAGAGAAGCACTAGGAGTTCAAGACCAACACATTAAGGGGGAGAATGTTATGGTTAATGTGTTGTCTAATTAAATGCTATTTAATGTTTACCATAGTTACTTTTGCTAACTAGAGTCAAAATATGATTAGAATGAGTGGAAAAAAAGTTGAAGATACATGATATGCTGTAAAAAAAAAAAAAATAGTAATGGCTGAATAGTGGGTTGCCTCTCTTCCACTATTTTCTCCTGTTTTGCTGAACATAATCCAGATTTACAGCAACTTATTTTGTGAGTTTAATTCTGCCTTTGTTGTTTTATAATTGCTGGTGTGTCCAACCAACAATTGGCGGGGGTGAAAGCCCACGAGCCCCCTTTCCGTGAGGATCTCCCGCGGCTGGATTGCCCCAACTTCTGCTACGACCTCGAGGACATCCTCTTCGAGGAGGTGGCGAAGAGGAAAGGCACCGTGACGTGGTCGATCCACCGCCCGACGACCATCTTCGGCTTCTCCCCATACAGCCTTATGAATTTGGTGGGGACTCTCTATGTCTACGCCGCCATTTGCCGGCGAGAGGGGGCTCCTCTCCTCTAGCCAGGGAGCCGGGTGGCTTGAGAGGGGTTCAGCAATGCCTCCGATGCCGACCTTATCGTCGAGCAGCAGATCTGGGCGGCGGTCGATCCGTATGCCAAGAACGAGGCCTTCAATTGCAGCAACGGGGATGTGTTCAAGTGGAAGCACTTGTGGCCGTTGCTGGCGAAGGCGTTTGGAGTGGAGTGGGTCGGATACCGGGGGAGGAGGCTTGATTCAAGCTTGTGGACGCCATGAAGGGGAAAGAAGCGCTGTGGGAGGAGATGGTGGCGGAGCACGGGCTAGCACCGACGAGGCTGGAGGACGCTGGCAACTGGTGGTTTGTCGATGCTGTGGTCAGCGTGGAGGAGGAGTTTCTGGACAGCATGAACAAGAGCAAAGAGCACGGGTTTTTGGGATTCCGAAACACCGTATCTTCTTTCAAATCTTGGATCGATAAGATGAGAGCTTACAAGATTGTTCCTTGATATTGCTTTGGTCACATCCTCTTTTTTTTCTTTTTCATTTTTTTCTTTTTCTTTTTTTTTAAAGTTAAAAACGATATTTGTATAGTTCTCACATGAATACAACTTGCCAAATCAAAAGAAAAAAAATGATACAAGGAGTGAGGAATATCTCCGACTCTCGTCCAAACCACTCCATCGGAATGCCGGGCTACAAAAAAAGCGACCCAGTCTGCCGCACTATTCACCTTTCGATAAACGTGTACAACCTGAAAGGAGCCTGACTCTTTGGCCAGACCGCGGATCTTGCAAAGCAGTGGGTATCCTTCTCCATTTATATCCACACCCCGTATCCAGTCAACTACCATGACGGAGTCCTCCTCTAGAAATATCCTATCGGCTTCCAGGACCCTCCTCGCATATAACATGCCCTCCCAGGTTGCCTGCAACTCTACCTCAATGACGGCCCGGCCTGTGGTACGTCGCCCTCCAGCTACAACCAGCGTACCCAGATGATCTCTAATCATAAAGCTCACCTCCATGTGCTTCGTCCGCCGACTAGCTACTATCGAAGTTCACTTTGAGATGACCAGAGGGTGGGAGTACCCAAGAGACGAGGGCAAAATCAGGCGTCATAGCAGCAGAGTGAGTATCCCAAATGTCCCTAGTCATTCTGGAGGTGAACAACGAGGTAGTCATGATGATCTCTGTTGCATGGCGGCCCTGCCCACCACAAAACTTGGCGATGATCCCCTATCCTCAAACATGCGGGCATTTTTATCCAACCAAATGTAGTAGGCCAGGTATGCCCTTATCATGACCCCTGCCTCGACATGCGGTCATACCCTTTACCGTCCTTTATATAGTGGTCTGTGAACTTGGTTTGCCTTCTGCTTCTGAGTCATGGATGCGGTAGTTGTATGAATTATGTGGCTGTGGAAATGGAAGAATATGAGTACAAAGCTCTTCTTGGCTGCGTCATTGGTGTTATGATGTATTCGTGATGCTAAACTCTTTTTTTTTTATTGTTATTCATGATGCTAACTCATAGGTAGTGAACCTTGTTGTTTGATTCGTTGGATATTTCAAATGGCATAGTTTATGGGGTTTTGATGCCTGTGATGTAAGTTGATGAGTGGTGAGATAAAAAAAACTAAAAACTTTAGTTGCCTTCGCCATACTCCGTTACAGGGCATGTTTGGTGTCACTTCTATTTCGAGTCCAGAGTTGGACGTTTGGATTGGTGGGCTGTGTATAAATGTATGTTGATATCAAAGAGTAGCGAAACAAGCGTTACGAGGCTGGAGAAACACTTAGAGAATATTATGAAATATTGGATTTTTTTAGATTAGGTGGGACTCCACTCTATTTCCACCTCACCCCTTGAGGGCCAACACCAACAGAAGCTAGCACCCGCCTTGTCACCATTTGGGCAAAAGATGATACCATTCTAGCAATTGCTCAGTGGTAGATATTGAATTTTTAAAATTATATATTTTATGTGGTTGATACAATATCCTTTGTTATTTCATTTTTATCTAATCTTCTTCTTCTTCTTCTTTTTAGTCTAATCTTCTTCCCCTTCCTAATTTGATAGGTTATTCTTTGTTATTATTCTTTATGTAGAATCCTAGTAAATATTTCTGTGGGAGAATACTATTTGATTTTTTTTTTTGTGATAGAGAAAAAGGGAAGGAGATACACCCCATATTCTGGAGGTTGCACCATCCAAAACTTGAGCCCATAGCCTTTGGTTTCTAACCAAAGAGATGTGAGGCCATTAAGATAAAGCCCCAGTTAACAAAAATGTCTGAATACTTAATGATGCAATAGTGTCTATACTATGCCCAAGCATTGGTTTCTAGTTCATTCCTATAAAATGTATATACAGTAGAGATAATATGATTCCTTTTCTGAAAACCAAATGATGGTTCAATAAAACAAAAGTGGAACCTCACATACCGCACTGCACTTAGTAAATATGAAGAAGCAGGAGCCATGTATTGAACATTGAATTAGATTCATCACAGATAGGAATAGGAACCTTTCTTTCAAATATTATCCAAATCTTATTTGATATTAATTAGGAACCTTTTCGTTTTTAGGATTAATAAAATAATATAATATCAAAATAGTTTAGAAACACTACAACAAAAATGACCTTAGATTTTGGCAGCAGTTTTCAGGCCACTATTTATGGACAATATTTGTAGGTTTAGACATTAGTCTTTCATACGCAGGTTTCATATTGTTTAAGCAACATTTTCGAAAAGTTTTGCACAATGGTTTCTTGAGTATAGAAGTGGGTTTTTTTGAAGTTTTGAGCAACAGATTCCTGCCACTATATATATCCTATTCTAAGCAACAATTCGTAACCGTTACATATTCCATTTTTATGTTTATACAACATTTTGCAATAGCTTTAGCAATGACAATATACTATTGCATATTATTTGCTCAACAACCTATATTTTCCAAATATCATTAAATCATAATTTATAATATAATGATTGTAGTTATATTTGCAAAATCCATTGATCACAATAAAATTTTAACAGTGTACAAACACCATGGCTAAGCTGCCACTTAACATACCATCAATATTCAACAATCAAAGTCATAAAAATATAAGAAACAATGTTCAATAGTCAAAATCTCTTCATAAATGATCTTCTGCATACTATGATGAATGATCCTTTATTCGTGATGGTTGTTATGAAAAATTTTAGCTTGCGCATCGTATGCAGTATAAGAGAAGAAACATTTGAGAATAGTATGAAAAATTGACTTTTTTTATAGATTAGGTGGGACTAATCCTCACCTACCACTCTATATCCACCTTATCTCTAAAGGGTCAATGCCAACCAGAATTTAATACTCACCTTCTCACCACTTGGATAAAAGATGATGCCATCCTAGCAAGTGCTTGATAGTAGACATTGAATTTTTAAATATATATATTTTATGTGGTGGATGCAATATCCTTGTTTTTTTCGTTTTCATCTAATCTTCATCCCCTTCCTAATTTGATAGGTTGCTCTTTGTCATTCTTTATATAGAATCCTAGTAAATATTTCTGTGGGCGAATACTTTTGATTTTTTTTTTTTTCTGTGAGAGAGAGAAAGGGAAGGATATATACCTGTACCATATTAAAGTCGATATGCTGGAGGTTGCACCATCCAAATTTTGAGCCCATAGTCTTTGGTTTTTAATTAAAGCGATGTGGCCATTAGGATAAAGCCCTAGACTTGAATATTTAATGATGCAGTAGTGTCTACTATGCTTATATATTGGATTTTAGTGCGTTTGATAAGGAATTATATTCGAATTACTTATGATGACTGCCATATAGGATTATCATGGTGCAATCAAACAAGTGATCTTGTCATCTCTACCCATATCATCCTTTATCTTGGGGTCATCACTCTATATCCAACACCACCATCAGGATCAAGTGTTTAAAATAAAAATTGTTATAATGTTACAAGTGTCTATTAGAACATTATAACTCATATTGTTTCAGTTGTTATAATATTATAATTAATAATCATTGTAATACTTTTGGACTTATTATATTTTATTAAGAAATATATATATATATATATATATATATATATATATATATAAACTTAGCATTATAATGGTCCGTTATAATATAAATAAATATTGTTATTTTTTTTAAAGTTCAAATTTTTATTTCTTTCTTGAAGACATTGTGCAATATGAAAGTAATATTTTTCCCAAGTGAATAACAAATAAAAAACAATGCTATTCATTTTTTTTGTTATTGCTGTTATATTTTAGTATAACACTATTATTAAAATAATTATTTAATATCTAAAATTTTGAAAGCCATGTTAAAAAAACAGAGCATCTTATTCTCTTCTGTTTTTATTAATAATAATAAAATATTTTAAAAATGAATGGCAAAAAAGTCCTAAATTTATTTTTATAATATTGAATAAGGATTTTTCCTGGGCCCATTGTAATAGGAAAGTCGTTACTAAAACTTTGAATATTCGTTGTCTTTCCGTGAGGAGAAGCTATTACGGAAATAAAGCAAAACGACAAAACAATTAGGTTCTAGCGGAACGCGAATCACTCACCGTTCCTTCTCACCCTGAAGGGTTAAGATGAGGAGACGAACACGCACGCTTTCCCTCCCTCGTTCCGCGCCGCTTAACGAGATCTTGATGGGCCTTTGCTCTCGTCTGCTCTTCTCAGACACCGTCCTCGCTCTCCTCGTGTCCATCCTATAAGTCTCAGCGCTCCTACCACCCGAGAAGTATTAATCCCATAATAAACGGAGCCATGAGCTGGTGGTGGGCCGGAGCCATAGGCGCCGCCAAGAAGAAGATCGATGAAGACTACGGCGGTGGCGCCACCGCCCCTAAGTTCCAGAGCGTCGGTCTGGTGATCGGCGTCACCGGCATCGTCGGCAACAGCCTCGCCGAGATCCTCCCCCTCTCCGACACTCCCGGCGGCCCCTGGAAGGTCTATGGCGTGTCCCGCCGCCCCCGCTCCGTCTCTTTCGGTTCCCTCAACGAGGGCCTCGCCGTCGAACACATCCAGTGCGACGTGTCCGACCCCGACGACGCCTTCGCGAAGCTCTCTCCCCTCACCGACGTTACCCACGTCTTCTACGTCGCGTGGGTGAACCGCATCGTTGAGGCCGAGAACCGGGAGGTCAATTCGGCCATGCTCCGCAACGTTCTCGCCGCCGTCCTCCCCAACGCCCCAAATCTCCAGCACATTTGCCTCCAGACCGGCCGCAAGCACTACCTCGGATCGTTCGAGTCCATAGGCAAGGTGAAAGCCCATGAACCCCCTTTCCGCGAGGATCTCCCACGGCTTGACTGCCCCAACTTTTATTACGACCTCGAGGACATCCTCTTCGAGGAGGTGGCCAAGAGGGAGGGGGCCGTGACGTGGTCGATCCACCGCCCGACAACGATCTTCGGCTTCTCCACGTGTAGCCTCATGAACTTCGTGGGGAGTCTCTGTGCTTATGCCGCAATTTGCCGGCGGGAAGGGGCCCCGTTGAAATGGCCGGGAAGCCGGGTAGCTTGGGAGGGGTTCAGCGATGCCTCCGATGCTGACCTGATCGCCGAGCACCATATCTGGGCGGCGATCGATCCGTATGCCAAGAATGAGCCATTCAATTGTAGCAATGGGGATTTGTTCAAGTGGAAGCATTTGTGGCCGTTGCTGGCGCGGGAGTTCGGGGTGGAGTGGGTCGGGTACGAGGGAGAGGAGCGGCGGTTCAAGCTGGTGGATGCGATGAAGGAGAAGGAAGGGCTGTGGGAGGAGATGGTTGCGGAGCATGCGCTTGCGCCCACCAGGCTGGAGGAGGTGGGGAACTGGTGGTTTGTTGATGCTGTGTTAGGCGTGGAGGAGGTGCATCTGGACAGCATGAACAAGAGCAAGGAGCACGGGTTCTTGGGGTTCCGAAACACGGTATCTTCTTTCATTTCTTGGATCGATAAGATGAGGGCTTACAGGATTGTTCCTTGATGTTGCTTTTATACGTTCCTTCTATCCGCCATTTAATCTATTAATTCACCTTGCTTGCTTGGTTTGCCTTTTGTTTTCATTCATGAAGGATTGGTTGTATGATTTTTGTGTTTTTGAAAGTGATAGAATGAAATGAGGATGCATGTCCTCATTTGCGCTATTAGTGTTGTGGTGTTTTGTTGGCTTTAGAGAAATTTATTTGTGTCAGCCAAGTTAAAGATGGTTGCAATGTTACATCAAGAAGTAACAAAACCTTCTTGTTTGATCTATTTAATATATCAAATGGGACACCTTTGGCATTTTTTAGCTGCTTCAAGCATGCCTGCATCCTGATCATTCTGTCATTTAATGTCACTCTTGTGGATGGGTTGATGGGTAGAGAAAAGGATGGAAGAGTAAAGTGCAAGGAATTAGCAGAGTGCCGATCTCCTGATTCTAGGTTTTATGGAAGCTGAAACCCTTTGAACAAATGATCTTCAGTATCACGAATCTTTGGATTGCGGAATCTTGCTTTCCTTTAATCCCTCTGTTTCCATCCTTTTGCTTTATTTCTGTACTCATAGTAGATATCACATAAATAATCTGGTTCGCCATCCGGTCAGCCTAAGTGCAGGCAGGGTACCCGGTCAACTTAAGTGCAGGCAATACTCTATACCACATGTATCGATTAGATAAATGAAAAAAAAATAAAGACTTTGATTGTTTTATCAATATTTGCTTTAAGAGCAAATATGTTTGGCTCTTGGCTTTGTTGCAACTTCAAAAATAAGCAACTGCCTTAAAAGTTCATCTTGATCATTTTTCTCATTTACTAGGGTATCTGGAAGCATACAAATAAACATGTGATATGAATATTCTTTCAGTACAAGACATGCGCTATGGATATGACATGATACGAATATTGCCAATACGGCAAATTTTGAAAAAATGGGATAGGATACAGCTAGGATATATCAATAAATATTTATGTGCATTCTATACCATACCATAATGCATGCATTATTATGTACCACACATATATGTATGTAAAAAAGAATCTCAAAATCTTAGTATGCTATCAAAATAATGTAGTCCATACTTACATGGTAGCATCAAGTTTTACAAGCTCATCATTTGATCATCATTCAAAATCATAGACTCAAATTTATACTTCATATTTTAATATTAATTTTATAGACTCCAAAGTTGACCATTAAATATTAAATGGTCAACACGAGGGAAAGAAAAACACATGCCGTTCCCCCTTATTTTTGGAGGTACCAAGAAGTATCAAGTGCATCTGAGAAGTATCTGGGTTATCTTTTTAATTTTCAGAAATAAGATACTTAATATAAGTATCAGACTTGTATCCAAGAAATATGCAACAAGTATTAGTATCTAATACATATTGGAGACTAATGTGACATGTGATTTGAAGTATTCTGTTCCTATCTGAGGTATTGCACTCTTTCTCTTCTGTGAAAGTCGAATCATATGTATAATTCTTCCTTCTACTGCTGCCTAATACAACTTCGCGGAACAAATGATATTCCAAATAGCATGAGTGTTTAGAACTTCTACTGTAACAGAATGCTCTGTTACACAACAAATTACTAACCTTAGTCATCTAATCAGCTGCAAAACACTAGATAACCTATAGCCAGCCATTTTTCGTCTCTTCCCTTTCTTTATCATCCTTCTCCCTCTCTCCATTTAAGGTCACATATGCAACAGCATTAGTATCATATAGCTACTATTTGTAAAACCTGAAGACTGTAAGACCAGGTTTGAGAATGTTGTTGTTTGGGATCATTGTTTCGATCCTTCCTTGAAGCAGGTTTTGTTTTCTGTCAAGAACAGGAGAAAAAATGCCATTAAATTGCTCATTATTCCCTCATTATCAGTTGTTAGGGCAGTTGTATTTATAATTTTTTTTGAAAGAACAGATGTAATTGTTTTAGCGAGAGATGCTTGTTTGACAACTTTCTACTTCTCTTGCTTTTTTGCCATTTTGGTTTTCCTTTCTTCTTTTCTAACATTTTTTTTTTCTCATGTCATGAATTATCCACCGGTTTTCTTGTGTATCTAAACTATTGTGATATCAATGCAATCTATTGTTCTACTAATAAAAAAAAAAGATTGATAGTCCATCTTATGAATGCTTTATTTGATTATATCCTTGTGAAGTGTCACCTCCATGATGTCAAAAGTGATTTGACATGCAAGTAGCTAACCACATTTTTACTTTTAAACTTTCTCCAACAAATGGTAGACTGGAGAACTTTCATGTGCCTTTTTTTGTCGCATTTTGCTTTATCATTTGGGAGCAGTCTGGATGCAAAAACGCACTGTAACTTTTAAGAATTTGATATCATAGATATATAAGTTATTTGTTCTTCATGGTATTAAGAATTTGACATCATTGATATATAAGTTATTTGTTCTTCATGGTTATGGTGTACTCCTCAACCCCCCCAACACCCCCCCCCCCCCCCCCCCCCTTTTTCTCCTTCCAAAAAAAGGAATTCTAGCCTTCCAAATAATACATCTGCTCTTGTAACTATGATCAGATTATTTCTCTTACATACTTTATTCAACCTCCTGAATGACCTCCTGATTTCTTTACCGTTGCTCTCTAAGTCATGCCTGACTTCAAATATTAGCATGGCCAAAGTGGATACTCAGCAGCTTCACCAAGATCATTTGACCCTATCGGCAAGACCATTTCAAGAGCTAGTCTCTCTCTACGTGCAAACTTAGAGAAAAAACATGCCTGTTGATAGCAGAATATTTTCTTTATGAATCAAAGGTAAGAAAGGTGGAGAGCAAGGAGGAGAATCTTACTTCATCTTTCTGCAGCCATTGCACAGAAACAGAGGGAACAATGAAAGAGAAGATATGTTGGTCCGTTAAAAAAAGGAAAGAAGATTCTATTACTGAACAATATGATGTTCAATGAACTTGCCAACTAGCCCTTCTAAGATTCCAGTGGACTCTATTGCCCAATGTTGTCTTGATCGTGAAAACAGGCACTGTTGGAGCTAGGATGCCAACTGGTGATTACAGAATTTTCAGAATTTGGGTGGATCATATCTTGAGGAGTAAAGCAAATACCATAGAAGGGACAAGGCATGTCGGTCTTGATTGTTTTACAATGTAATGCAGTTTGAAGATTTTCCTTATGCATTAATCATCTTAGAGTTTATTTTCATTTTAATTTTATATCTGACCGTTTTGAAAGCATAAGTGTTGTTTTCTTGCAATTTCTAATCAATTAAGCAATCTTGGAAATGACATTGTGTGAAGACCAGGGAATAATAACCCAATCAACAAAATTAATTGAGATGGTATGCATTATATGCCAAGGGAATCAGATTTCTGCAAGATCACAAGACAAGCCTTTTTATGAAAATGAACTTCAAAGTAATGTTATCACAAGTTTTTGCCTAGGTGTCAAGGCATCCCCATTGCCTAGGCACTTATCACATACTTGTTCCCTGGGCAATATAGTCATTCCAAGCATTTAGGCATCTAATGACCTCTAATTAAACAAAGTAGCCACTCAATATGGTAAATCATGTTTGATAATTGAAATTTGTAAGCTAGTTTTTGCGTTATCAAATACTTTGATGGGTGACGTGTTTCTTCCTCTCTTTGATGTTACGGATTTCACATCTAATCCGGGATGCAGAAAACAAATTTCTTGCTCTTGATACATGGAGGCTTCCATCTTTGATTTCTAGCCTCATGAGATGTGCTTCTTTACAGAAGTTGATTTGTTCAAGTTAAACCTGGATTGTTTCTTATTAATTGTATTTTTTTCATTTTCGGTATTTATACCATTGCCATGCTGCTGTAGTGATGATATAGGTTTGTTTGTGGTAGCAACGCTAAATACATTCCCAATACTAAGTATTAGTTTGCTACCAGACTTCTACAGTATAGAACTGCTTATTACGGAGTGATACGATCCAGTACAGCGAAACATGGATATTCCTATATGCATATTTGAGTTTTTGTGTAGAAAAATAATTGATACAGTGGGTTACTGTTAGGGCCACTATCATGGTCATACTTGTGAAGGCACTGGATGAAATCTAAAGACCAATGATGGTTGGCCTTGGATCAAGCATAAGGATAATATGGTGTTACTTCTTAACTATTATGGATATAATGTTTTTATTTATTGTGAAAAATGTGAACTTAGATTAGGTGAAAAGGCCTTGAAGTATAACAGATTCTACAATAGCTTCTATAACAATGTCAGTGGTAAAATCCTTCGCTTGTCTGTAGATGTCCTACTACCATGGACAATTCTTAAGTTAGAATCTTGAAATAGATTGTTATGCTATAACCACTTTGTTTTTTTGGATTGTAAGGGAGGCAAGAAGCCACCTGATATATAACTACTATCACTATCTCACTCTAAATATAACTATTTTCTGTTACATATATTTTAGGTTTCTCCTTTAACTCTGCATTATTTTTATTTTTATCGGATGTAGATTGTTCCTTATATTTTCATTATGATATAATGTTAATCTTTGCAATCTTTGGCTCTTGTACTGTTGTTACAAGCAGGATGATAATGTCAGAAACAAATGAAATAATTCTTCTCTCCTTTTTTGTGACATGGCAATTTGATTTACCTTTAATATACCTAATGATTTTGGCTCAAAGTTGGCCATCATTTCTTTCTGATGAGTGAGTCTAATTATTCCTTTTAAGATTGATTTACTCCTACATGCTAAAACTTATGTTCTAGTTTGTGATTAGCTCTCTGTTTCATATGATGTCTTGATGTCTTACTGGATCACAGAATTTTCTGAAATTTGTCGAGATGAACTTTGTAGTTCACTACTTTCTGAAATTCGATTGAAGTACGACTTTAACATATATCAGGATTCTTTTTGTACTATCTGGGTTTCAATTTATTTTAGCTATTTTTTTCTTAGTTTCATTGTGGTGGATGTGTTTGTATAAGACTAAACATGCGTCCGTACGGATTCTCTCATACTTTCTCTATTTAAGTCATTGGCGTCCTTGTCAGGCTAAGAGTTTAAATATATTCAAATCTAATCACAAGTACCACGATCGGCCTGTGGTCGATGCCAATAGATCCATGCTGTATGTCCCCTAATTTACGTAGATTATGGGTCGTGTCTGTTCTGATATTATTTGTAACAATCTATGACCTCGCCTTAAATGGCTAATCGGAAGGTATTATTTGAGTTCTTTAATTTTATATAAGTACTCAAAATCTATCAATGAATAACCGATAAATAATCGATGTGGGATTGAACACACACCCATATGGATTCTCATAGTATCAATTTTGAAACCATTAGAGGATCCATAGTTTGTGAAAGCAATTGTCACCTCCAGAAGCATGAGGTTTGGAAGTCTTTAGTCACATCTTTTCAATATATGTTAGACTCAACCCTATCCTTTAGAATGAATCCTCAAGATTGGTTTCTGAAAAAAAATATCCAACTGTTAATTGAAGTACAATGTACGTATATATTACTTTCTGAGCTGAACTGGCATGTCAACCGTACAACCTAATTGATGGGTGTCTGAGATGAAAGTTGATGTTAATTCTTCATAGTGTATATATATATATATGCCCATTTATAATTATAAGTGGCCTGCATTATATTTTTGCGCAATTTGTAACTTAAAATGTATTTTGGGCACATTCCTTCTCCTTCCTTGGCATTGCAAGAAAGATTATTTTTTTTTCTTTTTTTCTCAGAGGAGAGGGGATTAAAGGTCCGAGAAAGAAGTAATTCAAATATACAAACAAAGGATGGTAGCATGGAAGTTAGCCTACCTAATCAATGTGCAAAATTTATTTTTTTATCGAGCAGTAGGGATGTAACTGCAATGTCGAAAAAGCTTTTTAGGCATCAACACCAACAAAATATATCTTTATCAATCCATAATTCTATATATTTATTAAATTAGTTGAGAATAATTTTGATAAAGATTTGAAGAATCATTCCAATAATAATTTGGAAAGCACAATCTCTATGACACATAACAGGCATGATAATTCCATGCCGTTTAAATGGTTCTGACGCCCATATTTGTTGACCACTTCATCCAGTCGAAGCCGTCCGAAAAGCTAGCATTCCTCTTAACTTTTTTTTTTGACGTCATCATGGATTGCTTGGCTTCATTCTCTCCAATGATATTTTTTTCTCTCACCTGATGGCTGAGGTGCGGTTTTTTAATAGATTAAAAAGCATCTGGCCGAGCAATGGCCGACCATTCCCAACCTATTTTCTCGGATCCGGCCAAGCAGTGGCCGACCTAGGTAAGTCTCCCGTTCATTTATCCTACTTCTTGTCCCACGGTTTCTCTTGGATCTCCAACAACAAGGCGACAAGAAATGCTGGATCGCTCCTCTCTCTTCTAACATTCGTTGTTCTCCTTTCCGACCAACATCGATTTTCTTCTCTCAAAAATCCCTCATCCCCTCAAAAAAAAAAAAAAAAAGGCATGCTGCGCCTCCTTTCCGTATGTGGTAATGCAAGATTTGCAAAATCTATTGGGATGTGGTTTTTTGACAGAATAAAGGTAATCTTGGTAAGGAGATGGTGTTAAGTATTGCCCTCATTCAATTCTCTTGTTCTTGAGAAGTGCCATCTTGGTTTGGCAGGAATTGCTCAAATGGTTCAGGCACTGGCAGTTTATGAAACCCCCGAACCTGTTCCATTTGAACCACCAACTTCTCTGAGTATTCTGTTGACTCCTGCTTGAGGAGCTTCGCTTGGCTGAGAATTCTGGGGTTGACAGGGAAAGAACCTTGAAGTATGATTAAGTGGTGCAGGGGAGTTCAACTCCTGCATGCCAAAGGCCCAATTGTGGCTGAAATAGCTAATGCGCAGTAGGTGTAGTGAATGCTGCGTGCTCTGGGCTGAGAGTGGAGATGAGATGGAGGAGAAGCGTAAGAAAATATAAAATATATAAATAAATCTATCTTATTCTATTAACTTAAGCTTTTGGGATAAGTGGTGATTACAATATGGTATACCCATTAAAAAAAAAGTCCGGCTCATATATGAGGAAAGTGTAAGAAAATATAAAATATATAAATAAATCTACCTCAAGTAGTGATTGTAACAAGAAGCTTTCCATAATCCCACCTAGTCTGGGCCCATGGAAGCTGTGAAAGCTCCTGTCAGAGGAACCTTTATCGGGGCTTCTCTATTTCTTTGGCAATGCAATTACTAATAAATTTTTTTAATAAATAAAACTTAAATAGTTAGAGATAAATTATACTTACACTCAATAGTTTGCAAAACTTACATTAATTCTTCTGAGATTTATTTTATTCAATACTTTAACTCATAACTTAATAGAATATTAGTCAATTTGTTAACCCTAAGTGAACCCAAATGCTATATAAAAAATTTTTAGAATGACCAAAATAATCTTAAGTGACATAACATATCCTCTTCTCCACTCAAGAATAGTTTTGATTTTTCATATGAGATAAATGGTTTCACCAACGTCGTGAATTTAAATAAATGTAACTGTAGATTTTACAAACTATTGGATGTAAATATAATAAACATAAATTATACGAGGTTTTTGTTTTTTTTTTGTGGAAAAAAAAGAGGACATAGGAACAAACTTGATCAATTTTAACTTGTACAATTTCTTAAATGGCATAAGTAAAGGATTCTACAGATGTAGGCATGGGATCTTTTTCATGCACCAATGATATCGTCAAACATCCATATTATTTAAAGATATTGGTACAATATTTCCAAATAACTTGCACACCCTCTCGAGTAGAACGGTAAAAAACTATTAATAATGGTCAATATAGTAACTATTTATGAGAAATTATCGTTCAAAGATACTGGTGTTATTGAAACTGAATGTTGCACTCAAAGAGGCAGTAGAGTGCCTACAAAACAATTCTAATAAAGAGAGAAATCAAGAGCTTGATTAGATTGTTTATCTTGGTAGCTTAATCCAATGAGCAAAACCCATATGGCAATTGTAAAAGGTGCACTCCACTTGGTGTTTGCCAGATGAGTAATGTTGCCCCATTTTAAGGTTTCACAGACCATTTTAAAGACCATGCAAGTGATATTGAATTAGCCAAAAGTGATGGAACTCTTGAACAAGGTTTTAATGATGGTAATATTCCATTAAAGCCAACCTCTACCAAAATTATTATTATTGGGTATTATAACTGTTATAACACTTGTTACTTGTCCCATAATGTGTGATTTCGAATTTTCAACATCAAAATAATAAATAATAAAATGATAAAAAGATAATGATATTATTGTTCACTTAATTTAGTAAGAATCATCTATGCTTATTTATAGAAGTAACACTTTCATCCGCTCTAGTTGACATGAAAGTAAGGTGATACAAACGCTCCTGAAAGGAATTTCTAATAAATATGAATTTTAAGAAAAAAACATTTCATAGAAAATAGTAATATAAATATGAATAATACCACTATGTGTGATTTTGTGATATAAATACATCATTATAATACTACACAATACATTATTGTGAACTTTTTCTTTCTTAATTTATTACATTGTATTTTGATAATTTACTATATTACTAAAGACAGCTTCAACAAGATATCTGTATCTCCTCGGCATTAAGACAATGTTTCAAGCTTGTTCATCCATCATGGTTACAATTATTAGAATATGGCACATGCAATGAACATAGCCTAAATAGTAGGATGTGATGAGAAATGAATCTATATACACACACGCACACACACGCACATACCTATATGCAATAATTTGGAAGTAAAAGAATAACTTGGCCATCATATAATAGAAAGTAGGGTTTGACTGGTGAATGACCTCGAGCTCCTCATTAGTTGGGAAAAACTCCTCGTAAGGAAACCTCTGGCTAGAAGATGAGAGAAGCCTAACTCACCATGGGGAGTTAGGCATATGTTTGTCTCCCAACAAAAGATCTCAAGAAAGCCTTGAACACGTTAGAGACCCTTAGACGTACGCTCATGGTGAGTCAGGCACGTGTTTGTCTCCCAACAAAAGATTTCGAAGAAGGCCTTGAACACGTTAGAGACCATTAGACGTACACACTAATGGTTTGGACGCCATCAAAAAAATTAACCTTTTTCAGCTCAGCTCTGTACTAGGCTATGACACTATTAGTGAGTATTGAAAAGAACTGTAGATGTAGATATTGAGAAGGATTCTAGATATAAAGGCATTATACTTGATTGAGAAAGAGTTCTAAATGGAGAGGCAATATTGTTGACGAAAACAAAGAAACGTCTCATTCCAGGGAAATGTGGAGGAGTTGACAACACGAGCACCTCAAGCAACTTAAACACCAGATTGTGTTAATTCTATATAATAGAACAGATATATTGTATGAAGAACCCGCTTCAGCACAAAAAAAAAAAAAAAAACAACAGATATATCGTGAGGGAAACCAAGTTGCTGAATTCTACCTGTCACTGCTGCTCAGGCTCAGCAACCCAAGTTTTGGTCTTCTCATTTTCCTCAGCCATCATAAGAGATTGTTTGGGCTAATGCAGTGGGTTGCGTCTCTATGACAGTGTAACTTGGGACATACCCCTTAGTCCTTACCAAAAAGAAGAATAATAATTCATAAAAAAATATGTATAATAAGTCATATTTGCAGAGATATATATGGAAAAACTGAATTAAAAACCAGCGATCGATTCCATTGCACATAAATACTAGGAGCTGGTCAATCCTTTAATATCCACCATTTAACCTTTGATGCATTCATAAATAATTTTTTTTTCCTTTACCCCCTTTATTTGGTGCTGTGTGCAGGGTGTTGGACACATCTCTATGTGGCCCATATGGTTTAGTTGTTGGATAACTTTGGGTGATAGGTAACTACCTAAGAAATGTAGTTATGCCAAAGGTAGTTTCTTTGATGGAAGGAAACCGATAATGTTTTAGTTATCTGATGAGGACCCCAAGACTAGCCTACTTTTTAGTCTCTAATACCAATTGGTTTTAAGACTTTTATGAAGGCATAGATTAGAAGACTCCTTCTTCCTCAAGTTTTCTTACTCTAATCAAATATTTGAGCAATTATAAATAGAAATACGCATCACCAATATTATCGCAGCATGAAATTATTTTGCTTGTGATAATTTTTCACAAAGGGATCTTGCTTATGCCTTGCGCAAGCACTGATTCCAGGCTAACTTATGGTACCCTCTCTCAGCTTTCAATGTTTTGCTATGCGGACAAAGGAATATCATGCACTCATGTTTTAGAAATAAAAGGTTATTTGAAAATTACTAAAACCATCCAGTGAAGGAAAAATAGATTTAAGGAAGAGCTAGTTCAAAAGATTATGAAGTTAAACAAGTGATTTAAGCTTTTTTTTTCAGCAAAAACGAGGCAGTGGTGGAAAGGTGTGTATTTGTGTGTGTTCATGTTCCTAGACCAAAATAACTCCTAAGAAAACTAGGATCTCTCCTTTTGGTTTGAATTAAGCAACCATGGATCATGCAAATTTATATGGTGCATTCTCTCTAAACCCTCAGCATTAGTATTATGGTAGGCATCAAATAAAAATATTTTGGTGGCACGCGTGAGAACTAAAGCTGCTCAAGGCAAATGGCGTTGCACCTAATCCTTGGAACTTACATAAGCATTGCCTGCTAAAAGGAGGTGGTAACTTCCTTTTATCCTAGTAAAAAACTGCCAGCTCTCGCATGAACAAACTCTTTTGGAACTTGAAGTTGATGTGCTGAGAAATGAGCACAACCCCACGAGTCCCCAAGTGCTGATGATAAAAGAGATGAGAAGGACCGGGACCCAGCAAAACCGAGATATGCAAACCATGATCAAAACAAAGTATGGACAAATGGTACCATGGTACACATCATCATAGGAGAAAGGTTCTTGGCAAACAAAAGGGTTAGGGGACCACCCATGGCCGAGTTAGGTTAACAATGGAATCCAGCATTAAGGCTACTTCGGCCTCTAATGTTGCCCCTAGATTAGCCATTTGTTTTGAACTGAATGGCAAACAAGAGTTCACATGCTATTTCATTACTCAGTTTTTTGAGAAGAAAAGGCTGAAACCTTGAGGTACCATCTTAGTTAAATAGAAAGCTACATGTCCTAAGAAATTTCTTTGTCTCGGAATCTAATTAGATTTTATGGATTTCGTGCAGGTTTAAGTAAATGACCTTTGATGATGATGCTAACCTATGTCTCTTTATGTAGGTACTGAATTCACCATTTGCATTTGCTATGAAAAAAAAAAATAATCATCTGCCAATGCATTGCATGTGCATAGAATTATGCAGGCAGGCATTTTTCGCAAAGCATTTTCTTCGAATGTTGTCTTAGTGGAGATCATATATATGGTGCCTAAGGTAAACGTTTGAACCCTAATTTCCTACTGTGATGGCATGCACCTACTATTACAGCACCCAAAATGACTGAAATTTTGAGTTTCTAATCTCCTGTTTTAATTTTTCGAACAATGTCTGAGTCTCCTTTCTTGAACCTTGCTTATTTTTCCCCTTCCAAAGTCAAAAACTAATCTCTTTAGGTTGTTTCTTAGGAATAGAAAGACCATATAGTCATATTGGTATGTATCTTTGATATATCTAGTGGTTGTACGCTGTCACTAGGCATATTGCTGTCCCATGCCAAGTACTTGCCTGCATGGTTGAATGATTGTGAGAATTATAGGGGTAGAAACATAGTCCAATAGGTTTCTGATTATCCTTATTATCCTTGTACTACAATATCCTTATTGAACCTTTATTTTTTAAGAAAACCTTTTTTTAGATTTTCTTTTCTTTGGTTCGGAGAAAGTCTTACATGAAACTCTTTGTTAGCATAATTTTAAA
This sequence comes from Phoenix dactylifera, assembly GCF_051530095.1. Taxonomy (NCBI): domain Eukaryota; kingdom Viridiplantae; phylum Streptophyta; class Magnoliopsida; order Arecales; family Arecaceae; genus Phoenix; species Phoenix dactylifera. The sequence goes on along the minus strand of NC_143196.1, from coordinate 4,680,889 downwards.
AATTATATATTTTTTTTGTTTGCACACGAGTATGTATAACACAGAAATATATTGAATAAGCTGGAATAGAGAAATTTTTTTTTTCTATAAATATTTCAACACTTTCGAACACTTAACCTAGTACCCGTTCGCCATTATAATGATTTTTGTCATAATAGCCCACTACCAGCAAACCTCTCCTCGCTGAACCCAAGTCCTTCGATTTCTAATCTAGTATGATGTTCTTTGGGTGTTGAACATTTGATAAAATCCCACAGGCTATATTTTATGCATAGTCTGACAGATGTTACTGAGGGAACTCAACCAAGGCCCGAAGACATGACTACGTTCATTGGGCGGGCCGTCAGTTTGCTTTGCTCGAGTCATTCCCCACCCAATCTTTATTTTGATTCCTTACTAAGTACTAAAAGGGGGCCTTTTTCTATCCATATAAGCAATAAATTCATGATCCTGTCTTGAAGGACCACATCACCTTTGTGTAGTGGGAATCACTTTTGCAAGGGTAGAAAGGAAGCAGAAAGCTTAATTTAAATGCAGTGATGAAGAAAAAACGGCCACAAATATCACAGGAGCTGACACATAGAACGAGGAAAGCCAAGCAGTGATGGTTTATTTACTCCTATAAGTAACCAAAGTGAAAGGCTATTTGGTTGTTTAACCCTTAGATCAACAAGAAGTAAACAAGGGATCATCAACAAACCCTCCCTGCGCCGCAACTTTAGACTAAAAGCCATGCAAATTGCATGGTAATAAAGCATAATCAACATCCACATGAAGTTAGAAATCACCAAAGCACATGCCACGAAGTCTATCGGTCCCGACTCTATGTCTGAAACACTCCTAATATTATCCGAAGTTCGTAGCTAGATAAAATTGGGAATCCAATTCCAGTGTGGGCGCTAGGGAGCACTTCTGCTCTCCAAGAGGTTAAAGAGCACGAGATAACATAGCATTTATCTACATTTGAAAGAGTTAAAAAAAATTGATGTTTTCATAAGGAAATGAATAAAATAGGTAATTAAGAACATGAAAAGAGTGAAAATGTTATCATCTGAGACAATAATGCTATCAGGCATTAGTACAAAATATAAACTTCTTGGCGCAAGTGGCCCTCATGCTGTAGTACAAATTGTACAACTTATGAGTTAGCCAACCATAATTTCTCAGGAGAAAATGATTTAGCCTACCATAGAGCCATAAACACCACCACTATACTAAGTCCAACAGCACGTCACTAGTCCCAAATGTCTAAATCTCATCAATGTTTCCAACCTAAGATTTTTTTTTCTTAAAAATTCTCCAACATAAGATAAATCATGGTGCAATGGTGATCCCTTGTCTTTTAGCCCCGGTAGGGAGCTGCCTACGTACTCATCATCGTACCTGGAGACCATTCAATGTACGTACTGTTCTAGTTAGCATGAGTAGAAATCTAAGTTAGCATAATGGGAAAAATGGCTCTGGATTTATCCTCTTTCCTTCAAAATTTCTAGACATCACAAGAGTCTTTCAGATCGAAGATGTGATCTAAGACATCTGTTCAACTGGCCCAAGTCAATATGGATTGGGGTATGAATATTTTTTGGCTAGTCTTGCCGTTATAGGTTATATGTGTTTAAGGTGGACTTGATTGAAATATAGCATCTACTTCTTATTACACAGTGCCGAGCTTAACTGAGTTCTTAGAGTGAGTTTAGGAAACATGGCTTAACTGTTTGCTGAGATGAGTGGAGATTATAGTTGGGATAATCAAAGGCATAATTAATATGGAGAGGAGTCGAACCCGCAACTTTCAACAAATTTGAACTCTGATATTATATTGAGCAATCCATTAATTTTAAAAACTGAATTTGAAAAGAAAAATGATCAAGAATTCATGTCAGGTTTTAGAACTCAATTCAAAAACGTATCTTATATATATATATTTTATCTAATTTAGTTTAAAGAAAAGTTTAGAAGAAAATTAGACGTTCACCAAGTTAGATACTAGGCACTCCGTCTGGTCCTGTTCCGGTCCCTAAACGGATATGCTGACAATCAGAAGTACAACAGGATTTGCAACACCCCAAAACCATTCGCTAACTTGCTTACTCCATCAAAAGCCGCGACCAAATCCATCATGTCACCCTTCTCATGCGCCGCTGGGTGTCATCCCCTCCTTCCACCAATCTCCTAGACCTTCCTCCTTTCTCCACCTTCTCCCATAAATCTCCCTCCCCCCTCCTCTCTTCTTCTACTGCTCTAAATCATAGAAAGAAATCATGGATTTAAACTGCTGCAACAAAAAGCAGCTCAACAAGAAGACCAGCAGCAGCAGCAGCATAACAATAGATGAGGAAGAGGAGCCCTCATGCTACAACTCCAGTTTCTGCTGCTTCTTCTGCGCCATAAGGGAGCCAAACCCCCGGCTCCGGCGTTCGGCGCTCGCCACCTTCTTCCACGAGATGCCGCACCGCGACGACCAGTCGCATGTCCTCGTCATGAGCGCCCTCTGGAGCATCGCCATGAACCATCCCGAGGACCCCGAGCTTCCCATGGCCGGGGCCCTTCGCTGCATGTCTCTCCTCGTAACCAAGGCCCTCGCCGACCCCGCCTGGCTCCTCGGCCACCAGAACATCTACATCCCCTACTACGCCGCCCACGTCCTCGGCTCCTACACCATCCGCCTTCCCGCCCTCGCTGGCCTGGCCGTCGAGGCCGGCGCTGTCGCGCCGCTCGTCGGCCTGCTCCGGGGATCCATGACCTGGGTCGAGCAGCGGGTGGCCGTCCGTGCCATCGGCCACCTCGCCAGCTACGACACCACCTTCCCTGCTGCTCTCCGGCACGCCGACGAGCTGGTGCCCCTCGCCATGCGTGTCGCCTCCACCTGCCTCGACACCGTCTACAACCAGTTCGTCGGCGTGCCGCCAGACGAGCGGGAACAGTACCACCGGGACCTCCTGACGAGAGGGCTTGGAGGGGCGGAGATGGAGAACCGAAAGGCCGAGGAGTGGGCCAGCCAGCTCCAGTGCTGGTGCCTCTACCTGCTAAGCTGCTTCGCCGTCAGGAATAAGACATCCCATGATCTAATTTGCCGGGACGTTGGTTTCTTGAAAGATTTGTGCCGGATGTGGGGAGGGCTAGTTAATGGCGACTCCCCGGCGGGGGTCGGGCTGATGAGAATACTCTGTCGGAGCGAGGTCGGGAGGGAAGCCATAGCCGGGTGCCGAGAGGTGGTCACGAGCCTCTGCGATCTCTCTAGATCCTCCGATGACTGGCAATACATGGGCATCGACTGCCTCCTATATCTCATCGAGGATCTCAACACTCGCCGCAAGGTCATGGAGGCCGCCGCGCCATGTCTCGTAGACCTGGCGGAGCTCCGAAGCCTGGGTGCGAGGAGAAAGCTCGGAGACAGGATCACGAAGGCACTACTCCTTCATTTTGATCATGAAGTTAAAGTTGGCGGGGAGGCGGAGAGAGCCATCAAAAGCATGTGGGACTTAAAGGTGGAGAGAAAAAAGAGAGAGGAGGTGATGCCAAAGGAGGAAGTCATAGAGAGACAAGCCTTGGCGGCCATAAAGAAGCAAAAAGGGAACGAGAGGTTTTGGTCGGGCGATGTCGAGGAGGCCATGGTTAGGTACACGGAAGCATTGGAGCTGTGCCCATTTAAGAGGAGGAAGGAGAGGCTAGTTCTATATAGCAACAGGGCGCAGTGCTACCTCCTGCTGCGAGAACCCGACGCAGCCATCAGCGACGCGACACGGGCTTTGGCTCTGGCACGCCCCGTGAACGGCCATGGGAAGAGCCTCTGGCGGCGTTCGCAGGCGTACGACATGAAGGGGATGGCGAAGGAGAGCCTGATGGACTGCATCATGTTTGTGAATGGGTGGTTCCATGGGAAGGAATACGATGAGAGAAGGCGGCGAGCTAAGGTTCCATACCATGCAGCCCGTATGATCAACAAGCAGATGAGCAAAGCTGGGCTCTTTGCTAGCTTGGCTACGTCCAAGAAGATAAAGACCAAACCTGGGAATTATGATGGTGATGATGATGGTGCTGGTGACGAGAGGGAGGAGGAGATTGGAATTGGTTCTGGTTCTTCTATGTCCGGTAATAATTAATTAAGTTGCTATTTTGTGAATCTTCTTTTGTTTTAGAACTGTTAACTAAGTTGGTTTGGTGCTGATGTTGCAGGCTTGGGTTTGCCAACCATACTGGAAGAGCCCTGGTCGAGGAGAGCGAAGAAAGGGTTGGACGGATGAGGGAGAGAAGAGAGGCTTATTACGTAGGACTACATGAATACTGTTAGCTTTGGGTCTGGAGTTCTTTTTTTTATGGCTTGGATCAAACACCGCATAATGCAACGACCAGGCTTTGTCAAAACGAGGTGGTAACGTTTCTACTGTATTGTTACTATTGTACGTGTGACGAGCTCAAATTAGTTGGACTTTCTTGATATGGCGATTTGATGCAAACTGGCCTGTAGTAAGCGAAAGTAGGAAGTTTAAGGGGAATTCAACAGTAACTAAAGTCGCAACTATTTTAACTTAGATATATAAACTAGGATCGAGGATTAAGAGGAAGGAAGAGAGAAATAGTTCTGAGAGAAGGATGAGAGAGAAAAGATATTCGTGGTTTAATTTTAGTTTTCTCAACATAAAAGGCACTGATGATTTTAAAAAATAAATTTACTGGACTTTGGATGTCTAGTATCGTGGAATGAGAGACTTTTTGGAGCGATTTTTTCTGAGTTAATGTGGCACTGCTATAATTAGTAATTAGAATTAGATGGTGGATAAAATATAGCGAGTAGGTTAATTTAAAGAAATAAATCAACAAATGAAATTTTTTTCAGATACCATGTCTGCAATTATTTTAGTTACATATATACAACCATGGTGTCGTGAGATGGACAATATGTACCTAATGTTTTCTTTGACAACTTCCGCCTACAAAGCTCCATCAACAATGTTCATTAAGTTTTTTTGTGATATTAAATGATCTTATCGGCCTCATACTCCAAGGCAAATATCACATACGATGAAGGTTAATTGTTTAGGTAACAGATTAGCCAGTCCGATTTGCCTAATGCTTAAAAATCAAAATAGGGAGAGAAGGACAAATTTAGAATTTATATTCGTTAGATCATCATGTGTGATTCATATATAATCACTAGTTGCAAACTAGATTTAGCTTAAATGGCTAGCATCACATTTCATATGTGGAGATTCAAACCTTATTGGTGGCATCCCAATAGTATTTGTGAAAGATTTAAACATGGACAACAAAAAGCTTACTTATCTCTATACCTTTATTAATATAAAAAAATTAAATATTTACTCCTTTAATTATATTAAAATTTAAATCTACTCATATATGTAAAAAAAAACTGTTTATACGTAGCATGAATCAATGAAAACTCCGTAGCATGTGAGCCTCCTTGTAGCTGATGATATCCTTCTTTAAGAAATATATTTATTATTCATGGTCAGATGCTTAAGTGTGCATGTAGATGAAAGAAAAATTTAAACCATGTATCTTGAAAGAAAAAAATATTTTCCTTTATAACAAATTGAATGTCAACATGCAATTTTAGTGTTAAAACTGTCCTAAAATACAATTTCAATATCGAGACCTCAAAACCATAAATGTAGTGGAAATGATGTGATTAAATATTAAGAATATAAGTGACAAGCGCCCAAAGATTATTTTGATGTAATAAATCAATTATATATCCAAAGAGAGACTATACCTCAATATTGGCTAGAAAACACATAAGCCATTATACCTCAATATTTCAGATTTGGCCTGAAACCACATTTTATCTAGTTGCTTAGACCTAGGCCTGACCATTAATTTGCCATAAGCTTAATATTTATTAGTTTCATGATAGCCAATTGAGCCTTTTAGCACTACCTAATTTTGTCATGGTACTCTGCTAGGGAATGAGAGAGAGATCTCATAGGGTTGCAACTTGATCACTTTTGGTATGTTATCTTGTATTAAATTGGATACAGGAAAGGTCCAATCCAACGAGCAACTTGTGTTGGTGGCTTTAAATAAGCCATCTAACAATTCCATTAATATTCATATCGTAATGTCTATATTTGGCCTCTCATTGTTACATGAAACATACAACTTAGCCTTATCTATATCTCCAGCATCTCTTCAATCTTGCGTTGCATATGTTCATATCACACCCATATTGTTTCATATTTCAAGTTCCAAAACCTTCTCAATGTTCTGTCATGCACATGAACTTAAGTTGAATCAAGGACTTCTTCCTGGAACAAAATGAAATAGGATAGACCTAACAACCAAGAAAAGGGATGGATCTACAATTTTTTGCTCAAAAATAAAAGAAAAGAGAGGGAAAAAAAGATTAAAAAAAAAAGGGATTCATCCAGGTGGAGAATGGTGCTTGATGAACTAAGCTGTGGTTGGTGTGGGCCACATGATCATAATATCTACCTAAGTTTGAGAAATATTGTTTTTTTTTTTATTTTCCAAAAAGCAGTTATAGGGCATGCCTAACTTATTTGACCATCCATTTCTTGCAAACTTTGGCTTACTATGTTAGAAGTGACCTAGCACCATCTTTTGCTTCATGCGCTCTTGCACACATTATCTTTGTTTAATACCACCCTAATACCACTTAAGGCATGTGTGAAATTTTTATTCTTAGCTAGCTGTTCTTAGAAGATTAAAATGATAGATAATGCAAAGTGAATGTACCTTTCAAACACAAAAAGTCATTTAATCAATTAATTAGGACATGGCTAGCCATCTTTCTTATTGGTTGATTAGTTAGGCTTAGTCTTTACATTGTAGGATATCAGTAACTAGGTATCCTAGTGCTACTTTAGATTTGGTGATGCCTTAATGTGGAAATTTCTAAAGTCCCACCAACCATGCTAACTTTATTAACAATATTAGCAATTTTTATATTCCAATGAGGCGTGTTTCCAAACTTTTTGCATTTTACTTGAAGCACTGCACAAATCAGCAATTAATTTCTTGCCTTGTGCACATGCCTTTTGGATATAACCGGTGCAAAAGAAGCCATCACCACTGTAGAGCTAATCATGGGCCGGACCTCAGGTCAAAACTCTATTCATTTTTACTTAGGCTTCAGGCCAGGTCTATGTAAAATTTGATATTTTCTGTGCCCAAGCCCAGCCCATGATCAGCTTTACACCAACGTCAAAAAAAATATTGCTACCTTCGCGTTTCAACATAAGCCATTTTAATTGTCCTGGCATTGTACCTTCGATTGGACTGTGCCTCGCCCGAAGAATGGACTAATAACCATTTTATGCTCAACAAAAGTTGATTGGGCTGGTTCATATATTAAGGAACATTTTCTGCTAATTGTTGTCTTCTAACTCCAAGCGCATGTGATGCTCATGAGGAAGAGGAGGAGTGTTTTGATGGTCCACAGAGGCCTATTTAGCATATTGATATATTTTGTGTTTTTGTTTCTCTACAAATTAGTGAAATATCGAATTTGTATAAAATTTCTGCCATTCCTTAAATTTTTTATTTTCACTCTTTTTAAAAGAAAAATCTTTGCTACAAAAGCTCTAAATATTTTTTAATATTTTAAAAAATTAAAGAATTTTATCATATATATATTGTTCAGTCTAGTTCATTTTCCTACTTGGATTTTGAAAATCAAAATAAAAAAACAAAAGCATTGGCGAATGGGTCCTACATATTTTCACACTTTACCTTTGAGGGAATTCATATTTTTGTTCTCTATGAGAGAGATGGATGTCTCCATGGATTCATTTCATGAGATATAGAAGTGAAAACAGGTTGAGAAACAAAGAACAAAAGAAACAAATACAAGATACGAAGCAAAATGATCCAAATCAAAGGATAATTTGGAAGCTGCATGCAATAGAAGCCCAATCCTTTCAATATTTAGATATATCAGTAACAAGATCTCTAAAATCTAACTCTTCCATTAAAATTTCCTATTGGCCAAATTCTCCACCCTCTTGTAGATAACATAGAAATAAGGACGAGGCCGATCCCTTATTATCAGGCTGTGTCTACAGTTAAAATTCTTAGCTTCCAACTCTTCATAAATCCCTTCAAAGAGACACCTCCAAAGTTTAAAATTTTATAGAATGACCTCACAGAGAAATCCTGAAGAGGGAGTAAAGAGTTCACAAGGAAGTAGATATCATTAGCCACCGGGTCAATAATATTCCATCTAAAAGAAATATTCCAGAATCTTATTCCATAGTTCAGAAACCAAAGTATCAGGTTTAGACTTTAGAGGCAATGAATAGGGCCGAGGCAAAGAGCGCGTTGTTTTATTACTTATATAATTCAAAATTTTGTTATTTATAATAATCTCATATTGGATATAAATCTAAACAAATATCTACTTAAATATAAATGCTTATCTTAGATAGCCAAACAACTTGTTCTACTCAATGGATAATATTTAGTTTTATCTTTATTTCTCTCTCCTCTCTTAAAATCGTATTGATGTACCTCTAATTATTGTACTTAGATGCACCAGTAATTATTTCTCATGTAGATTTTCATCAATCTACTTTACTGATTTTCATTGTTTCTGGATTAGCTAGTTTGAGTTCGATCTTGATTCTCCTTTGTTAGAATGCACTTCAAGGAGAATATATAGTGGTTTGTTGTATCTTCAGAGTACACTGTCATCAACTATAACCTTAGATAATTATCCCTCTGCAAAATCAAAAAAAATCTCTAGGCAAAATTTATGCTATTGGCAACATCAGATGTGCTATTGGCGGAGCCTTTTAAGATTATATTTTGTTATTACAAATCCTAATTCTAGGTAAAGGAATTCCACTTCTACCACTAGAGATTTAATTACTATCACTACGACCGCTACATAATCACACATAGAAAAGAATTTTATTTGTTATGGTAAAATTTTATCCGCACTTTCTGATACTCTGTATGCCCCATCTCTATCGAACGTGAGTTATAGAATATATTAGAATAAAAATATGGTAAGAAAAATAAAGGTATATTATAAAAAAGTTTCAAAGTATAAGAAGACTAATAAAAAAAATTGATTGTACAACAAACTCATGATTTGCAAGCTTTGATTCATGATATGAATCAAAAGAGAATCAATCTTGATTAGAATCTCCAACGTTATCTCGCCCCCTCTCCCCTATCCCAACCAACTGCCCTAGCCCTCGCCTCCCTTCTTCTCTTACTAATCCACCCACTTGCCCCCTAGCCTAACCATCTTAGCTCTCCCCCTTCTGCCCACTTCCTCCTTCCTCTCCACCCTTCCATCTCCCTCCCTCTCCCTTTCTCTCTCTACCCCTCTCTAACCGCCCTATCTCTCCCCCATCTTCCTCCTCTCGCCAATCCTCCTTCACCCTTGAATTCCCCCTCTATCTCTCTCTCCCCTCCCTCTCTCCCTCCCTCCATTCAAAATCTCCCCTCCTCTCATTCCCCATCCCAACGAATCACCATCTTAATATCGAGGATGGGTCAAGCCTGACTGAGTTCAATTTGTGTTGAACTTATTTGGGCTTTAGACCAATCTTGGATATAGACCCTGGTTTGCTCATGAAAAAAAATTCATACTTCAGCTCAACTTGAAACTCAAAAAACTTATCCAAATCAGGCATAAGCTCCATCAAAATCCGACTTGACTCGGTCGAGTTCCAACCCTATCTAAAATTCAAACGACCAACTCCTCCTCTTTTTTTTTTTTCTTTTCTTGCAAATTTGGTATCAATACTATAATAATGTAGTGGCACATGAAGAAAAGAGCAAAGAGAATATATGGATTTTGAGGACAAGATATCTCCTACTTCTCTCAAAGAAAATAAGTGAAAAAAAATAATCCCTCCTACCCTAAAGAAGTATAAAGAATTTTCTAAAGTATACATATTAAAATACACTTATAGACAACATAATTAATAAATTTATATTTAAATCTTTTTTAAAAATTGAATTATTGATTTAATTATTGATTGATTCAATTCCGTTCTTAGAATGTGAGATTCAACTGGAATTAGGTTTTTCCATCAAATAATCTTGGGAAATAAACCGACTCGCAGCTTTGGCCCCATTCAGCGCATCCATATCTACAAGTCACTGATCTTGGAAAGCCCAATTCCAATCCTCGCCTCCTTTCCATGGTAGATATTGGATAACATTGTGGAAGCTCTTCACCTCTTCCTACCATTTCCCGAAACCCCTTCCATCCCCCGACTAAAACCCCAGACCTTCTGTCCTCTCATGGCCGAGAAGCTCTCCTTCTCCATCCCTCTCCGCGTCCCAACTCCCCCTCCCTCCAAAACGCCCTTCCAAGACCTCCCCGCCCCCTCTCCTCCTCCTCCCCCCTCCCCTGCCCGTTCTCCCCTCACCCCTCTCCTCCAAGACCTCCTTCCCCACCCTTCCAGCCCCAAAGACGCCGCCTTTCCCACTTCATCCGCCCCCCGCTCCCTCCGCCGTCGGCGGCCTCCGCCCACCTCCCGGAAGCCCCGCCTCGGAAGGTCCCACGACCCCAACCGCGGCAAGCCCTGGGCCGTCGACCCCTGCGTCTCCCTCCGCGGCCACCATGCCCTCTACTCGCTCCTTCGCTCCTCCGACGACCCCCGGGATCTTGATGAAATCCTCCGACCCTTGGCCCCCTCCTCCGACCCCGACGCCGGCGGCGGCGTCGTCGTCGAGTCTCTCCTCACCGACCTCCTCGGCATCATCGAAGGCCTGGCGTTCCACAAGAAGTGGGAAACCGCAATCGAAGTCTTCAACTGGGCCCGCCGCACCCACGGCGACGCGCGGCTCTTCTCCGGCGGCAGCGGCCCTGTCGTACCCGTTGTCATCAGTATCCTCGGCCGAGAGGGCCGCCTTTCGGACGCCGCCGCCCTACTCCGAGCCCTCCAAGACCTGGGCTGCCCTGCTGATGTCTACACCTATACCTCTTTGATCACTGGGTATGCCCGAAATAGGAGGTTCCGGGAGGCGGTTTTGGTGTTCCGGAGGATGGAGGAAGAAGGCTGCAAGCCAACCCTCATCACCTACAATGTAGTTCTTAATGTCTACAGTAAGCTCTTCATGCCGTGGAGCAAGGTCGTGGCCCTTGTCGATGCCATGAAGAAAGATGGGATTTTTCCTGACCGATACACATATAACACTCTCATCAGCTGCTGCCGCCGTGGCTCGCTGTATGAGGAGGCCGCTGATATCTTCACTGAGATGAAGTCGATGGGTTTTGCGCCTGATAAGGTGACTTACAACGTGTTGCTTGATGTTTATGGGAAGTCTCAAAGGCATGAGGAGGCAATGGATGTTCTTCGGGAGATGGAAGCAAATGGCTTCCCTCCGAGCATCGTAACCTACAATTCGTTGATATCATCTTATGCAAAGCATGGGGTTTTGGATGAGGCAATGGAACTCAAGGAGCAGATGGAGGCAAAGGGAATCAAACCTGATGTTATTACTTACACCACTCTGTTATCAGGGTTTGAGAAGGCAGGAAAGGATGAATTTGCCATGAGGATTTATGAAGAGATGGAGAGCAAAGGGTGCAAACCGAATCTGTGCACCTTCAATGCTTTGATCAAGATGCATGGCAATCGGAGAAAGTTTGAGGAGATGATGAGAGTCTTTGAGGAACTTAGGTCTCGTGGCTTCTCACCAGATATAGTCACTTGGAACTCACTGCTGGCTGTGTTTGGTCAGAATGGGATGGAGTCTGAGGTTTCAGGAGTGTTCAAGGAGATGAAGAGAGCTGGTTTTGTACCTGAGAGGGACACATATAATACCTTGATCAGTGCCTATAGCCGATGCGGCTCATTTGACCAAGCTATGGAAATATATAAGAGGATGCTTGCTGCTGGCATTGGGCCAGATCTTTCCACTTACAATGCTGTATTGGCTGCATTGGCTCGTGGAGGACTTTGGGAACAAGCAGAGAAGATACTCTCTGAGATGAAGGATGGACGTTGTAAGCCCAATGAGCTCACTTACTGCTCATTGCTGCATGCTTATGCCAATGCAAAGAAATTGGATCGAATGCATGCTCTGTCAGAAGATATATATGCCAGGAAAATAGAGCCACACAACATGCTTTTGAAAACACTTGTGTTAGTCAACAGCAAGAGTGATCTCCTAGCTGAAACAGAACGGGCTTTCTTGGAGCTGAGAAAAAGAGGTTGTTCCCCTGACATAACTACTTTAAATGCAATGGTATCTATCTATGGTAGGAGGCAAATTGTTGTGAAAGTAGATGAGATAATGAAATTCATGAGGGCAGGTGGTTTTACACCCTCCTTGACTACATACAATTGCCTGATCAATATGTATAGTCGGTTAAGAGACTCTGAGAGATGTGAAAGGATTCTTAGGGAAATCAGGTTGAAAGGTGGGTGTCCTGATCTTTATTCGTATAACACCGTCATTTATGCCTATGGCAAGCAGGGTCGTATGAAAGATGCCTCAAGGATATTCTCAGAGCTGCAGGCTTCAGGTCTAAGGCCTGATATTGTAACCTATAATACTTTTGTTGCAAGTTATGTAGCAAATTCTATGTTCGTAGAAGCTATTGATGTAGTTCGCTATATGATCAAGCATGGCTGCAAGCCACATGAGAGCACATACAACTCCGTAGTAGATGGGTATTGTAAGCAAGGGAGGAAGGATGAAGCAAACTCATTCATATGTAACCTTCAGCAGCTCAATCCTGGCATTTCTGAGGATGAACAGCATAGGTTATTGGAACGATTGTCTAAAAACTTTTCTTGATTTTTGATGAAGTTGGAATGAGAATAGATGCACATTCAATAGAATAGTTGATGTGTGCCTTAAGATGGGCAAAAGGATGGAATGGCTTTACTTATCCATCACTCTCAACAGCTAGGTCCCAGCAAGTTTGAGGATGGAGATTACGGATTATCTAAGCATATAGGAGGACTGCAGGAGCCACTTGGAAGTTGAGTCAAGGATGCGCCCTGAAGCTTTTAAAGCATTGTACGTATTTGATCTTCTCCATGTATAAGTTATTTGCATGCTATTTATTCTGTATAAAGATATTCTTTCTTTAAGTTGTATGCTCTTTACTTGTCTTGCGCTAAAATGTATATGATACAGGAGATGTGCGGTTTTTTAAATTTTATTGACATGGTATTCTTGATATGGGTTCTGTAATTTGTGACAAAGTACACTGGATCCAGTAGGAATATGCACTATCATATTAGAGGCATTACCTCAATCTTTCTTATATTGTTAGGTTGTTGCTACTTTTCTCTTATTTGGTAAGGATTTTGAATTGTAATGTTAACTTGTCGGATGCCTACCTAAATTCATATATTTCAAAATTATGATGTCCGTTAGATTTCCAATATAATCATTATTTATAAAGAGAAATTCTAAGAGCGGTTATGTATTTAACAGAGTGCAAGCCTTGTTAGATGTCCTGTGGGACACGAGAGTTTTTAAATGATACAGGAGATAATTTTTTAAATTTTATTTACTTGGTATTCTTTATACTGTTCTGTAGTTTGCGACAAAGGACACTGAATCCAGTAGGAATATGCACTATGATATTAGAGGAATCATCTTGGTATTTCTTATCCCGTTAGGTTATTGCTACTTTTCTCTTGTTTGGCGAGAATTTTGAACTGTAACGCTAACTTGTCTGATGTGTTTCTAAGTCCTTATATTTCAAAATTAATGTCTGTTAGATCACCAATATAATCATTATTTTTCAAGAGAAAATCTAATGGCAATGATTACCCGTTATGTATTTAACAGAGTGCAACCCTTACCAGTTGTCATGACACAAGAGAGGTCACTTGTTCAATGCAGCATAGGGTAGCATTTTAACTCTTTTCCCTTTTTTTAATTTTTTTGTTTTTGTGTAGATTTTCTATAGGTATAGCATGTACTTATCAAGTTCCATTAGGATTCTTAGGTTTCAATTTTTTTTATAATGTCTTAGTCAAATGGTAAATTAAAACTGAAAGTCGTCTACTTCCTTTTCCTTTCTTTTAGATCCTCAATTATATGTTTCATGGATTGTGGTTCCTCCAAAATCCAGAAATTGATATTAAGATGTTTCACTGATCCAAACTGCTATTTGTTCTGGAGTTCATCAAAATTGATCTCTGTAACCAAATTATTTTTTATACGGGATGTTTATGCTAGCGTCTGTATTTTTTCATTTCTTGAAATGTTGGTAATAATTATACTTAGCTTTTGCAAGCATTAAGAAGATTTGGAATTATCAAGGAAGTTAGATTCTAAACACATTTGGGGGAAATGTACATCCTTTTGATGATTCTTGTGCTCTTTACATAGGCAATTTTCATTGTCATTCTTAGGTTTCTTTCAAACAATAATATGAAGAAATGATGCATAACAGTTTAAGCATTTTAGATGTCTAGACAAGATAGAGTTATGTAGAACAATATCTACATTCACCCTATTTAAGTTCATATTTTTGGCTTTCTGCATCAAATTCATCTCAAATTTGGCAGTATAGCTGAGACCATCAAACTTTGGAACCAGTGATAGTTTGATCTTGCTGAAATTGTAACAACCTAGGATTTTGCCCAAAAGGGCTAGCTGGAAGTTATTATTTGGATTTCATGGCCTTGAATCAATATCTAAGATCTACCCAATGCATAGCCGACGTGGAACTAAATACATGCCTACACGGGTCCTCACATACTATCCCTGTTTAAGCCCTAGCATCCTCGTTAGTATAAGGGTCCAAGTCCATTCAAATCTAATCACAATGGGTTTGTGCTGCAGTATTTGCTAATCCACATGGGCTATGAACTGGATTTGCTTTGATACCATTTTGTAACAACCCAAGATCTTACCTAAAAAAGCTAACAGAAAGTTATCATTTGGGTTTCTTGACCCTATGTAAGTATCCAAGATCTACCCTTGCATAGCCGATGTAGGACTAAACACGCTCGCATGGTCCTCACCGAAACCAAAACTAAGAGTAAGTTTTTAAATTTTCAGTTTATGCAGAGTAATAAAGAGTTGGTTAAAGAAATATGTTTCAACTAATGGAGTTTCATGTTTTCGCTTTGCAGTGGATTTTTTTACCCCCAATCAGACCGTATACTCATTATAAACTCCAATGTTAGATACATTTCTATATCCATGTCTATTATTGACAGATAGTTACAAGGAGAAATAATCATTATACCTAAATTCATGCCCTTTTTGTTGTGAAAAGATGTGGAATCATTGATAAGTCCATACTTTTTGCAAGTAAATGGCTACAGCAACTGATGATATGCATATTTGTAAATTTTTGTTAAAAAAGTTATTAGGACGTACTATCATTAGCATGATACAAGACATGGTGTTACTCCATAATCAATTGCGTAAGTATAGATTGTGTTTCCAGCATCGCTAGCTATTTTCCTATACCAGCCAGCGCATTGACCACTTAAACTTTTGAACTTTGAAGGATGGATGATACTTGGAGATGTTAACAACAATTTTCCACTAGTTGCAAAGTTTTCTGTAAAAGCTAGTGCCTTGGTTATTAAATTGTTTGAGTCATGACTTGGACTCAGTGACAACTATAACAGTTTTCTTTGCTGCCATGTAAAACACCCCAGTGTCTGTCTACTGTTAATGCAAACTAAGGCTGCTCCATTTGCAGCTTTGACATTCATTATAAGGACCATTGCCCATTTTGATGGACCCTATGCTCTTTAAAACCCCAACCCACTCGAAATGATATAGTCTTCTTCTTTTTTTCTGAGTTGGTATAGGATATTAGAAAAAGGAGGGAGTGGGACTGTGATTACGGAATGGATTCGAAAACATGTTTGAGAATCCCTGCTTCTGAAGATAGACCTATGGGAGTTGATCTCCAAACAATGACTTTTGAGGGGGTAGTAATTTACTGGGAGCCTTATGGGCTATGGCAAAGGTGGAGCCCTAGCTGGGTAGTCTAAGCAAACTGTTTGAGTTACCAATTAAGGATTATGAGTTTGTAATGTGGTATCCACTAATTACTTCAATTATCTACATTGTTTGCTAGTTTCCCAAAATCTCTACTGAAACTAAGTGGGTTTAAGTTTGCAGATATCTTGTTTGTTTTTCTTACATTGTAGTCCCTGAAATTTCTTAGTTTGCATATGAAATTCTCAACTATTTAAATTTGCATATGGATCCATGCTATTACATAATTTATTGCATGTGAGCCCCTGAGGTCTAATTAATCGCATCTGGAATAAGTATTCACCGAATATTCTCTAGTAGAAGTTTAACTTTTCTATAGTTAAAATATCTCAGCAATTTTTCTTGTAATCAAGTAATGGTATTTTGTGTATTAGTCCCTCCAGTCTTTTTTATCTTCGCATATAATTCCCATTTGCATATATGGCCCCGTAGTTTAAGTTAATAGTGGTTGGAATGAATATTTCTATTCATTTATATGGTGAACTCTCTATCCCCTACACATAATGTCTAATAGATGTAATTTTAGGGATCGATATGCAAATTTAAACCAACGAGGGATTAATCCACAAGCAAAGAAGATTTCATGGAATAATATGCAAGAATATGCTGAACTTTTTATGCTGGCTTGCATCCATATTTATGATCAGGTTACACTTTCAAATTATTTGTGGTTACTATCCCTTTGATTTGTTTCAATATAGAATTTATCTCCATATCTGGCTAAGTATAACAGCAAATATTTGACTCTACTATAGTGTTCAAGGTTAAATTGACACATTATGCTTTCAAAGGATGCATGTTGGGCATGCCTATCATCGAGTGGAGGCTTCAGTGGGCTGAGTGTGCTAGTATGCTGTAGAGCATTCAGGAGCGGCTTGAGGGTTGGCAGGCTACATCTTTATCTATGATGGTCAGGTTGATTCTGGTGAGCTCTGTCCTCAACTCTATGCCAGTCTATCTTAGGTCCCACACTATTTTGCTGAGATTCTCTCTTATGAAGTTTAAGTAGATGTTTCGAAATTTCTTGTAGGGTTCGCATAGTGGTGGGGGCGGGGTACATCTAGTTGCTTGGGGCTTAATCTACCAATCGTTGTGAGAAGGCGGACTAGGCATCCAATCCTTGCTGGTCAGGAGAGAGGCCTTGATAGCTAGGTATGCTGCGAGGTATTTGCTTGAGACTAATAGCCTCTGAAATTCTCTGATGAGGACTAAGTGCGGCCCATGGATTTCAGCTGTTGAGATTCAGGTTGGTTGGAGTAGCTCCTTTATTTGAAGGAAGATCTGCACACATGCCTCGACAATGATGGCCAACATGAGATAGCTGATTGGGGACGGGCATAGTGTGAATGGAATGAGGGACACTTGGGTGGATGATCTTCCTTTGAGGTAGTGGTTGACCACAGTCAACACCAAGATGGAGGATAGCATGCAGGTTTGTGCACGATTTTTGTCCAGAGAGAGGTGGTGGAACACTAGCTTGGTTGTCCAGCTGCTTGGGGAGCAGTTAGCTGAGAGGATGTGGTCCCTTGCTATCCTAGACACAGTGTTCCCGATGTGAGGGTCTAGAGATCTACTTGCAGTCAAGGGTGAGGGCCAGGGATCTTTATGACCTCTTTAGAGGAGAGCCTACACAGAGGCGAGATTGTGCTTGGATTTGGAGGCTTGGTGTCCGCCCGAGAGTAGCCCTGTTTATCTGGAAGGTAACTTGGGGTCGCCTTTCGACCAGGGATATTCTGAGTAAACGAAGATTGAGCATCCTGCTAGCCTGCCCCTGCTGCGAGTAGAGGAATCTATTGACCATGTCCTCTTCCATTGTGGGAGAGCAGTGCGGGTGTGGAGACTAACTGGCATCCCTTAGAAGGTGCTTCAGTCGGCAACCCCAGTTGATACCTTTCTGGTGTACCTGAGGACTAGCTCTAACAGGTCGCCCTCCAGATCTATCACCATTATAGTTGCCTATCATATCTGGTTGGATAAGAATGCCTGAACTTTTGGGGATAGCAATTAACCGCCCAGATCACCCATTCCTATATTGTTCGAGAATCTTTGATAGCTCGGGGCACCTGGGACTCTTCTTTAGCTCTTGCAGCGATGCAGACGACGTTCATCATTTGGGAGTCCCCATCCTTAAGTTTCCTCAAGGTCAACTTTGATGGCTATGTGATAGACGACGACAGTAGAAGCAAAGTAGGATTTGTGATCAGAGGCTCGAACTCTAGATTCATAGCAGTTGGCAGAAGTCCGATCTTCGATACCTCAGCCCTGTGGGCAGCTTAGGTAGGCGTTAGTTATACATGGCACTCTCTAAGAGCTGACTTCATCTTGGTTGAGGGTGACTTTGCTATGGCAATTGGATTGATCCAGGGGCAGGTGAGGGGGTGGGTACACACCCCTTGTTGTAGGATTTTTGAGTCTGGCAAGAGTGGGCGGCTTCTTTGTTGCAAGGCACATCTACCATGAGGCAAACGGGGCTACGAACTGGGTGGCCTCCTTCATGGGTGACCACTTAGATGGTGTGCTATGGACTGACTTGACGCTTGCTCCGAGGGCCTTTCGAGGCACGTTACTTTCTGACTTTTTTGGATGTATTTATTACTAGAACAATATGAATCCCCCGTCTTAGCAAAAAAAAAGGGGATGCATGATGTGCTTGCTCTTGGCTGGAGACTGAGGTTTAAGCTTAAAGAGCTGGAGATTGAGGAGCTCTTTTTCATGTTTCTACTTGAGGGTGGTTGGATAGAACATTTGTGTAGATTAATAGGTGCATTGTTGAGAAGTTCCTTCTCTAGAAATTGAGATACAATTCATCTCTCTTGGCTGTGGGCTCTTTATAGAACTCTAAATATATTTTGATTTCAAAGCAAATGATTTTCTTTAACCAATATGGCTTTCCTTGTTTATAAGTTGAGAGAACTTATTGTTTACTTTTCATTGTAATTCCACATTGGAGATCTGGAGTGACAGTTCGAGAAATTTGAGGTGGAATGAGTGATTCCACGTTGCATAAAATGCCAATTCTTTGGTTTGGCTGAATTGTTATGTAGCTTTTCTCTCTCATACATTGAAAGAGCCAAAAAAAAAAGGTAATCATTCTACATTAATTATATGATAGTATTGGTTCATGGAAATAAGCTAATGACTTCAATTTAGTATTCAGTAATGGGCATGATAATAGTACAGTAGACAAATATGGAAGTCCTTTTTCAGACACTGGCTATTTCACTCTCTCGGAGTAGGTGATTTTTTTTTCTCTCCTAATTACTTGTTAAGTGTTATATGCGTTCAAATATTATCTGCATTTGTTTCTCCCTAATTTGTGAAACAATCTGTTACTTTCAGTTCATATTTTCTTGACTATAAAGTAAACTTGACACGGCGAGCATTATCCCTAGCATTATGTGACTCGAGCTTCTACTGGACAGTCTCATTGTACATCTGAGATTCTGGACATTAAAATGGATTAAGTGTGGAATAATTGATTTATTTCTAAGCATACATATGAATTTGCTGTAATGTATAAGAGTTTGCTTTCAGTCTTGTAGTAGCTGTATATTGATTTCTTGATTCTTCATATTCTTACTCGCTCTTCAATAAAGTAGTGTCATCAGAGTTGACGGCATTTCTATAATAAGTTGGCTTCTCTGTGTGCTATGCTTCATTTAATTATGTCAGCTGTGATATGTAATTAAACTGCAATTTTTGCACTTCTTCTTGTTGGTCAAATATTTCATGTAATCAAGTTGAGACATGATCATGTTCCCCTGATAGTTTCTCACTTATAAACTTCCTTGTCATCATTTATATGCATTTGAATATTTGGTATAATGATCAAACTTCTTTCTTCAGTTTAAGAATTCTGTGTGTTTACTATTCAGTTTAAGGATTAGCATCATCCAAAGAATGAAATGTTTCGTGGCTTTGTGATTCTGAACTAAAATACATTCATCACATTGGTTGTGTTTCACTTTGTCTAATAGACATACTTCAAACAAGGAATCTTGAGCTTTATTCATTCATCCAGAATAAAGAAAAAGAAGATGCCTTCCGATCGCATCCTGAAGAGCCTTTTCAGCTCACCAGCAGAAAAAGAAGAGAAAAAAAAAAGAAGCTTATCTAAGCCAGGAAACCAAAATGCATTTAAATTTGTCAAATCCTCGATTGACTTGGTGAATGGTCTGATAAACAGAAAGCTTTGTGCTAGGTTACCCTGAGACGATATTCATATAATAATGCCAAAGTACGTGAAAACAAGACCCAAGCAAATCGTCGAACAGGTATCATTTGGGTTCTGCAAGGAAACAAGTGGGCTACTTACAATTAATAAAGTCAACTAATGCTACGTAAAGATTCACCAAGTCATAGCTTGCTGTTTAGGGTTCCGGGTTCCTGCAAATACCAAAACAATCAAGGTTGCAGGACCTTAAGTTTCTTTCAACCTTTCCTTCTATGAATTCATCAGATTCCAGTCTTTCAGTTTCTTCCCATTTGGTTGGAATAATGATTTAATAGCATCATAGCATACAAGTATAGAACATCAGAACTATGGCAATTAATTAGCCGTATTATGATGTCGAACATCTCTGATAGCTTTGCTTTTTTTCTTCTAACGCCAGTTTTATTAAGAGAAGTATAAGAAGATTATATAGGAAGCAAAATTAAAAGTAAAACAAAACCACCAAAGGTGAAAAGTTGCAGATTCGGAGAAGGATTAGAAGTTGAAGCTGCCGACAGCAGATATAAAAGCTTCATCAACGTGTCATGACTTAAACTTTTTTTTCGTAAAACCAAACAACAAAAAGGTGGTGCTGAGTTACTGCTAGCGTAGAAATAAACTGATGCTTTAGGCTAGCCATGGGCTTCGGAGTCCACCGTAGCCTATAAAACACTAAAAAATAACATCTGGGAGTTTTGGAACAATTTCAAATTGTTACATCTTCAAATGAAGGACAGAGTTTGGTGCCTTCATCAATTAATTAGCCAAAGTTCGTACCCAGCAGCACCAGCTGCAACTCATAAAATTTTAGCAGGGAATGAGCTGTGTGCCAACTACTCCATTGTTTATAACCATACTACTCTCAGGAGAAGATTCTCAAGTGCGTAAGTATAAAAATTCTTACAGAATGGCTGCTAAGTTATAACACCCATGAACGCATATAACCATAACATGATGGGGTTAACATAGGAATGAGATGGTCCCAATCATGAGACATAGCCAATTATGAATTGGATGCAACCAACCTCATAAATTATCAAATAAAATCAATCATCTTACGTACAAGCCTCGCCTCATAAAAGTAAAAGAATCTAAGTGAATGTATAACCAGGACCAGCCCTGGCCCATCCAATCAGGCAAGAGAACAAGAGATGGACCACCACAAACATAAAGAAGATCAAAGAGAATAAGGACAAAAAGAAAAAGAAATACATAGAAGACAGAGAGATTATTTCTATATCATGGCTTCGGATCTAAGCAAACATGGCGATGCCCAGCAAAAGAGCCCATCCCGTGATCAGCATCTGCTTCAATGTCCCAGCTCCGTTCTGCATTAAAAAAAAAAAACACACAAAAATAATCATATTAATCAGTAATCATGTGATTAACTTTAACTAAATGTGTACTTAAATAGATATAAAGACGAGCCCACAGAGAAGGACAGGGAACAGCTGGTGATGGTAACCCTGCTGTTGTTGTCTCTACCTTGGCTTGTAGGCACCCGTGTTTCTGATATTGCCACCCGACCTTTTCCGTAGCCCACGCTCGATTTCCAACTATATGGGTAAATAATCCTGGGCATGTTACTAGGATGACAACAGCGGGACGCTACGTGGCTTAATGAACCACAGCCGCGTGTCCAAAGGTACCGGTAAAAATTGATGCCGCGAATCTCGAGGTCTTCTGCTTATATCGAACGGGAAAGATTGCTTTATGTGACATGGAGGGGATAGGTTCGGGGACGAATGTGATGGATGTCCGCGTAAATATTTTAATGCGGACGTCGGATCTGCCGTTAATGGTGGCTCTGAGAGCCATCTTACCGCTCGAGTATGGCAGGGGACGGAGGTTGGCGTTTTCGCATAGAAATTTCGGTACGTTAGCATGTTATATTTTGTTCTAAGCGGATCCTAACGGCTAAATTTTCTCGCGGGAGATCGACGCGGGAATCCGGCGCACATCAGGTGACCTCCGGAGATCGCTAAAATGCGCCAGAAGAAGCGGCCCTTCCGAATCCAACGGCTAATGGCGCAAGTTAGCGCCGTGAAGCGGTGGTGGGGAGGGGTGGGGAGAGAGAGAGAGAGAGAGGAAGGCCATACCGTTTCGTCGGCGGCGACGCTGGGCCCGGGGGAAGCTGCGTCGCTGCCGGACGGCGAGGATGCCAGCGGCGCTAGATGGCTGGAGGCCACCGGAGCCGGGGCTGGAGCGGCGCCCTTCTTCTTCTTCTTCTTCGGCTTGGACTTCTTCGTGCTCGGCGCCGGCGCGGGAACCTCCGATGGCTGCGGCGGGGCGACGGCGGGGACCGGCGCTGCCGGGATGGTGGGAGGAGAGGCTGGGGCCGGCACAGGGGGCGACAGCTTAGGGGGAGGGGTGGGCGGGGACTTCACCGGGACGGGCGCCGGCGGTGAAGAGACCGGGGCGGCTGTCGGCGGGGTATTGGTCGGTGGAGCCGCGGCAGGGGCCTTGGCCGGAGCTTCAGCCGGGGCCTTGGCCGGAGCTTTAGCCGGGGCCTTGGTCGGGGCTTTAGCCGGAGCCTTGACTGGAGCTTTAGCCGGGGCCTTGGAGGGGGCTTTAGCCGGGGCCTTGGTGGGGGCGGGGGTTGGAGGGGCGGAGGCGGGGGCGGGGGAGGTGGCAGCGGCGGCGGGGGCGGGGGTGGTGGGCTTGGTGGGGGCGGCGGCCGGGGCCTTGGCGGAGACGGGGGTGGTGGTGGGGGCTGCCGCGGGGGCTTGGGCCATGGCGTTGGAGGCGGCAATGCACAGGAGAGCGATGCACAAAATGGCTCGGCGATCCATTTCGCTCGTAGTAGAGAAAAAGGAAAAAGAGAAAGAAGAAAGAGAGAAGAGAGAGAGGAGTGGAGTAGTGGGGGGAGTGGAAGCGGGGAAGAGAAATAAATAGAGGCGGTGTGGCGAACAGAAGCGAACAATAGACGCGGTGGGTGATGGTATCTGGCGCCGGATCACAGACTGGCGGTGGGGTCCAAGGGGCACATGGGCGTGGGCGAGTGGCATTCGCAACGGAACGATTCCGGTCGGCAGGACGCGTCCGGCCAGATGGACACTGTTCGGTGGCGCCAGCTTGGCCTGTGTGTCCGTGTCGGACGTTTGGGGCCGGGAGACATCACTCTACTGTGCCTCGTAAAAAATTTATCACCCGCTCTTGGATGCACCATCACATGCTCGGAAACCCCCTTCCATCTTCGAAGCCTTTAAAAAAGCTCACAGTTTACGGCTCCCGTGAGGCTAGCTAGAGAGAACTTAAATTCACCGAATCCAGGCACCATCTTACTATGTGGGACCCATGAATCCTGCTACGAATCACTTTTTTATTAGTTAGATTATAAGTTTTACATGGTAAACCAAACATTGCTGCAGTACATGAAAAGATAGATAATGTTGCCCAGGAACTCAGATACTGTTCCACTACTCACCAACTTGAGTATGCGTTGGGTTTCTTCAAAGAAACTGTAGAGCCTTGGATGAGTGGATTGGATCGTAGAGAACTTTCTCTCTCTCTCTGTCTCTCTCGAGAGAGAGAGAGGTGCATTGGATGGGTGGACCTGGTGATCGGTGGAGGAATGCCCGGGGGAGCGGGCTGCCAGATTGGTTCAACGGTCAAATTCTCCGGATGGATGTGCATGGGGGTGTACGGTGTACCTACCACTTATGAACTGGTTTTCTAGCCGTTGGGGCTTTCTTCACGGGTATCTAATATATATTTGCGTACCTACCGGAATTTCAGCTGTAGAATAGTACTCCAGGAAAAATGTCTTGTTACCGTTGCGGGTGGACGTTCGAGATTTCTTGGAGTTCGTGGGGGAAAAAAAATATATCTTTCAGGGTTCAGTTAAACATTATCTTCTGAAAGAAATCTAAAAGGTGCAGTCGGGTGTCTCTTTTTTTTCTTTCTTGAAAGATCACATATCAATTATCATATATTGAGTAGCTCAGAAAGAGCTTGGGATGCCAACTTGGTATAATTTATGAAATTTAATTCATTAATTCACTAAATTCTCGCTCTTTTGGTGTCAAATTGTCTGACGTCTAAAGGCATGCGTCATTTCTCCTATTTTTTTTTTTTTTGGCTAAAAGCGGGTTTTCATACAAAACGTGTACGAATACATCCAATAAAGTCAAAAAATACTAACTCACGGAGAGCCAGAGGCAGCTCCCCCTCCCCTACCCACAGGGTGTATCCTGAATGATGAGCCGCGAAGGCAGCCACCCAGTCGGCTGCCCCATTGGCTTCTCGAAATACATGCTTGGCCTGAATGGCCACCCCAACCCCACACATCATCCCTATGTCCCGAACTAAGAGGTGGTCTGAGCCCTCACCCCCTCAGCCCCTTCTGAATCCAACTGATGACAGTGGCTGAGTCGCCCTCCAAAACAATCGAGCCAGCCTGCAAAGCCTGCTTCGCATATCGAAGACCGGCCCAAGCAGCTCGTAACTCTGCCCCGGGGACCGACGTGCCGAACAGCTGACAGCCCCTTGCTGCCACGTCATTTCTCCTGTTCAAACTCAGACATCAGTTCTATCTATCAATTCAAACTCAGAACTATCTTGATCAATATAAACTAATATATCATAAGATTTTTGTTAATACACCATCAATGTAGCGGTCGAGACTTGATGGACAAGTAATATGCTGAGGAGATCCAGAAGTTCTAAAGTTTATTATGTATGTGGGCACTGAGCAATTAATATCTCTTAATTTCAGCATTTAAATGGTTGTCGAAGAATGAATTTTATGTCAAGGACAAAGACACAAGGAGGTGGGGGGCCATGGTGAAACCTCTTATATCCTTCTGTTGGAGAATAAGTGGGGAATATCACCCCTAAATGAGGGATATCTTTGATCTTTCCAAGCAGACTTAAACCTGGGATGAACAGACTTATCTGATCAATGTAAAAATTGTGGAGTTGAAGACGACATTTCTATTTGATCCTAACAGAATTATTTTTCCATCTAATTGCTATTTTGTCTCTGACCTCTTTAATGCGTTGTTCTCTTCATACTTGGCCTTTGTTTTAATAAAAGAAGAAAGGCAATTTCGTTCACCTTTGAAGTATGAACTTATCCCTCCAACTATATAATTCCTCATGGGATATTCCATGCGCAATCAAACGCACAAAATTCTATCTCAGAAAACTAAACTTTGAATAAAAAACATTCCTCCCAAAAAAAAAAAGAAGAAAAGGAGTCTCACCATCAATTGTTCCCATAAGGAAATTAATGAAATCAATACAAAATAAAGAATATCACTAAATTATAAAAAACAGAGGGATTTACTTAAAAATTAATGCTTGTTTCACTCTAGATGGTGCTAATAAAGCCCAACATGGCCAAAGTGACTTGAAGCTGATTCATATGCATGCATTATGTATGATCATAAATAGTTACAACCTTCTTAAAATTTTCATATACTGAATTATCTTCAATTTTTTGATAAAAGAATTATCATTTAAATTTATTTTTTTTATATATTACTTATATTAGAATCTAAAATAAAATAAAATCTATTTTATTTTTCACTTTGGTTTATGTTGTATCACAAATAAATTTTGAAATTAAAATAGGTACTTATCATCAACAACGTTCCATATTTTTAAAAGTACATTATTTTAAACTAAGGTCATCATATATACCCTAGTCTCTGCGTCCCGAGGTCTTGGAAGCCAATTACAGGGCTCAGTGGAGAGCTGAACTAGCTCTTCGAATCCTAGAGGTCGGTCCCGTTGGTTACTTCTGTTCCAACTGGATTGGGAGAACAACAATCAGGTGCACTCATTGGATGCTGGAGCCAATGTTCTACACATAGAAGGACTGCACACCATACTAAAAGGTCAAAGTAAATACAAAGTACAAAATGATTAAAAAAACAAAAAAGGTTGGCCAATTAGACCATTAATTGATGTACAGACTAAGCATAATCAATATTAAATTTCATTGGTTATGTATTGTATACTTTATGATAATAATAGAATATTATTTCCAAGCTTGCATAATTTCTTTTAGGTTATATGGTATAGAATATCAGAACCATATTTGTTGTATATTTGATTTAACAATTGATAGTGCTTTTTATCCCAACTTTTTCCAAACCAATTGTCATGTGATGGCATGAAATAGCCACTTTGATGTTAATCAAGTGCAATATCTCTTTAAAATCATACATATACAGTTGATCAAAAAGCAATGTAAATTGCATGCAGTACCTAATCGACATAAGCATGTTAAAAATTAATAGTTTGTGAGATTTCCAAATAACAATAATGGTTGTCTGTCAAAAAAATAAAATCAATGACTTGTGAGAAAAAAATTGAATGTTTTTGGACAATCAATGCTATTCTATGAGTCATTAGACTTTTCAATTAATATATGTTAAAATTGAGGTACTTTACATTGATGCGTCATCAAAATATATTTCCAAAGAACTTTTTCATGTAGG
This sequence comes from Phoenix dactylifera, assembly GCF_051530095.1. Lineage (NCBI taxonomy): Eukaryota > Viridiplantae > Streptophyta > Magnoliopsida > Arecales > Arecaceae > Phoenix > Phoenix dactylifera. The sequence goes on along the minus strand of NC_143196.1, from coordinate 4,654,288 downwards.
TACTTTTCATTTTTTGAGCAAGGAGCTCCATGTGGGTTCATTCTATAGTATGGTTTGGTTAATGTACAACCTACCATTTATAGAAGATGAAACAATAGCCATAATTTAAAAATATATCCCTCAATTTCCTTAAAGTTTATTAAAGAATGTTTATATTCTTTTTAACTATATAATTTTAGTTGTCATGCATCAGTTAAATAGTATTCAATGTCCATAAATTTGTTCACAAGCTAGTTCGGTGCCACGGGCTTGTTATATCCTCAAGCAGTTATGCAGCACCTAGAAGCTTTGCATACCTTCAATCACCTCTAAGTCAGCCTCTTAGAAAGAGGAGAAGACCATGCAAGAGGAGAGAGTTTGAGGGAACGGTTGTTCTACTCGAAAACTCCTTGCCCAGTGGTTTGGCCAATGAAATCTCTCTCTGTATTATGTACAATAAATGGTTAAATTATGTACCATGCTACAACTCTAATGGTTGGGATTGTTGCGGGGACGACCTTCGGCCGGAGTCTCGCGCAACAGCATAGCCCACATTAAGCTAGCAGAGAAAGAGGACCGCGTTCCTCCCGAGGTATTGTCCGCTTTGGGGGTCGAGCGTACCCGGAGCCCTCCTCACGGTTTTGCCCTTCAAAAGGTGCCTCGAGAGGAAAGGGTTTCCACCCCCCATTTAAGGCACGGAACCTTTCCGCTACTAGCCGATATGGGACTAAATTCAAGGCCCCCTCCCCTTCCCACAACATAGTTACCCCAGCGGGAAGGTTCCGGGCAGGTTTTTGCCCACCGGGCCCCCACAGTCCTGAAGGGTAGTCAATGGAGGGAGGAGGCGCCCCTACCTGGCGCGCCATCTGTTGCGAGGACGACCTTCGGCCGGAGCCTTGCGCAACAGCATAGCCCATATTAAGCTAGCAGAGAAAGAGGACCGCGTTCCTCCCGAGGTATTGTCCGCTTTGGGGGTCGAGCGTACCCGGAGTCCTCCTCACGGTTTTGCCCTTCAAAAGGCGCCTCGAGAGGAAAGGGTTTCCACCCCCCATTTAAGGCACGGAACCTTTCCGCTACTAGCCGATGTGGGACTAAATTCAAGGTCCCCTCCCCTCCCCACAATAGGGATTATTGTAGATCTTTTTGCAAAATATTGCCATCTAGCTTTGTTGCTAAATTTGTAGACTTTTTAAAGAATTTTGTAAATGTTTGGCTCTTTAGATAAGGAAATATATGCACTAAGGACATGTTTGGTTCATTAAAAAAAAAAATTACGGAATATTTTTTTTGAAAAGATAATTCTTGAAAATATGATGCGTAAGAAAATAGTTTTGGCATATTTGGTTGATCATGAAAAAAGTCGCTTATATTTAGTTGTGCATCTATTTTTCTAGAAAATTTAATAAAATACTTATTATATCCATAATAAAGAAAAAACTTTATCATGGATTTTAACAGCTTCCAATTTTAAATGAGTAAAAAAGTAGTTTTTTTTAATGTCCTCAAAATTTTTTCTTTTTTTTTAATGAAAGAAGAGATTTTTTTTTACTAACCAAAGGGTCCTAAGTAATTATAAACATGTACGAACTACTTGGATCTTGACTAGAGATGGGCATCGGGCCGCGCTGGGCCGGGCCCGGCCCAGGGGCCACTGGGCCACAGATCAAACGGGCCATGCCTGAACCGGCCTGTTACTAAACGGGTCGTACCTGGCACGGCCCACTTAACCTAAAGGCTAAGCCCGGCATGACCCTAGGCCCGTGGGGTGGCGGGCCATGCTGAGCCCGGCACGGGCCGTGCCTGGCATGAGACGGCTCGTCTATCCAAAAAAAATAACCGTTATGGGTGGCCCATAATGGCTATTTTTTTGGCCCATAACGGCTATTTATAGCTTTTTACCCATTTTGCTCCTCCCAACAGGCATAAAACGGCTAATTTGAGGGGTATTTTGGGGAAAAAAAGTGAAGTCCTATAAATACCCCTTTCCTCCCTCATTCTCACCACACCAAACCAACTCTTCCGGGCTGGCCCGCGGGCTGTGCCGTGCTTGGTCCATGAATCGTGCCAGCTCAGGCCCTTATGGGCCGTGCCGGACTCGGCCCGCGGGCTAAAAATCCTTAACCCAGCCCGACCTCCTTTTATGAGCCGTGCTTAGCACGGCCTGTTACTGTAGCAAGCGGGCCGTGCCTGGCACGACTCGGCACGAGGCACGGCCCGCTTCGTGCCAGGTCGTGCCGGGCCAGACCCAATGCCCACCTCTAGTCCCGACATGGGGCAGTAGTTTTGATGGGCCTCGTACATAACACTAAAGCTAGTGTAATTGGATGTTGGATCTTTGAAACCATAATCATGCATTAAAAGTAAGTATTGTTGTATTCACCAACCTCACAATGTGAAAGCTCCAGCTGACAAAATTGATAAAAGGGACAACAAAAGGGTCACGACTCACGACATACTTCAGAAGATGGGCCATCCTTACCGCCTCACCCTCACACGGCTGAGATGCGGTGAAGGAGAGCCCGACAAACCCCAAGCCAGCCCAAAAGAGCAGACGACATTGGAAGCCCACACGTGGGCCAGCCACAAGGCTCTGAGCCCAACCTTAATAGAATGGCTCATAGCCCAAACTTTAGCCCAACACGGCCACAGCCGTACTAGCGAGCAACCAAAACTAAAATTTTCCTGATCAAGCTTGCAATACTCTTCCGGACCAACCATGAGCACAGCCGCCGGAGAGGAGGGGTCCAAGACTATCACTGCATGCCGGACATACCAGTAACGCCTCTCGATGGGATCACTGGAAGCACATCAGCTCACTGCTTCTGGAGAAATTATTAGTTGGACCAGTTCGCCATAGACCGCTAATAAATTCATCTTAATACTTGTTGCTATTACACATAAAAAGAAAAATGATGAGGATAAAAGAATTATTATTGCACGTGTTGCTTTTCTGGTTGGACTGGTTCATGATAGACCTGTTTGAACTCGTAAATTTTTCTCAAGGAGGTATCACCATACTTAGTTTGATGTCTAAGATTGCAGCTCATCTTATAGATGAGGTGGAATGAGCCCCTCAACAAAATAATTGTTCAATACTTTTCTCATGCAATAAATAAACAAACAAATAAATAGATAATTGAATAAATAAATAAATATGTAAAAAAAAAGTCGCCGAGGCAGTCCAAAATCTAGCGATAATAACTCATGATTTCCTCTCCCTCCGCAGCTTCATGCACGATAATGGACGCACGTCAATCAAGACCGTCCAATTTCTTCGCTTCAATCGGCCAAAAAGTTTGCCTCATCGGACGGTCTATAATTATTTACGAGTTCATAATATGTTTAATAGGAGCAACGTCTGTATCCCTTATGATCGCGGCGGGGAGCATTTGAGGCGCCTCTTCCTTTCTCGGCCCCTCAAACACCAAACCCTCGATTCTCGCGCTCTCGTCGGCGGCGGAGCTCCGACCATGGCGGCCATAAGCTGCTTCTCCGCCTGCATCACCCGCGAGCCGGCGCCGGCCGTGCTCCCCCGCCCGGCTCTGCTGCCCTCCGGCGTGCTGCTGTCGAGGAGATGGCGGGCGGCGGTCGTGCTGCGCGCGGCGGCGGTCTCCAGGACCACGTCTGCGGAGGCAGAACCGGAGGCGGCGAAGAAGAGGCAGCCCAGGGGCATCACCAAGCCCCGGCCCGTCTCCCACGAGCTCCAGGTGCTGCTGGGCGTCAAGGAGATCCCTCGCACCCAAGCCCTCCAGCAGATATGGGCCTACATCAAAGAGAACAATCTCCAAGTACCTCTCTCTCTCCCTCTCCTACTTCCCTTCTCTCTTTTTAAGTTTGAATAATCTTTAATGGTGCAATCTGGTATTCAGAATTGGATAATATTTGCTTGCATATTACTTCTCGCGGATGCTTCTTATGCTTGTGTAGTTGACTGTTTGTTGCTGGATAATGGGTACAAGTGTTGGGAGAATGTAGTGAGAGGTTAAAGATTGAATTTTGAAGCAAAATTTGCTTTTGCTTGGGGTTTGGTTATTACATAAAACAAATTAAGGCCATTTGCTAGTGACACATGTGGTGCTGGTAATGTGCAAAATGTCATCAGGTTTTCTTGGAGAAATTTTATGCAAGTTAATTCCGGAGACAGCAGATTCGTAAATGTTTTCTGGCACTTCCTCTGTGCATACATTCAGTAAAATATTGTACTGTTGGCCTTAGAGTTCCTCCCCCGAGACATTTCCCAACAATGTTATCATTGTTGTAGCCCAAGTCTTTTCGCATAAACATGGGCCTCCAATGGAGAGTGAATTCAATTCAATAAGGCTCTACAGAGTCATTTAGCGGATTTTCATAGCCAGTTGTCAACCTGAACCAATCCTCTAAGTGAAATAGTTATCTGATATGCTTTGAGCCCCAGGCAAGCCAGCCATCGATTTAGAGGCTACTTGGTACCTAAAGGCCTTACTTTGGGTTATGTAGTTTGAATATATGGAGATCTAGTTATACTTATTCTTATTTGCTTGGACTCTTTTTGCTCAATGTTCTAGGGTTGCAGGCCTTTTGTATCATAAAATTGTCTTTAAGTTGTCAAGAATGCATTGGCCGTGCAGCATCAGAAAGGCTATTTTCACGTAATTCACTCATCTTTGTTTCTATTGGGTATGATGTTTTTCTTTTCTCTTTCATATAAAAATACAAGATATTGATATAATCATTCCGTTGTATTCTTTGCTCATCTTGTTTGGCACGTTTCTTCTAATTCAACTGTACTAAAACTACATTTGTATATTCTGGTAGTATTCTATTGAATTTTATGTCCTTGTTCCCCAGCAATTTTATGAATAATCCTAATTTAGTGCTAAACTTTTTTTAAGTCAATAAATTTAATTTTCCGTCTAATAATATATATGTGGTATATTATTTTGTTTATCAATAACAAGTTAATACTCAATGAATGTATAGAGATGTGAGCCCGATGAGTCTTGGCTGATATCTTCTCAAAGCTGCTTTTAAATTATTGTTACATGTTTTTGAAAATCTTAATGTACCGTTTATCCATGCCTTTCCTTCCTGATGCCCATTACACAAAGCAATCCCTCATAGAATCAAATGTTATCTTTAAATCAACTATGATAATTGGTTGCTCAATTTTTTATTAAGCCTAAGCACAAGAATAGATTCTGTTGTTAAACTTGTTAAACTCTAGGTTCTATCTAATAGTGAAGAAGCTTAAATTATTGTTGGGATGTAATAAATTATCAGGTGTCAAAACACATCATTCTTAAAAATTTAACAGTTCAAATTTGAAACAGATGGATTTTCGCTTTATTAGAGAGCTTAAAAATAATATGGTTTAGTGTTGATGCACTCCATAAATTGGATAGAGATTAGACAACCGTGGGTCATGATGGAGCATTAAGTACAAGATTTTTTGAGCAATAACTTTAAGAATCATAGGAACCCATAGAACATGATGAAGGACTTGAAAACCCATGTGTCCTAGTGAAGCAGCATTGCACTAATGTGGAAAGTCTTGGATGCCCATAGAACATGTAGATTTTAAGAGAGAATATTGGGGTAACACTTCATGTAAAGTGACTAGATTGAGTTGAGAGGTGCAGAAGAGCTTCCCTTTCTCGTGAGCTATTGGAATCTCCATGTCTACATGATCATCAGACTAGTCGGTACATTCTCAAGGTTTGCTCCTTCCACCTTGGTTTAACTATTGGCTAGTTACTAATGGTTCGCCGATTGTTGAAACAACTAAAGCATTCTTTGGCTAAAGGGTCTTAAAATGTTTTGGAAGCAAAGGAACAAGAATAGACAAGAGTGGTTCACCATACAAATTTATTGTTTTGATAGTCAAAAATCTCTATTTTTCCCCTTGGAGTAGACAAGAATGGATAAGAATGGAGCATGCTCAAAGATTGCATTTACCAATCCACTATGAAGGACTATAACATTTTATTTCCTTTCCAAATACAAGGATGCCTAGGGAAACACGATTGCATAAACATCTTAAGTGATATTCCTTTTTTAGGTTAAAACACATTTGCTTGGTACCAAAAAAAAAAAAAAAAGTAAAAAGTCAAGAATAGTGACCCATATGTGCCAGTTTTGGTTTTTTCGCCATGCTCTCACATAGATACATCATGACATGTGTGCCATGAGTGTGGCGTGCCAGCTACGCCACAAGGTTATAGTTCCCATGGATTGCCCTATGAAAAATAAGAAAGAAGTAAATTGAACCAACGGGGACATCCCAATCCCTATCTTGCCCAAGCAAAGGAAGGAAATTTACTTTTGGTTTTAAAGGTTGTTTGAAGAGATCACATTCGATGGTTCGAATCTTCATTTTGGAACTCCAATATTCAAATTTCATAAAACTGAATCTAGCCTCAAATTTGATCAATCTTGTTGTAGTCTCTTACTATATAAACACACAGGACATAGGCATACAGACACACACATATAGAGAGAGACTTGGCTACACTTAGTGGATCTCTACCTAGATCCGGTTAGGTCTAGATTGGATGATGGGGCTCCCATATTGATGATTCAAGCTGTTGGATGTGATTTAATGTCTCTAAATCACTTACGTACCAAAAATCTTATGATTTGGATACCTCTCGCCTATGCATCAAAAGTCAAAAAAAAAATCTACAGTGTAAATAACATTAAATTATATTTTAATCACTTGATGCATATGCTCGGGGTCTCCAAATCACATGATTTTTTTATATAAGCATTTTAGAAGTAATAGATCATATCTAACAGCTTGGATCATCAATGTCGAACCTCCATCATTCAATCTAGACCTGACAGAATCTAAGAAGAGATCCACTCATGTAGCCAAATTCAGCTCTCTCTCTCTCTCTCTCTATACATATACACACATATTTACATATACACACATATATAGATATGCACACATATTTACATATGCACACATACACATATACACACATGTATACATATATACACATATATATACATATATATAGTGTTTTTTTCTAGAAGCCATCTTAGGAGCGAGTCCAAAATCATTGAAATACAACATCTTTGTGAAACGTTATATCTTTACAAAAATCAGAAGAAAATCATCACTAGAGCACAGGTATAGCTTTCAGGCAGTTTTTTCCCCAAAAACCATTGGAATGCTATTAAGGAAAATGAGATATCAATTGTAAATCTCGTAGAGTTCTTTCCAAGAAGTCTAAGAAATTTGATATTTCTCTAAAAAGTAATGCTTTTTGAAAGATTGCTTGTCCATGTAGAGTATAGCTGACTTTAACTGTTTGATTTAGCAGATCTCCAAACTACAATTCTAATATGAATTATAATGTAGTTATAATTATATACCTTACAATTATGTGATAATTGTAATATAGTATAATGGAGTATCCAAGCCTATGTAATGCAATAATTATTTATCAAACATTTTTAGTTTCAAACTATAAATCTAACAAGACTATCTTATGTAATATGATTTTGATGAATTTTGATAATTAGGTAACAATTAGTTGTAACATTTTATTATATCTCCCCTCTTACATGTGCATTTTACACATGTACTTTTACTAGCATATGTACATATATACATTTATGGATATATTCATATACACATATATATAAATACGCATACATATAGAATCCATCCATTCTTCTAAATATTTTCCTTTTCATCTGCATTTATTAGCATTTTACCTAATGTTTTCAACATAAGCAAGGTAGCAACTTAACATTACTGACTGCCACACTAATGTCAGTACTTGTAAGATTCTTATAGATTATTCACGAGACAAGCTGATTTCATATAAGAGGAATCCATTGTTACCCCCCATCTCCCCTCCCCCGCCCCCCCCCCCCCCCCCCAAAAAAAAAAAAAAAAAAAACCCAACAAAAAAAAAAAAAACAAAAAAAAAAAAAAACAATTTTTAGAGGATCTTAAATGTTTCTTTTGTGGGTTGACTTGCCATATTTTGTCTTAATTCATTATCAGTGTTCTATTGATTGTCTCTGTCAGTGCTATAATATTTTTGTCCAAAAGGTATCAATTATCTCTCATTCAATATTAGTGTAAACTCAAAATATGCATGTATAATTATCCAAAAGCATAGCATGTTTATTTTGTAGAAATCGGAGGATCTGAATTCTCTTGCTTGTGTCTAACACTGAAACCAGTTGTTGCATCCAGATAAGATAGATTGTTTATATGAGTTATCATGCTATGTAAATTGCTTACTAACGTTCCTGTTACAGGCTCTGTAGCTTTGTTTTTCATATAGCATTTATTAATCTTTGTATGTCGTTCGTTCTAGATTACTATTTAGTTAATCTTTGTACTTCCATCAAATCCTATAATTCAGTGACATAGGTCATTGTGCATTTGTTTTTTGTGTTCTTTTTTACAGGATCCGGAGAACAAAAGGGTAATAGTTTGTGATGAGATGCTGAAAAAAATATTTGGAGGAAGAGATCGTGTTGGCTTCCTTGAAATCTCAGGATTGCTGAATCCTCACTTTTTGAAATGAAGAATCTTCTAAGGATTTGGTTTCTGTACATGAATAACTCCTGGTTTGTCACTATTAAAGCAGGATCCTCACTTTTTGAAATGAAAAATCTTCTGAGGATTTGGTTTCTGTACATGTACATGAATGACTCCTGGTTTCTCACTATTAAAGCAGGTGAAATACAACTATTGTCACACTGTGTAATCTAGTTTAGCGTATTTCTTACTCGTGGTTGGTAGTGGTTTAATATTTTGCCCTGTATCTGCTACAGACTCCAGATTTTGTGGTCCTGTCTACTTCTTTAACTGTTTGTTTCTCAGCATACCAATGCTATGAGTCGGCTGTGTATATGCGTGCAAGTGAACTTGATTACGTATCTATTCATGGATCCTCTGTGCTGAGCTCAGTCACTCGGGTACTCAGCTTTGTGAATTTTTCAGTCTTGGTCTCTTGGAAACTGAACTTCTTTTTAGTCTTTGCTGTCTGAGTTGCTTTTCTTCCAAGGATTCTTTTTTTCTGGCAGCACAGGCATTATGTTATTTCATAACCTTCTCGTTGTTGTAATGTGCAAAAGCAGATGTATATGTCGATGCTTCAAAACCAGACCATGTTTTATTCCTTTATTTTTTTTTTCATTTTTACAAAGTTGCTGATATCATTGTATTATCGAAGAATTATGGCTGTGAAGTCATTTTTAACCAACGGTAAGTTTCAGGCATGAGCTTGCTGAAATTCAGTGCAACAGGTAGTTCCTTGACAATGTCCACACAGGAGAGATCATTTTTTTTAAATTGCAATTAAGAATCCCAGCATTAAACAAGGGGAAAAAAGGAAAAAAAATGACAGGAGGCTACAACTTGATTCCGCTAGATGCACATGCAAATGACTTGTCAAAAGCTTCTTACTGAAATCATACTGTGGCAATCAGGCATTGATTGCTCTCCAATCTCTCTTCTGTAGAGTTATTGATAATGGTGTAACAGAATGGCTGGTTTCTTCAAACATTACTTCTTTTTTGTTTCTGTGCCCATTTGTTTACAACGCAAATGCATGAAGAAGGTCTCGACTATCGCTGGTTTTTGGAAACTCCTGCTAAGACCATGCCTGATAAATAAAAAACCTATAAAGAGCGGATTTGAAGTCATCTGATTTATCTATGCTGCTTGGTAATGTTGTTGCTCTTATAATGAAAAATGTAATTACTATTCCGAAAAAATCCTGTGTTTACAATAAGAGATGTGCTTTTCAGCCTATTGCTTCACTACAAAAATTTACACTAAACTTGCATAGGTGTATCTACCATATCTTGTTGATTGCATTCGATGCTTGCATATTCCATTACTGGTATTATAAATCATGATACAGCTTCTCCTTGCAGTTCACTCGATACAGATGCAAATCTTTTGTTTGTTAATATTAACTACCCCTTTCTAGATTTCTTCTTTCTTTCTGTGTCACACATCATTATGGAATACTCCTGTAAATGATCCAGGACTGTGAGCTTATAAGAATATAGTGCTCGAGTGAACTAATTAAATTTGACAGGATGGCCCTGGTCATATGTTATGGAAGTGAAACAAGGAGCCGGGCAGGGGGCTATAATTTGAAGGGGAATTTCATAAATTACCATTATGGTAGAGGCTTAATAGATAATATAAGATCAATCAAGATTCGAGGTTTTTTTTTTTTTTACCTCAACAGTGAAAAAGGGTAGATTGTGTTTTCAGCAAAGAAAAAAAAGAGAGGGTAGATTGTGTTATTGCACAAATGTTCATCAATGAAAAGGAATGATTTTGCTTGAAAAGGAATTATGATGATTATATTCTCATTTTCTTCAACTGAAAGAAAAGAGATGGAGTTCCCTCCTTTGGAGTGGATTGAGCAACAACGGAGCAGAATTAGGTCGGTCTTTATACCGTACGCTTGAATGATGCATTTACCTGCATCTCGTTACAGTAAATCTGGCACTGCCACAACCTTGTAGAGATCCAGGAATTGCCTCCTGTTAGGAATTTAACTCTTGGAACAATGAAGCGTTTTAGTAATTGCTTGTCCTCATAGAGCTATTGAATCTAATTATCTATTTTTTCCCTCTGTTCACTGAAGGATGAATTACCATACGGTCATAAAAGATAGAAACTTATATAGACTGTGTCCAGCACCTGATAACTACGCGCAGATATTGCAGACTAGGACTCTACCTTCCCTTTTCAGCAGAAGGCATTATGTATATGAGTGCAATTCTTTGTATTTAAGGACATCAAATTGTCTCAGCCAGAAAAAAGACATCAAATTTTCTCAGCCAAAAAAAAGACATCAAATTTTCTCAGCCAAAAAAAAAGACATCAAATTTACTCCAGCGAGAATATTTTGCTTGCTTGTACTAAAGCTTAAGCTTGTCCTCTTCTCACCAAAATAAAAAAGCAAAAAAAATTACCTTCTACCTTTCACTATCCCCTATGTGGAAAGTGAGTTATTTATTGTCAGCACTTAACTTTTGGAACAAGTGCATGATAAGGAAAATTTACTCCTGTTTCTACCCTTTCTGAGATGGAGAATTTGGCTGTCAGCACACTTGGCTACAGATAAGAATTTTTTAAATAAGCTGAGTGATTTGTTTTTCCACATTCATATACTAAGAAATACATGTGGAGGTTTACTTGCAAATGCTCCACCCATTTGCTTGCCTGACCTATATTATATCAAGTACACCCTTCTTATAATGCCAACATGATGAGAGAAAATGGGAGAAATTGGCAATGAGGAAGACTTATCGATCATCGGTTCATTTTCATAGCAAAAGTTGTAATTTATACGTAGTGGCACAATTATAACGATAGTGACTTCGATAATTCAGATATCCTCAACCGATGTGCGCCATTCATATTGCTAGGATAAGCTTGTGGGGTGAAGGACTAGAATTATGAATTTTTGAGCTCATCATTGATGATATTTATGTTGTCTTTGAGGCAGTCTTGTCTCCTAATCCTAATCTAGATCATGAAAACCCAATGATGGATAACTGTGTGATAACAAAGAACAAGTTCTGTAACTGGAAGGAGTTGTTTGTGGAGTACTAGAAGACATAATTGTGTTTCTGTTTCTGTTGGGGTGTCCCAGCATCATGAGAAACATTTCTGCATCATATCATGGGATTTGAGATGAGAGATGACAGAATTCAGTCATCTGTCTCCCGACCGGCTCTCTTTTCTTTCTGTCTCTCTTTTTTTCTTAAAAAAAAAGAAAAAATCTTCTTCTTTTTTTGTTCCACCCGAATGTTTAACTGAGTTCAATGAAACAAAACAGTGAATCCATTCCGGTAGTATCTTATGGGCTGGGGATGGAGAGCTGCCTTGAGAGCTCCGTAATATTCTGTTTTCTGATTTTATTGAATGTATTCGTATACGTATTGTATGAGTTACTTGCTTTAGCAACAAAAAAAAAAATAAAACAAAACAAAACAAAACAGTGACTTGTTTAGAGTAACTTCTTGTGATAGTGAAGTAACTGAATATGGGATTGTTCAATTTCTCGATTATTATATCTTGGGCATGTCCTTCGGGTAAATCCTGCATGAGATTAACCATGCAATTTTGACATTATATGACTAAGGTCTGATTTTTATAATTTGAATCTGCTATATAAGTTGACAAGCAGTCGTAAAAAGCGTGTCAAATTATGACAGATCCAAATTCGACTCTCATCAATAATAGGACTTTCTCTGTTGCCAATGAGGACTCATCAAGACAGTCTTATACGGAAGGATAAGACCGGATGGTTATGCTTACGGTCATGGTATCCTTCAAGTCGTCCTACAGATGATACTTTCTTTGCAACTGTACTTAATCTCTTTCAGGTCTTCTTTGTTGCCTCTGACATTATTAATGACTTTCTTTTATAAATAATTACTTGAGTTGGATCATTGAAGAAATGATCTTTAAGATGACCATCAGATATTGTTTGAGACTGCATTGCATGTTAAGACAACGGTGAGTATCTTTATCCAACTTATTGAGTTTGTTCATCAACATTTTCTATCCAAAAATTACATGAGTATAATCTATATCTTCGATCAATTTGTGGTTCATGCGGAGCCAGTTGTGATATTCTCCTAGTGCATTTGCTTAGCTCACTACTTACTGGTCAATAATCATCATTACGTGCAGTCTCCCCTGTAGAGTTTAGATTTGGAAAGAGCATGATATGTCCATGTAGACTATTTCATGTGGAGAACTCTCTGAGTTATGTTTGGACAGGGGTCTGGTGAGGTGTAAGTTATATTATGAAGCTGTGGCGGAGAATATGGCTAAGGGAGGACTCTTGTAAGGAATTGGAATATGGACCTGGTTTCATGATAGGAGATTGATCATATACAATTGATAATAAAATTCAGAAAGATATTCACAAGAGAAGTAATGTTATACCCTATTGTATTTTTAACTATAAAATTTCAAGACAAATTTTGCATGCATGTGAATAACTGTTTCCAAGAACTACTTTGAAAAGTTTTATGGTATTACAGTTGATATGCAATTGTTTTCAATTAATCGAGATAGGAGAAAGATACACTCACTACAAAGGTCTCTCAAGAACCACATCCAAAGAGAACAAAGTGCCAGACAACATTGGCCAGATGAAGCCCCCAGAGTACTCAAGCATGGTTTTATCCTAGTGCCAACCCCAGAGAGACTGGTTCAATCTTGTTGTTTTCGCTACATTAACTATATCAATATCAGATTCATTTAGGAAAGTCATACGAACTGCCTGTCGGTGCTTTCTGAATGCTTGAGCTAAGATTTTAACTTCATTATCTGACAATTTTTACTACCGGACAGGCTACATGAGGAAGCCACTTAAAGACTAAAGCCTAAAGGCTTAAAGTTCTAAATGCTAAGCTGCATAATAGTTGGTGGTTTATCTATTTTCTTCACATGCTTGGTTTCTCAAAGTTAAAGAGAAAGAAACCAAGTGCATGTGTTCATCAACTGAACCAAGGGCTGCTTCCTATGTGAAAAGTATGCCACTTCAGATAAAATTTGCCATAAACGAGGAATGTTTGGGAGGGAGGTAGCTTCATTGCCAAGGATATGTTGGAGATAAACATATTGAAAGAGGACTTCCTTAAGGGAACCTCATCTTTTGTGGGAGAGAGCAGTACAACCCCCTTTATGATCACAAGCTCATTGTGCTCCATTCCAGCTTGACAAATTGTGAAGGCCATTAAGTTTGCTAGTCCAGTCTAATGACAACGGAGAACTAACCAACGAATAAATGATTCGGGTTAGCTCAGGCTAGGTCAGATTTTGCGGTCCCGAGCCCGAGTCGATGCGACACTGTGGTGGGTCCATTTTCAGCATCAAGCTTATTAAAAAGCTGGGCATGGTTCAGGTGTAGTCCCTCCCTGCACTAGCCAATTTTAAGTCCTCATCTTTGGTCAAGGGACTGTTCATGTGAGCATGGCCAGAACTGCTGTTGGTCCAGGTCTTGGTTTTCATGCACCTCCAAACCAGAGCTGTCTGCCTAGCGAGAAATTAGAAGATGCAGTGGCTGTCAGCAATAAAACAAGCCTGCAGTTTGGAGGAATTAAAATGAGAGGCTAGCAATTAGATGAGACACTGTTCTTGGGTTGCTAGATGGATCGAGCAGCTTAGCACCCCAGTTCAAGTAAAGGACAAGGTGAGAGCTACCCCTCAACCAAAATTTACAGGAGTCTCACAGACCAAATAAAGAGCACTGGTCAAGCAGGTCCTCAATCAGTGAAACACAAAAGAATCAGTCACAGAACCCAATCTCCAAAGGAATTAGATCACTTGAGCCATTGCCCTCCATTCATTTGAGTTTTGCATCAGACCCCAAGTTGCAAATATACACTCAACTAGAGAAAAGGATGAGATGATACCCTCTGATACCACCTCCTTCAGGATGGTTGGAAGCTTTCGCAAAAGGGGACTTAAAACCATGGTGTTTATTTCTTTCATTAATGGCTCCTCCATTCCCCAAGGTAAACATCTCCCATCAAACAAATATATATTTCCCCCTTACAAGCACAGTATGGTAATCATGGAATTGACTTGGAGAGGCATCATGATGTGGAAGCTTCCCATTGCCTATAAACAAGTCGCCCCTCTAAGATAACAATGACTGTAAAAGCTGAGTGACAACATCACACTCATACAATATCTCAAATTAAAAAAAAAAAGAGAGAGAGAGAGACCCAGGCAATGAATGAGATGAGAAACCACATGGGGGCCTTCAAACCCCCCATGCCCTTTGGTGTCATGATTCTTTCACTCACCCTTCCCCAAGGCAATGCAGAGCCTTGGGCCCTTGGTCAATAAAGGTGAACCGAAGCCTGGACAGATGCCCACCACCCCCAATACATCCCCCTCCCCACCTGAAGATGAGCTGTGTACCTTCTTTCCCAGTAACCAACCATTGGATGCTGTCATGCAGCAAGAGAGAGGAAGAAAGATAAAGATGATCTCAGCATCCAAGAGGAAGAAAAGTTTGAATGTACAGTTCAACTAAGACTGTAAAGAGAGCAAGAGAGATAACATGTAAGCCTTCAATATCTGATGGAAGTTTGTTTTACATCGACTCCTCTCCCAATTAGGACTGACACATACATCCAGATACTAAAAGACACAAATTTGGTTACAGCTTAAGGCAGGGAGGAACGGGTAGCTACTTCCCAAAACTAGCTTCTCCTGCAACATGAACAAGAGTTTTGATAACAAAGAACAAACAAACACACATTACAACTTAATCTGAAAGGCCGTCGGAGCTGCGACGCGCCGGCCGGCCAGGCCAGTGAATTGCTGTCGCCGCCCGCAAGGCGAATTAGTACTAGCTCCAGATCACCAGCACAAACAAGATCCTTTGGGCATGGAAGGAAGAAATCCACTCCCCATCCCACAGGGAGGTGATACTTCTAACCAATCCATCTGCCAAGAATTCTGCATCCAGAGAATAAAGATTCACCCAGGCCCTGTGAGAAGTAAGACCTGTGAACAATTATGCTCCTATATACAGAGGACAGCCCCCATTTGGCGAAAACTCCAAATTATCTATCTCGAATCAGTGTCTACCAACCTACATTTCATGGTGAGTCAGTTAACTGGAATAACGTCTACTAGTATGAACAATGCAATACACTACTCCTAAGTATTAGACTTCGACCCTCCAAACGATCTTCTCGCCGGCATCCTGCGGCTTCTCCACCGCCGCCACCCTTGCCCGGTGGACCATGCTGGTCTTTGCCCTCTCGCCGCCGGGCAGCTCGCAGGTTTCGCTAATGGAGCCGCACCTTATATCGGCTGGAGGAATGAAGCAATCCGCGGAGAGGCCAGGGACATTGAAGGCCACCTCCTCGATGGTCCACGCCTCCTCCATCCTTGTCTTGGTGTGGCTCATGGCCATCTCGCCGAAGCGGAACAGGGTGACCACCGAACGGCCCGAGTGGGCTATCATGACGCCTTCAACCAGGCGGTAGTCATCGAGGAAGGAGTTGATGGTGGTCTCCCAGTAGACGGCATCGCCGCCGGCGTTGGATTGGATTCGGGTAAGGTGGGAGTCCTCCATGTGGAGGAGCAGCCCGGTTCGCTGGCTGAAGTAGCCGAAAAGGACATGTCTTATGATCTCGGCCGGGCCTTCGCTTCTAGCTTTCAGTGTCTGTGGATCAGCACAGAGCTTGAGAATGAAGCAATCCTCCCCGTTGACCTTCTTCTCTCCAATGCACCGGGCATTGGCAAACATGCTCGCCGTGGTCAACGGATCGAGTCCCTAATCGAACATTTAGCTCAGTTAGCTTCAGACAATGGAAAAGGTCGCGGCTTTGGCAAGGAATCCAGTAATTAAGAGGCAGTGTGGGGTGTTGGAGATTCGTTAATTTGTTGCCGTTTTCGATACCTGGAGGGCTCGGCGGAGGGGGCGGACGGGGCCTTTGGCGGCGTGGGCGCCGAGCCAGGGGGTGTGGCGCCACACGAGCTTGCCGTTGGAGCCGGCGTGGACCTTGCTGCCGCCGACGGCGAGCTCGACGTACCACATGTCGGGGGCCATCTGCCAGAGGACGAAGCCGCCGGACTCCACGGACCGCGACGAGCCGCGGTTCTTCATTACCTTGGTCGCCGTCTCGAACTCCGACGCCACCATCCTCACCTTCCCCATGGCGTACGCGTTACGGATGGAGCTCTGGAGCTTAAGGCCTCCCGACGCCGCCGTGTACTGCTGCAGTATGTACTGCGCCGACGAGGTCTCCTGCCGAGACGAAGCCAAAGAGTGAACCACGGAAGAGAAAAACAAAAAAAAACGCACCTGTCTTGGGTTTAACCTCGGAGAATGGAGAAAAATCCATGAATGCAAGGGTAGAATGCATCAAAATGTGATATTTTTTCCATAAAGTTCCGAATTTTATCCAAGAACGTGAAAATGTAGTGGAGAAAATGAGTGGGGAAGGCAAAAATGGAGGAGATTGGAGGAGCTCACAATGGGCGTGTCTTTGATGCTGAGGTGGGGGAGGGGGTCGGCGGAGCTGACGTGAACAGGGGCTAGCGGGGCGCCCATGACGCCCAGGAGGAGGCGGAGGTCGGAGCGGCGATGGTAGGAAGAGGAGGAGGCGCCTCCGCCTCCGGCGCCCGAGGAGACAGAGGGGGCGCGGGAAAGCTGGCCCCGGACCCAGTGGCCCCAACCACCCTCCCGCCGCGACTCCCCGCCAACGTCCGCGATGGCGTCCGGGTCGGGCCCCTCCACGAGCGGGGCTAGCGCCTCCCCGACGGGCCGGAAGCTGCCGGATCTCGCGATCAACGGCTCCGGGAGGTGCGCCAGCGAGTGGTGGCGCCCGTTCCCGGCCTTTCGCCGCCGTGGCAGCAGCAACCCCGCCATTGGCGACGGGCTCCTCGCCGGGCTCTTCGCCCGAGACCTCGCCGGCGAGAGGCCCCTCACCACCTCCTCCTTCAGCGATGCGAAGAACCCCTGCTTCTTCTCCATATCTCCGAAGCCTTCTCTCCAGAAAGAGAACAGAGCAAAATGGAACCGAGGGAGGAGAGAGAAAGAGAGCGAACTCCCTTAAGAGACAGGAGTATAAGAGCTCATGTAGAGAATTTCTTGAAAGGACTTTGATGCAATTTTCAAGGGCCGGGAGGGACTAAAATGTGATTTCTATTCCTTTTGAGGGGGTTGAGAGGGTAAGGAATGGAAGAAGGGAAGAAGAGAAAGAGGAGCACTGAGAGACCGACCGTCCACTGGCTACACGGAGTGTGCTCAGAGAGGAAGGGGAAGGTGGGAACAAGGAGAAACATAAAAGGGGGGGGGGGGGGACTGGGAGAAAATACCGTTTGTGAGAGGGATAGATGGGGATAGTATTATAATATTAAACAAGACCGGGTGATAAATATAAAAGGGTGGCGACAAATGCCCCCACGACAGAAACGACAAACGCCTGAATAGGGCTATTTTTTTTAATAAAAGGTAAAAGTTTAGATCCCGTCACCACAAGTTAGATTTACCCTTCCTTCACCGAGTCCGCTTCCGTGGGCTGCTGGACGGTGGAGAAGCTGACGCGGTTACGGGGCTCCTTTGGTGGTGAGGTTACGGGAGGTGGCAGTAACTACGATCCAGGTCCGGAGGCAGCTAATTTACCACGTGGCGCGAAGGGACTGGGTATCAGCATGCGCAGGTCCCCCAGTTAACGGCGCCGTTAAGAGAAGGTTCGTTCAGAACTTTGACCGGGGTTATGTGACGGAAAGGAGACGGCGGGAGTGCGCGCCGGACGTGGGACGTGACCGTTGGGGATTATATTCTCATCAATTAAATTATGATAATTAATTATAATTACCAAGGGAGGAACAAAGCGAAGAAAGTGTTGGGGTAGTGACCTAAACAAAGATAAATGTTGCATCAAGAACCACGAGATTTTGATCAGACGGATATAATCACCCGACCGTTACGAAACAAGATCCAAGGATTTCATGACAGGGATGCACAAAACTTCGTCGGCTAGCTATTTCTAGAAACACGGAGAAGGAGTGCTTCGAATATCTATCACGGCCGTCCAGTCACGATCCGTCGGCTGTTGCTAGGTAGGCATTCGATGAGGCGGACCACTCGAAAGTGAGCGAAGTGGGGTCCATCCGTGGACGGGCCTTGCCATCTTTTTCGGGCCGTTTATGCTCCCGGGGAAGCAACGTGACAGGACAGGGTGGGGAGGGATGATGAGAGCCGTCCGCACGGTGATCCCTGTCCTTCCGATTAAAGTGGGATCGGACGGTGGTCTCTCACCTACCCACAGTGGCATCTACCCATCTACTTCCTTTAATTTTTGTGGAGTCAGCTTTTCTGGACTTCGAGTCCATGGCCATGTAGGGAGACAAGTGCCTATGACATACCAATTTGGTCTCTCTCTCTAGCAACTAGGAGTGAAGATTATAGGGCTCGTTTGGTTCGCAGAAAAAAAAAGAGAAAAAAATATTGTCAACAAAAAAGTAATAAAATATGTATTGTTTGGTTGGAGTTTTTTTTAAAAAAAGAGACAGAAAAGTTGTATGCCCAAAGAAATATGATTTCTATATTTCATGAGACAATCTTTTCTATGAGAAACATAGAAAGTTACTTTTTCATGAACCGGAAATCACTTCATTTTTATTTTTTTCTAAAAAATTCTTCAACATTAAAGAGGTATTAAAGACCTAATTTTTATTAAGGGTATAATAGGAAGTGCACATAACTTTTTTTAGAAAAGTGAATGGTCAACCAAACATAAACATTCTAAAAAATTGCCAATTTTTCATTGTCAACTAAACATGCTAAAAGTACTTTTCCAGACATCTTCTTTCCAGAAATCTACTTCCCGGAAATCCTAAGAGAAAAAAATGCTTCCTGTGAACCAAATAAGCTTATAAAAAGTACATCAAAATGTATTGGAACAAATTTGGGTTATATTAAAATTAAAAATAAAGTTCTTAAAATTGTTATACAATTATTCATGTACGAAGAAGTGTGGAAGTTATAAAAATAATAAGATTAGCATAAGTAATACCTATAGACAAAATTCGCCATCTCAGTACTGGACTCCGTATCAGTGCCACACTAGCACAGTATTGGTACAGTACAATATAAATTTTTTTTGGCGTATACAGTATCGGTGCACTATCTATACCAGATGCCGATACGGCGTACCATGTCTATAGATGATGTATATAGTGTCATTATATGTTTCATAATTAATTAAGATTTCTTGAAATTATTTGAAAGATTTATGGATGATCAAAGAGTTTTAAAAAGGGTGTGATCAGAGAACTCTTGATTTATTTGAGTATGTAGAATGGTTTGAAGCATCATTCAGCCGACAGAGTAATTTTAGAATTCTTCGATAATATGAAAAACATAGCTATCATGAGATTCGAGTAGATAGCTTTTGAGAACAAACAATTGATATATTTTTGATTAATTGATAGTTCCTATTTCATGTTAGAAGTTACATAAAGGTATTTCAGCTCACGTGCTTCTCCAAATCGCAGCAATTACTGCATTAATATATATATAAAAAAAAAACGGAGCAAGTTCTTGCTAGGGGTTAGGTGGCTAAGCTAAGCCTTCACATTAACTCTTATTGAATGTTAATTTTAAGTCACAACTTTGCGTGGTCTTTTACATTTGGCTGTGTAAAAGTTGATGCATCACATCCAGGGACTATGAAAAAAAGTAACATAGGAGCAAGTTCTTGCTGTGGGGTAGGCAACTAAGCTAAAAATTTCCATTAACTCTTATGGAATGTTACTTTAAAGTCACAACTTTGTGCTTTTTTTTATATATCTAGATGCGTAACAGTTGATATATCACATCCAATGAAGTTAGGTGTGCATCATTGTAAGGAGGTCCAAGGAGCAGAAAAAGTAGCTGAAATGCTATTAAGCTCATTTAGATAAGCAAGGTGCAATAGTTGCAGCCACATGTTTTCAACATAGTCTTATTGTTAAATGATAAAAGAAACCCTAACATGAAAAGCCATGTCAAATATATACAGCGCAATTATATTTGTGCTGCTATTCTATTTTCACCTTTGTCTACATTCACTCAAGAAAAATCAGGTAATGGAAAACTATGTTCTATCAACTTGTTCATGTAATAGGCTTATAGGCTTGGTCTGTATCAAACAATCTATCAGTATCCTTACCTTTTTATATCAATGATATCTTGAAATCATTTGTTTCAAACTGTCTTTTTCTATCTGTCTTGGAGTATAATGTAAGGAGACTATAATCATAAATCTCCACTAAAATTAAAATCTCACTAAGCAAAATTATTCATCCTTTAATTTTCTTAGGTGTTGACATTTTCAGTAACCGCGGAGGTCGACTCCATGTAAATCCTATATTTTTCCTTGGAGTCAAAGTTTGGACTTCAATTCCAGTATTACATATTGATGTGAAGATCATAGCCTATCCACTGATGATCACCACTCAGTTTATTTGGGATGTAGCAGTCAAGATCGATACCAAGCATAATAGGGTTAGTGATATTGGTTGGGCTCTATCTAGCGCTCATAAATTGACTGATGATGAGAAAGAGATGATCTATAACTTTTCCTAAAAAATAAATAAATAAATAAATAAATATATATATATATATATATATATATATATATATATATATATATATATATATATATATATATATATATATATTATTTTCTCTTAAAAGAGAATGGTTATCTAACTGCAAAATCTTGAAGGCATGGAAAAGGGACACCCTTTGGTGGGACATTGGCACTGGACCTCACCAAATGGAGCCCCAAGTGTGAAAGAGGGTGTGGAAGTGGGTGTTCGAGGGAACGAGAGTGGGTCCTCAAATGTACGAGAGTGTGAAACGGGTAGCACGAGGGTGGACGGGCAGGGAGGAAATCTAATGGGTCGGGAGCAGTTGAAATTTATTGTTAGATTCTTACTATATTCGTGGATGATTTAATGGCCTTCCATGAATAAGGGTGACCCCATGTTTGGGTAAATGAGACCTTTTTAATGGTCCCCAAAAGCAATAGGTTATGGGGATCGCTTAGTAGGAGAAAAAGAATCTTGCATGTGGTGATCCACAAATATATTAAAATTTTGATTAGATAGCTTCTTTTTTTTATAATCAAAAAAAAAAAAAAACTGGGACCATATGGTTAGCCAATAATTCAGTTTTCATGCTATGATCCATTTTCTATATGCTTGTGATTTTTTTTTTTATTTATGACATATTGCAAGATGCGTTATTAGGAACACAGATGATTGAAATATTGGTTTTTTTCTCAAAATCGACTAAATGTAAGTCATATGTGAAGCCATCATAGATTTGGTATAAATGGAATCACATGGAAGATGAGAAATAAATAGGTCATGAGCAAAAGCATGCCTTCCAAGAAAATGGTATGTATGTGTATGTGTGAGTTTCGAATTAATGATGCCATTATCTAGAAAGGAGAGGTGCCAATAAGCTAGACTTGGCTTCATTACAAAAAGACTGCATAATATCTGAATACTAATTTTTCTAACTCCAGCACATTATATGTCAAAATATGTATTTCAAGTTTAATTGTAGATATAAAAGTGCATGCTAAAAAATTATTCGATTGATTTGGCACTTTTTTTGGGACTAACAAGGAGCAGGATGTTGCAGAGAGAATGCATATGAAAAGCCAACTTGGTTGAGTCAAAACCGCATGATTTTTTGAGTTAGTAACCATTTTAAAGTGTAACAATTAATGCAAGATGTGGTTCACAAAGTTTGCCCGGTAGGGAGTTAATAACCCACAAACTGGGCTTGCACGCACGGTTTGCATGGGATCGGTTAAGAGAGAGATTTTATAAATCGGTTTTCTAAGATTGGAATCGAAATCGAACTGACCTAATATGAAAATCAGTTCAAATTGGTCCAAAAAGATAGCTCGATTCGGCTCAATTTATTGGTTGCATATGAGGGCCCCCATGGCTGATGATGGTGGAAGTGGATAAGAAAAGAAAACATCAAAAAAAATATATTTTAGAAGTCAAAAAATTATCTATAACCGAATACAAAGTAACCAAGTAGATAAAAGCTAAGAATTATTAGGATTTCAAAAGACCAAAGGGATTAGGATATTATCTTGAGGGGGACAACTCCAACAAGGAATCAACGGCTAGGAACAATTTGAGGTGTGCGGAGGCAATAATGCCGTGGACAACATCAATATTGAATCGTAGGATCTCATTTCTAGCACCGAAGTTAGCAACCTAGAGATCCAAAAGATGAGAAAGAGAACGGATTAAAGCCAAGAAAAGAGAAGGGGAGAAAAGCAAGAGGCTTTGGGTTAGAGGAGGTGAAGAATTCACCTCGAGAGGAGGGGAGCAACTCTTCTTGATGGTGTGGGTCTAGGGAGAAGGGTTTTGAAACACGCTATCATAGATCTATGCATGGCAGTAGTGGCAGTGGTGGCGATGGTGGAAAGGGGGCCGAGCAGCGAGAACGCCGAAAAAAGTGAGGATAAGGCGAGAGCACGAAGGGCGGCTAGGGTTAAAAACTTAAGTGAACATTTTTTTATATCAGGGTCAGATAGTCCATATATGGCTATTGATGATTAATCAGAGGTATGAAAAACTTAAAATGCTAGTTCCATTTAGTCCTATATCAACTATTTAGATGATGCTTTCTCTCTTTAAAAGAAACAATTTTGATGGGTTTTATTTTCTTGCTTGGAGGCAAAAATTGGGGCATTTGATATTTAGGTGTCTTGATGTACTAGGTTTGGGTGAGACTACTGCTCCGAGCTAGCTTGCCCATTCCAAGTTGGATAGTATATATATGAGTCAGTTTGATTTAAGTTAGGTTTGTTTTTAACTTAAATTGAAATCAGATCGATTTTTTTGATTTCAAAAAAATCTCAAACCAAAATCAGACAGAATGCAGAAAAATTAGATCTAAACTAAACTGAAATAATCAGTTCAGGTCAATTTGTTGGTTTGCTCAATTTTCTTACATACCCTATTTGGTAATTTTTCTTTTTTAAAAAAAAATAGAAATAAGGAATCTAATCTAAAAGAACTTGTTTAGTTATTCTAGCTCTTTTTTTAATAATTTTTATTATTTCTGAAAAAATGGAAAGAAAAAATAGAAATAAAGAATCTAATCTAAAAGAACTTGTTTAGTTATTCTAGCTCTTTTTTTTAATAATTTTTATTATTTCTGAAAAAAATGGAAGTAAAAAAATCACTTTCTTTTTCTAAAAAAGTGGATCTTCACCCCTTTGTCATCCCTTTTATTTTATTTTTGTTAAAGCGGGTATTTCATACATTACGAGTACAACACCCAATATAATCAGCAAACAACAAGTCACAAAGTGTCTTAGGTAACTCCCCTCTTCAGCCCACAGGGTGCATCTTGAGTGGCTGGCCACATATACTGCCGCCTAGTCTGCTATCCTATTGACCTCTCGGCACACATGCTTAGTCTGAAAGACCACTCCATCGCTCATCATTGCCCAAATATCTCGAAGCAAGGAGTGTACCCCCTTTACCCAACCTTTCCATGATCTCTACCCAACCTCCTCATGTTTGCATCAAGGACCCATCCCTGGAGTAAGAGAGCCTCTCCAGCATCACCATCATCGAGCACATCAGCCTCTCAAACCTAGTCGACGGCTAAATCGAGTCCGCCACCGACCTCATCTACCAGACCTATCTTTTCTATCTCCCTTGCTCCACCTCCTCTTATACCCTGACAAGCTCCTGCCAATGGCAACGATGATATTGCCTTCGATGAGATCTCCATCACCAATATAGCCAAGTGGCTCCACTCATTGTTAATATAAAAAAACAAACATAGTTTTTACTAACAAAATTTTAAAAAAATGAAAATAAAATTTCTGATCAATAATGCCAAACAAGCCTAAAGCTTTAGATATGCGCATGCCTGTAGACCAGTCACAGGCAATAAAGTTTTGTCTCCATCCTGATGGTTCTTCCACATTATTTTGTTCCATGAGATCTCGTCAACCTGCCACGAGTTGGACTCTAACTATGCATGGACTAAAGATATAAAGTGCTATACGATATCAAGCTTATTAACCAATCCTTCTTCTTCTTCGTGCATCCCCTAAGATTTCAACCGAACATAAGACTTTTGAGGCTGGACAAGGTAGAGGCTTTTCAGGTTGGAGAAGTACCCTCTTTGTACTACAAATTAGCTGGCTAGCCAACTCCATTGCCTTGATGTTCTTTAGTGCCAAGCAGTGACCCATGACAAATCTGTACGTTGATCTCAAGCAATTGGATCTATCTTATGAGACAGACTCTGAATCAAATAATGCTCGTACATCTTAAAATGTTGATTCTAGCTAGCAGCATCTCTCTTTCTTAATTTCCTAGAAGCCAAATGAGAGTCATAATAATAATAATAACAATCAATGGATTGCGTGCAAACATCAAAAGTAACAGTGGTGACATGTTCATGAATTTTTTGCTTATACATATACCCCTTGTAATGTATATTTAAATATTTGCTCGAAAGATAAGATGATGGTGCACATTTGCTTCTTTCAATAACCTAAGATTACATATCTATCCTTCTTCTTATGTTTATATTTTACTTCAATAGGTTTAATTTTGGTTTGGTTAGTTTCCAAATAACTTAGAAAGATTTTTGGGTGTATATTGTAAAATTTGTGCCAACTATTAATGCATACTTTTCATTTTCTAAAGAGGTGAATAGATAATTAAGCACCTTTAGGAGAATGTCTGTCAAAATCCTTGAATTGATAAAATGATAAATTATTCATACCTATATTTTTCTTCTTTACTTTCTTTTTCAGGATTTATGTCTATTTGGGCTTCTTTTAATCTGTGTGTGTGTGTGTGTGTGTGTGGTTAGGGAGGAGGAGGGGATGCAGTTCATTTGGCAACCAGCCAAATTCAAATTGTTGAGTTATGACACAATCAAACATGAAGGGAAAACCAAATTATACTATAATTATCACTCATTTATTGTTCAAACATTTTAATTGAATAAAAGACTTGATATGGTTCCTTTGCTTTTTGTTTGAATACTATCATTTAACCATTAAGGATATATAGATATATCTGTGCGTGCGTGCACAAGAAAATCATGTACGTGTAAAGGACTTAGCCTTTACGTCCTAAGGGACATGCAAGCTTTTGGAGCGGAAAATATGTGCTTGTTGAAAGATGAACAACTAAACAAACACCTTTTGAAGTGTTATATATAAATATCTATATTTTTTTGAATAAAAAAGATAGGGAGGAAACCCGCCATACATCCAGCTAATAAACAATATATACACACAAAAAAATGAAAAAAAGAATAAGAAAATAGGATCCAAATACAAGAGTCTTCTTATAGAAATTTAAGGTGCATAAAACGCTAATTACCTCATCATCTACTCAAGATAAACATGAAGCAAGACTTCCTTCAGATCTAATTAAAACTATCCTACTCTTTTTGCGCCTTATGATTTCCCAAGAGTTCCATCGAGTAATTGTTGAGCCCCAAATTTGATTTGTAGACCTTGCCTTGTCTAAAAATATTTCGGACTTCCATTTTCTCGGATCCCTGCGGGTCTAATTTTCATAGGAATCTATCACATACCTCTACATTTTATTCATCGATGTTGAAGAAAAAAAACATACCTCTCGTTCAAGGTTATTCATTTTTTTGATGGGATAGTTTAAAGTATTTCATGTTAGATTTGGAAAGCTTGTAATCTAGAGATTCTAATTATAATACATGGCATGCCACATATGATAAATTATATATCATTGAGAGAAGAAAAGTTGGGAAGGAATTATTCAAAAGAAGTAGTTCTCATGCTGTCATGAACTTGACCTCATAAGCTCAGAAGGGTTGACACAGTGACACAGAGTTTAATCTAGAGTTACAAATTGAGGAAAGGAGGAATATAAAGTATGGGAAGTTTTAGGCAGCATGTGAACATGTTAGCCTGGTGGGGATATCAAAGGCTCTACTTTGACTTTCATTTTTTTTTTTTTAATTTTTTGGTCATGAATGCGTGGAAACCAATTAGATTTCGACATGTTGGCATGGTTTAGGGAATCATTGTTGGTGGACAGCAAGGGAGAACATATCATTGTTCTCATAATAAAATTCTAGGTTGGTTGTGTCTTTAAATTAATCTATAGTCTTAAGCTGGTGTCTCTATTAGCTTATGTGTTTCTCTATAAACTATTTCCACCACATGTTTCTCAAGAATTAAGGTCAAACCACGTTAGCTAGCACATAATTAAGATAGAATCTTGGAGGGTGTAGACTCTTATGCTTGGAGTTGGTAAATATTTGACAAAATGTAAAAGTTAGTCAACACCTATAGAACTATTTAATTTGCAATGGAATAATGCCATATCCACATATCTAATGGCATTAGATACTATTATCCTGTGTTTGGTTGGAGTCATGAAAGGGAGGACGGATGTGGTTGGAATGATGAATGGCCTCCATCCACCGTCAGGTCCAAAAAATTTTAGGAAGGATGGATGAAAAGGAGGGATTATCTGTCCCACTAATTTGCATCGTCCCAAATTGGAATGATGCAAAAAAAGATAGATGGAGTATATAAGCGATTGGTTTCTACATCGACAAAATTACTCATTATTATTTTTTTTGACAAAATTTTAATACTTTTTCATTTTTTTCATTCATTCATTAATATATATACACACACACACACACACTATTAACCCTATGCCAGGAAACTTGCATAATTTTTATAATTATGAGTAAATAATTAGAATTGTCTTCTTCTATTTTTCTATTTATATGCACTATTTTTTTAGTTAACTATATATATAAAAGTATTTAAATATTTAATTTAAATTAAAAGCTAATTAGTTATTTATATAATTGATATATATAAATAAACTAATTCATATATAATTAATTTATAAATTGTTTATTAAATTAATATTTTTATAATTTTTTATATAATTATAAATTATAAATATTATAAAATTATATATTACCTTACTTCTTTAGTATAAATAAGTGTTATAAATTGATAATAATAATAATTTTTTATTAAAAGTTAGTTTAGTAAAAATATATCATATAAATATCATCTACTAGCTATTTTTGTTCTTTCTATACCAAATAGAGGAGGGAATCATTTCTATCCATTCTTTCATATTTCACCAAACACATGGAAGGATGGATAAAAAATCCATCCATCCTCTCCCTCATCCATCCTTCCTCTAATTTATTCTTCATACCAAATAGTTATATAATTTTGGATCCACACTTTGACCACCAAATAGTTATATAATTTTCTTACTGATCGGTAATAAGCAAAGATTTCATGACATCACCTTAGAAATATAACATTAACTTGAAAGTATTATCAGCTATTATACTGAATTATATCAGAGATACTTCCGAATAAACAATATGAAATGCAGTTTTTTTTCTTTCTTTTTGAGAGAGAGAGAGAGAGAGAGAGAGAAGGTAGCTCCCCCATATTATAATTTATCTAAGTCCACCATTCATAATTTGAATCTAGAGCCTTTCCTTGTTAGAGAGAGTGCCTATAAATCTAAAAAAATAAAAGAATTAATGAATTGTTCAAGTGGTTGTTCCCTCTTTTTCTTTTCTTAAAGTTAGCCAAGGCCTAACCGGATTTTATTCAGAAAATGGTCTCAACTTGTTGTCCTCCTTGGATTACATATACGTACTACCAATTGACCCTTATATCCATAGAAATCTGAACATCTGCAATTATGCTAGTGTTAATAAAACACTGATTGACCTGTGAAGTTACTTTTTTATTAAGAATTATAACTTTGCAAAAAAAAAGGAGAGTATTATTTTTAAAAAAATAGCATCTGCATTTCTCCCTCGTTAAGGGAGGTCGAGCAGCCTCCAAGCGTTGATTGCGGGTATGGCTTGTCCTTGTCTTGTGACTCTTTTGCCATCATGGGAGATTACATTTGACAAAAGAAAAAATAATAATTAAACTTGTAGTTGAAAGGTATATATAGTGAAAAATGCTTCTGGTACCTATACAGTAGAACAGTGATCGATTTTGGTAACTCTACAGTAAACACGTCATGCCTAACACTAAAAAGTTATGAATTGTACCAATCCGTTCTTGCCACCTGGCAATATAATTGTTTATATACATTATACGTATAGATCGCACGACTGTAGATGCACAAAAGATTATTGATACATGTACAAGAGGAGATACCAATAAAAAAATTGAACTAGGACACTGAGAGGCTCATAGCTTTATTTATTGATGTATAAATATGGTTCTACGAAAAATAGGGATGTATGTATCTCAATTGGGTTGTATAGCAAATTTTACATTGTTTATTGGCTAATATAATAAAAGGTTTTAATATCTTCAACTCAGACCATGCCTATATGCATTCTATTTTTGAAAAATAAAAATACATACTCTAATACTACCTATATGCTTTTGAAAAATAATGAGGGTCCAATACCCAACTTGACTGGACCAAGGTATATTAGTGCTATACGAGATGCACCAAATTATGTAGAAAATTATGTTATTGGCACTCATAATAATTATATGATTACGCAAAGAATTGCTTGGAAAATTTAATCGAAGTCATGAAACATGTAAAGAGCCATAATATTTGTGAAGTATTTGATAATCACAATCATAGTATCGATTCTTAAAAATTACCTTATATTGAATATTATTCCTGAAATTAAATAGGTTAAAGATTTCTGTTGCTGGAAATTGGACCCGGGGGCCGCCGTGAAGCCGGGGAAGGAGGAGCTCCGCTGCTGTAGGAGGCGGGCGGCGGTGCGCCGGCTGGCTGCGTCCTCCGCCGCGGGGGGTGTGCAAGTCCTGCAAGGAAAACCGGTGGCCGGGCTCCCCGGCGCCGGCCCTCCGATGCCTAAGTCAGAGGGGGCAAGTATGTGGAGAGAGCGGGGAAGAGAGTATATGGAGAAGACAGCAAGAACATATGGATAAGATAAAGAAGACGAAGAGGATGATGTCCTCAATTGTGTCTGTGCTTCCCGGAGGGTTCAGTCCCGGGGATCTGTTTCCGTTTTTTCTCCCCCTCCCCTGGTTCTCCCAGGTTCCCTTTTATAGGAGGGGATTACGTTACCTGGGAGGTAACCGGGGGATTTGTCCCTGTCTGTAATAATTGGGCACGATTTGGCCCATTTATGGCGTAGTGGAAAACGGGGCCGAATCAGACCGGAACCAGGGAGTTGTCACGGTCGATCGGACCTGTTGGAGTGGTTGAACCGCCGGCCGTAGCGGGCCTGGGGTCTGTGGATGGTGAGTGCATTTATTACCGAATGAACCGGCGGTCAGGTAGAGCCATGCGCTCTGATGGTTCAGTGATCCAGAGATCGTCTTGGGCCGTGTTCATTAAATGCCTGAGTGCATCGGAGACTTGAGGGAGTCTCATGCATTAATGGCAGGTCGTGCCGGATGCCTGCTGAGATCTTATGCCTTGATGGCTTGGAGATAGTGGCAGGTCGCTAGCCGTAGGAGTTGTCAAGTCCCTTGGACTTTAGGCGGAGGTTGAACATTTGGTTAAGGCATCGGCTCGGCAAGGGTGCCGAGCCGAGCTGGTCGCCCCATGGGGCGCCCTGTGGCGGGGCTGCTTCGAGTACTCCTGGTCGGCGCCCTTTAGGCGAGCACCTTCTAGCAGAGCGCCTCGGCGCTGTCTTTGGTCGGCACTTTCTTAACCGAGCAGCTTATTTTGGTTGGGCACCTCTTGGCGCGCACTCTGGTCGGCGCCTTCTAGTCGAGCGCCTTCCTGGTCGGCATCCTTTGGCCGAGCAGCTTTCTGGTCGGCGATCTTTGGCCGAGCAGCTCTCCGTTCGGCACTCTTTGGCCGAGCAACTTTCCGGCTGGTGCTCTTCGGCCGAGCGCCTCCGTGAATGTGTGACCGGAGGGTTCTTCCCCCAACACTACCCCCCGACTTCCGAGCTCCAGTTGGCCATCAGCTGGAGCGCGGGAAGTAGCTTTAATTGGGTCATTACGAATTCCGAAAATTTTGATTTACTGCGCGTTTTAAGTTATCGAACGCTTCGAGGTGCCTTCAATAGGCGGCGTCTCTTTCTTTCCCGAAGGGGCCTCATTATTGGGACACCTTTTGCGAAGCGTCCTCGCGTCGTGGGCTCATGATGGGGCCGCACGATCTTCGATTGCGGACGCCTTTCCGCACGATCCGATGGGGCGCTTCGACGTTCGAAGCGCTAGCCCTAATTAAATACGTCGTTCTGTCTTTTAGGCCGACACGTGTTATCATCTAACCAAGATGCAGCGCTTTCTTTGCTGATCCGGACCGTTGGGGAGGTCTATATAAACTCTCCCCCGGTCCCCTGTTCTCTCTCTATTGCTTTCTGCTTCCAGCTTCCTATTCTCCCAGCCTTCCTCAGACCGAAGTCCCTTTTCTCCGGCATCTTTCCCAGGTCCCCCTTCTTTTTGATTTCCCTTTCTTGCAATGGGTTCTTTGCCTAGTGAGGTAGTGTCCACCATGAGTGTCCTGGAGGTCGAGATGGCCGAAGAGTGGTTTTTCCCTCTTCATGGGTTCCGTTTGGAACCCGCCAGGCGAAGGGATCGGGTAACCGATCCTCCGGTAGGCCGGATCGGAGTGCACTCGGAGTCACTCTGGGCCGGCCTCCGATTTCCTCTCCACAGCTTTGTGAATGAGTTGCTGGCGGTATGCCAGTTGGTTCCGGCGCAACTCACTCCAAACGCCTGGAGGACAGTGATGGGTTTCCTGTCACTGTGTTTACTGCAGGGGATTCCTACCTCTGTCAACGTCTTCCGGCGACTTTTTATTTTTAAGTCGAACCCGGGAGACGGGGAGTGGCTCTACATCGCCCTCCGGGTGGGTCGGCCACTTTTTCATGGTGCCCCCTCATCCATTCATGGTTGGAAGGAGAAATTCTTCTTCCTGGGCTCTGAACGGTCCTGGAGGTTTGACCCCAGGTGGAGGCCGGCCCAGCTTAAATCTGTCAACAGGCTCCCCCAGCTTTCTCCGCGTGAGCAGGAGATCTTCGATACCATCCGCAGCCTTGGGGACGGGATTTTGCTGAACGGCCTCATTAGCGAGGACGCCCTGGTGAACGTGGGCTTGAGCTCGGCACGTCCTCAGGGTAAGGATAGTTACAGCAACTTCTTATTTCCTTATTGTTCTAATGTTCTAATTTTGCTTATCTTTGCAGACATCGCAAAAATGGTGACCAAGAGCGAAGTCCTCTACGCCCGCTTTCAGAAGAGGGCAGCTGAGCTCTCGGGGGAGCCTGCGGAGCCGAGGAAGAAGCAGAAGGTCTCGGCAACCTCGACTCCCTCGGCGGCAGTGGTGGCCGAGGCGGGTCCTTCCCGCCCTGCGCATCCCGAGGCGGGGCCTTCTCGCCCCGCGAACTCCGAGGCGGGGCCTTCTCAGCCCGCGCGCCCTGAGGCTGATCGGAGAGAGGGCGCGGGCTCCGGGGGCTCGAGCTCCAGAGCCCCGATGGCGCCCCCATGCCCGGCGCCTTTGACGCAGGTCCCTGGTCGGCAGGACGCTCCAGTTGCCGACCAGGGGAGAAGTTCAGCGGGTTCCGTGCTTGCACGCCCCGCTAGAGTTGCGCGGCGGTTGGATCGGCCGCTCGCCCGACCCCAGCCCCTTAGCTCCCAGCCGGGGAGCAGTCAAGGAGCCTCGGGGTCGGCTCCACCTAGGCCAGATGGCGCTGGCCTCCCGGGCCCTTTGAGCTCGGAAGAACGGGTGCCCTTCGCACCCACCTGGTCGGTGTTCGAGGGTGATTCGGCCCTCGAAAACCCGCGAGTGGCGCGCGAAGTTTTTCGGCTCGCGCTGCTCCCGGCCGACCGGGCCATGATTCAGTCCATGAGCTACAACGCTTTCATGGACGCCACGCGCTGCAACTCCGTCCGGGTAAGTAAAATTTTTCGCCTATGTAATTTGTATAGTTTTTCTACTAGCGGCGCCTTATGTTTTCCTTTTCGTCTCTTTTACAGTATTTGCATGAGACGGAGATGCTGATGCACCTGGTTCAAGAATACCGGGAGAAAGCCCGGAGGTGCCAGCGCAGCTATGAGGAGGCCCAGAAAAGGTACATGGCCGCCGAGGCGAAGTACCAGGCCTCCGAGGAGAAGTACCAGGCCTCTGAGGCCGAACAACGGGTGCTCCAAGAGAAGGTCGGAGCATCCGATGAAAAGATTCGAGCTCTGACCGCCGAGCTCGATGAAGAGAAGGGCGCGCACGCATTGGCAAGGTCCGAGCTGCGCGCCGCAGAGGCTCGATTGGCCAAGGCCGAACAGGCGTTGGCCTCCCGCGAGCAGGAGGTGGGAGATGCCCGCCTCCGACATTCAGAGCTCGAGCAGGAGCTGAGGGGCCTCGAGCGGAGAGCCGCTTACCACGAGGCCCGGGAGATAGAGGCCCGGGAGAACGCCCAAAACGCAGTGAAGCTCTTCCGTGAGTCGGAAGAGTTTCACGAACTCATGGCTGAGGAGGGCGTGAATGGGCTGATCCAAGGCTTCCGGGATTTCCGCAATCAGTTGCGGCGGCTTCTCCCGGATTTTGATGTTAACCTGCTCCAGCCGGGAGCAGGGAGGGCGGAGGCAGAAGCAGAAACCCCGGGGGCCGAGGCGGCCGTAGCTGTCCCCGAAGTGACCGAGGTTGCCCCCGAGGTCGCCCTCGAGGCTACTCCTATTGCTGCCGAGGCCATCGAAGAGGTCCCGGCAGCCGAGCCAACCACTCCTAGTACTGCCGAGGCCGAGGTGGTCGAGCTTGAGCCTCCGATGTAATTTTTGTTATTTCTTGTAAAATCAGGATGGCTTCCCATACTTGTAAGGGCCAAACCCGGATTTTGTACTTAGCCTACGGGCCTTTTTGAAATGAATATACATTTCTTTTTTGAAAACTCTGTCGTAGCCTAAGTTTTTCTGCTCGGATCCGTTTTAGGTTCCGAGGATATGGGCTCTAGGGCCTCAGCTTTTTCCGCCACAGGGTTTTGAGTTAGAGTTTGGCTTGCCGAGCTCCATTGCTCGGTTCTTCGACTAATGGTATAGCAACGCTTGTGCTTATACCAAGGATTTGGGCTCGAAACGTTTTTCCGAGCCTAGTCCAGAATTCGACCAAGCCCTAGGGCGGTCGTTAGGACTTAGGACTTCTTAATGCGGCGAATTTCGAATCCGAGCCTCGGGTTGCCGGGGCGAACCGGATTCTTCTCTTACAAATGGACTGCATACTCGTCAGCTCGTGACGGGGATTCACCGGACTTATAACAATGTGTCGGTGTCATGAGCACTTCTTCGCCGAGGCGATCGAAGACGCTCCTCTGTTCGGTGTCCGTTCTTTGAGGACACCGGCAGAGAAATCCAATAATAGATAATGTAAAGACGTTAAATAAATAGGTACCTTGTACCGTGTGCGTCCTGGCGCCGAGGCGACTGAAGACGCTTCTCTGCTCGGACCCCGTTCTTTGAGGACGTCGACAGAGAAATCCAATAATAGGTAATGTAATGTAAAGACATTAAATAAATAGGTACCTTGTACCGTGTGCGTCCTGACGCCGAGGCGACTGAAGGCGCTTCTCTGCTCGGACCCCGTTCTTGGAGGGCGTCGACAGAGAAATCCAATAATAGGTAACGTAAAGACATTAAATAAATAGGTACCTTGTACCGTGTGCGTCCTGGCGCCGAGGCGACTGAAGACGCTTCTCTGCTCGGACCCCGTTCTTTGAGGACGTCGACAGAGAAATCCAATAATAGGTAATGTAATGTAAAGACATTAAATAAATAGGTACCTTGTACCGTGTGCGTCCTGGCGCCGAGGCGACTGAAGACGCTTCTCTGCTCGGACTCCGTTCTTGGAGGGCGTCGACAGAGAAATCCAATAATGAAGAGTGGGCCGGACTTATTGGCTGAAGCCGATGGAGCACGAGCCGAGCTCGTCCGGTCAGAGAGGGCCGCTAACTCATCTTGATGTCTCGAGCATCCCTATAGTTGGGGCATCCCGACGTCTCGGGGCATCCTGACCGTGGTCAAGGTAGGAGCACGAGCCGAGCTCGTCCGGTCAGAGAGGACCGCTAACTCATAGCCGATGGAGCACGAGCCGAGCTCGTCCGGTCAGAGAGGACCGCTAACTCATATTTGGGGAGCACGAGCCGAGCTCGATGGTGGAAGCCGATGGAGCACGAGCCGAGCTCGTCCGGTCAGAGAGGACCGCTAACTCATCTTCCGACGTCTCGGGCATCCCTATAGATCGGGGTATCCCGTTGCGGCGGAGCATCCCAATATATTGGGGCATCCTGACGTCTCAGGGTAGGAGCACGAGCCGAGCTCGTCCGGTCAGAGAGGACCGCTAACTCATAGCCGATGGAGCACGAGCCGAGCTCGTCCGGTCAGAGAGGACCGCTAACTCATTGCCGATGTCTCGGGCTATACCGACGAATCGGGGCATCCCGTTGTGGCAGGGCATCCTGATCGTGGTCAGGGTAGGAAAAATAAACCTGACAATCATGAGATAATCAGGAAAAATTGGTGAGCTCAAAATGAGTATGCGGACCGTAAGTTTATCATAAAATGGAATTCATAAAATGAGATTCAATAATTGAATAATGGGGAACCCCTTAGGGTTCTACTGATGGTACACGCGGAGGTTTTCAGAGCTCCAGCTCCGCGGAATGGGCGTCCCGTCTGGGGACTCCAGCTGGTAAGTTCCGGGCCGGCGAACGCGCGTGACTCGGTACGGTCTTTCCCAATTGGGAGCCAGCTTTCCTTGCTCAGCAGGTCGGGAGGCTTCAGCTCTTCTGAGGACAAGGTCTCCTGGTCTGAAAGATTTGATTTTGACCTTGGCGTTGTAGTACTGAGCTGTCTTTTGCTGATACCTCGCCATACGAACTCGGGCGGCCTCCCTTGTCTCCTCGATCAAATCAAGGTTACTTCTGAGCTGCGAAGAGTTGGAGCTGGCATCATGACGCTCGACTCTTGGAGAGGGAAGCCCAATCTCGAGTGGGATGACGGCCTCCGTTCCATATGTTAAGTTGAAGGGAGTCTCGCCGGTGGGGACACGGAGCGTAGTCCGGTAAGCCCACAGGACATTATATAGGTCTTCGACCCATTGTCCTTTGGATTTGTCGAGCCTGGCTTTAAGACCCTGCAAAATGGTACGATTTGTTACCTCGGTTTCTCCGTTCGTCTGAGGGTGCGCGACCGAGGTGAAGCGGTGGTCAATGCCAAGCTCGGAGCAGAACTCTCTGAAGTGGATGTTGTCGAACTGGCGACCGTTGTCAGAAATAAGGATGCGGGGAAGTCCGAATCTGCAAATAATGGATTTCCAGACAAAATCCCGCATCTTCTGCTCGGTGATCCGGGCAAGGGGCTCGGCTTCTACCCACTTGGTGAAGTAGTCGATGGAGACGACCAGAAATTTTCTTTGCCCGGTGGCCAGTGAAAATGGCCCTAGGATGTCGATTCCCCACTGGGCAAAAGGCCAAGGGGAACTGATAGAAGTTAAGGGAGCCGAGGGCCGGCGCTGAACATTGGCATTCCTTTGGCACCGATCACATCTTTGGACAAAGTCCATGGCATTCTTCCGGAGTGTCGGCCAATAATATCCTTGGCGCAAAATTTTGTGGGCCAGCGCTCGCCCTCCTAGATGGTTTCCACAGATCCCTTTGTGGACTTCACGCAGGGCATAATCCGCCTCTGTTGGGCGGAGGCATCTGAGGAGTGGAGAAGTGAAAGATCTTCGATAGAGCTTTCCCTCGTATAGTATGTACCGGGTGGCGAGGCGCTTGACTCGGCGAGCCTCTCGTTCATCAGTGGGGAGGACTTCGTCTTGTAGATAGCTGATGAGTTCGTCCATCCAGCTTGGCTCGAACTCAGTGCAGAAGGTCTGCTCGGGCTCGTCTGTACTGGGCTTTTGAAGATATTCCAGTACTGCCCCCTTGGGAAGCTCGCTCATACGAGAGGACGCCAGCTTCGACAGCTGGTCGGCCCTGAGATTCTCCGACCTGGCAACATGTTGGATGTGAAAAGAGTCCAAGGTCGAGGCGAGATCCCGTACTTTCTGAAGATACTTCTGCATGGTCGGGTCTCTGGCTTCGAAGTCGCCCATAATTTGGTTGACGACGAGCTGAGAATCACTGAAGGCCCTCAAGTCCTTCACTCCTAGCTCCTTAGCTAGCTTGAGCCCGGCAACGAGCGCTTCGTACTCCGCCATATTATTAGAGGCAGGGAACTCCAGGCGCAAGGCTTGCTCGGCGACCACCCCTTCTGGGCTGGTGAGAATGAGCCCTGCTCCGCTACCCCCCGAGTTTGAAGAGCCGTCGACATGCAGAGTCCACGTCAAACTCGGGGGCCGTTCCATGGGTGGCTCTGGCTCGGGTTCGACCTCGTCCGGTATGGTGCACTCGGCTATAAAGTCCGCGAGTGCTTGTGCTTTGATTGCCGGTCTGGGTCGGTACTCGATGTCAAATTCCCCGAGCTCAATGGCCCATTTTGTGATCCGGCCCGCACGGTCTGATCTCTGCAGGATCTGCTTGACCGGCTGGTCGGTCAACACAGCCACTGCGTGGGCTTGGAAGTAGGGTCGGAGCCTCCGAGCCGAGATGACCAGAGCATAGGCGGTCTTCTCGATCTTGGCGTATCGGGTCTCGGCGTCCCTCA
Organism: Phoenix dactylifera; assembly: GCF_051530095.1. Classification (NCBI taxonomy): domain Eukaryota; kingdom Viridiplantae; phylum Streptophyta; class Magnoliopsida; order Arecales; family Arecaceae; genus Phoenix; species Phoenix dactylifera. The sequence continues at coordinate 4,617,154 of NC_143196.1, read as the reverse complement.
AGACCCGGCTGGTGTAATACACTGGCTTTTGAAGTTTGCCCTCCTCTCGGACCAAGACCGAGCTTACCGCAACGGGGGAGACAGCTAGATATAAGTAGAGGATCTCACCCTGTTGCGGCTTTGTGAGCAGGGGAGGGGAAGCCAGGAGATGTTTGAGCTCTTCAAAAGATTGCTGGCACTCGTCCGACCACAAAAAGTTCTTCGGCTTCTTGAGGGCCGCGAAAAATGGAAGGCAGCGCTCAGCCGAGCGGGAGATGAACCTCCCGAGAGCTGCAACTCGGCCTGTGAGCCGTTGTACCTCCTTGACCGTCCTAGGAGGCGTCATCTTTTGAAGGGCTCGGATCTTCTCTGGATTGGCCTCGATTCCTCGCTGTGTAATAATGAAGCCAAGGAATTTGCCGGAGGTGACTCCGAATGCACATTTAGCTGGATTGAGCTTCATCTGGTACTTTCGGAGCGTGGAGAATGCTTCATTGAGGTCGGCTATATGGTTTTGTGCCACCTTGCTTTTCACTAGCATGTCATCCACGTAAACCTCCATGTTCCGGCCTATTTGATCTTTGAAGATCCGGCTGACCAGCCTCTGATAAGTTGCCCCGGCATTTTTTAAGCCGAATGGCATCACCTTGTAGCAGTAGGTTCCCCCATCGGTGATGAAGGCTGTCTTCTCCTCATCTTCTGGCGCCATGCGGATCTGGTTGTATCCGGAGAAGGCGTCCATGAATGCTAGTAGCTCGTGACCCGAAGTGGAGTCCACGAACTGGTCAATGCTGGGAAGTGGAAAACTGTCCTTCGGACAGGCTTTATTCAGATCGGTGTAGTCCACGCACATACGCCACTTTCCGTTGGCCTTCTTGACGAGGACCACATTGGCGAGCCACTCCGGGTAAGCTATCTCCCGGATGAATCCAGCTTCAAGGAGTTTGCTGACCTCCTCGGCTGCTGCTTGCTGTCGTTCAGGGGCGGCGCCTCGTTTCTTCTGCCGCACGGGCTTGCTGGTTGGCTTTACTTGGAGCCGGTGGACCATGATCTCTGGATCTATCCCCGGCATGTCTGCAGGCGACCATGCGAAAACATCTATGTTGTCTCGCAGGAAGTTGACGAGCCGACCCCTCTCATGCTCGTCAAGGCCGGAGCCGACCTGCACGGTTAGCTCAGGAGAGTTCTCACGTAGAGGAACCTGAATTAATAACTCACCGGGCTCTACCCGCTCTTTCTGAGGGTCGACCCGTGCCTCCAGAACCTCGGTTGAGGGCTGGTCGGTCGCTGGGGCAGGCACTTCGGCGGGTCGCTTTGCCTCGTGGGTCGCCAGGTAGCATCGCCTTGCCACCATTTGATCTCCTCGAACTTCGCCGACCCCCCGGCTGGTGGGGAATCGCATGAGCAGATGGTGAGTGGAGACTACCGCTCGGAGGGCGTTGAGGCCTGGCCTCCCGAGGATGGCATTGTAGACCGAGGGAAGGCGTATCACGAGGAAGCTCATCCCCACGGTACTTTCACGAGGGGCGAGCCCGGCCGTGACCAGAAGGTCGATCTCGCCCTCTACTGGGACTGAATCCCCAGTAAATCCAACCAACGGAGCATTCATCCTCCGTAGCTGTTCTTTGGTCATCCCCATTTTACAATATGCACCAAAGTACAGAACATTCACCGAGCTTCCATTATCAACTAAGATGCGCTTTACATCAAATCTATTTATGATCATGGAGATGACCACGGCATCATCATGGGGAGTTTCAACTCCCTCTAAGTCATTGTCTGAAAAGGAGATGACTTCAGAAGCGCGCGGGCGCTTTGATGAGGTTTCTCCCTCCGAAGCTTCTCCAGCCGAGGCCCCTCGGATAGTGTTGATGACGCCGGCAATGGGCCTGTTGGCATTCGAACCTTCAGGCTGTGCTGCTCCTTCGGCGGGCTGCTTTTCTTCACGCCGACCTTGCACAAACCGATCGAGCACCCCTCGACGGATGAGTGCTTCGATCTCATTTCGGAGCTGGTAACATTCCTCGGTATCATGACCTTTGTCCCGGTGGAAACGGCAATACTTCCGGTTATCGCGCCGGGTTCGGGTATCAGGCTTCGGAGGTGGGAGCCGGATGCGATCTCGACTCTCGATCTCCATGAGGATTTCGGCCCGAGGGGTGTTGAGGGGAGTGTATTTTTCATACCTCCCTTCGGGTGCACGGGCCTGCAGTGGGAACCTCGGGCGGAGTGGTGACCTCTGCTGTGGCGGTCCCCTCAGTCGGGGTGGACTCTTCGGGCGGGGCGGATTCTTGGCTTGTCGCGGAGATGGGCTTCTGGGCTGGCCGCACTCCTCGCGGCGCCTCTTCTTGGGGTTCTGCTCGGTCCCACCCCGCCTGACGGCCACGGCTTCCTCAGCCTTGGCATATTTCCGGGCCCGAGCAAACATTTCTGTAAGGTCCGCTGGGAAATTCTTCTCAATCGAGAAGAGGAATCTGTAGGACCGGGCTCCAGTCTTCAGCGCCGACATGGCGATTGATTGGTCAAGCTCTCGGACTTCCCATGTTGCGGCGGTGAACCGGTCCAGATATTCCTTGAAGGACTCTCCCTCCTTTTGTTTGATGTCGAGGAGGGAGTCGGATGTCCGCCGCTGGGGCTGGCTAGCGGCGAAGTTGCCAGCAAACTGTCTGCCGAGCTGCTCAAAGGAGGAGACAGTACTCGGCTTCAGCCCGGTGAACCAAAGCCGGGCTGGTCCTCGGAGTGTCGCCGGGAAAGCCTTGCACATCATGGCTTCCGAGGCTCCTTGTAGGGCCATTAAGACCCGGTAACTCTCCAGGTGGTCAAGGGGATTAGCCTTGCCGTTGTAAGGCTCCACCTGGGGCATCTTGAACCGGAGGGGAACCGGTTCATCTTCAATCTCCTGGGAGAAGGGCGACTTCGTATTGAACTCGAAGTCGCCGTTACGTCCTGTTTTTCTCCCGTGGAGTGCCTGGATTTGGCGCTCCAGCTTCTCGACCTTCTTGTCGAGTTCATCATTCTGGAGGATCGCTACAGCGGTTCCTCCGGGTGCAGGTTGCCCTGGAACCGACTCAGCTTCTGAAGGTTGTGGCCAGCCTCCGTGTCCTCTGACTGGGTGCTCTCTCCAGAGGGAGGCCTGGACTTGAGAGTCCTGACCTCGAAGAGGAAGCCCGCTTGTAGGGGGCTCCGGTTGAACTGGAGCCGGGGGAGGCGGTGCTGCTGGAATGCCCCTGGGTTGCAAGCTTTGGACGGCGGTAGCCAACGCCTGCACTTGCTGCACCAGGGCATCAAATTGTTCCGGTTGAACTTGAGGTGCTGGCTCAACCGGGGGTGGTGAGTTCCGAACGGAACATTCTGGGCTTGGTGGAGGACGTCGAGAGGCGTTGGAAGCCCCTTTGCTTCTTAGCTTCATGGCAGCGAACTCGGGCCCTTCCTCTAGCGCCAACTGTTGCTGGAAATTGGACCCGGGGGCCGCCGTGAAGCCGGGGAAGGAGGAGCTCCGCTGCTGTAGGAGGCGGGCGGCGGTGCGCCGGCTGGCTGCGTCCTCCGCCGCGGGGGGTGTGCAAGTCCTGCAAGGAAAACCGGTGGCCGGGCTCCCCGGCGCCGGCCCTCCGATGCCTAAGTCAGAGGGGGCAAGTATGTGGAGAGAGCGGGGAAGAGAGTATATGGAGAAGACAGCAAGAACATATGGATAAGATAAAGAAGACGAAGAGGATGATGTCCTCAATTGTGTCTGTGCTTCCCGGAGGGTTCAGTCCCGGGGATCTGTTTCCGTTTTTTCTCCCCCTCCCCTGGTTCTCCCAGGTTCCCTTTTATAGGAGGGGATTACGTTACCTGGGAGGTAACCGGGGGATTTGTCCCTGTCTGTAATAATTGGGTACGATTTGGCCCATTTATGGCGTAGTGGAAAACGGGGCCGAATCAGACCGGAACCAGGGAGTTGTCACGGTCGATCGGACCTGTTGGAGTGGTTGAACCGCCGGCCGTAGCGGGCCTGGGGTCTGTGGATGGTGAGTGCATTTATTACCGAATGAACCGGCGGTCAGGTAGAGCCATGCGCTCTGATGGTTCAGTGATCCGGAGATCGTCTTGGGCCGTGTTCATTAAATGCCTGAGTGCATCGGAGACTTGAGGGAGTCTCATGCATTAATGGCAGGTCGTGCCGGATGCCTGCTGAGATCTTATGCCTTGATGGCTTGGAGATAGTAGCAGGTCGCTAGCCATAGGAGTTGTCAAGTTCCTTGGACTTTAGGCGGAGGTTGAACATTTGGTTAAGGCATCGGCTCGGCAAGGGTGCCGAGCCGAGCTGGTCGCCCCATGGGGCACCCTGTGGCGGGGCTGCTTCGAGTACTCCTGGTCGGCGCCCTTTAGGCGAGTACCTTCTAGCAGAGCGCCTCGGCGCTGTCTTTGGTCGGCACTTTCTTAACCGAGCAGCTTATTTTGGTTGGGCACCTCTTGGCGCGCACTCTGGTCGGCGCCTTCTAGTCGAGCGCCTTCCTGGTCGGCATCCTTTGGCCGAGCAGCTTTCTGGTCGGCGATCTTTGGCCGAGCAGCTCTCCGTTCGGCACTCTTTGGCCGAGCAACTTTCCGGCTGGCGCTCTTCGGCCGAGCGCCTCCGTGAATGTGTGACCGGAGGGTTCTTCCCCCAACAATTTCAACCTTAATCAATTTTCCTGAAATTACAATAGGTTAGCTTAAAACACCATACTCTTTTAAACCAATGGGCTACCCAATTCTTAGCCTTTACTTTTTTTTTCGTGCTCTCACTCAAGTACACATCTTGATGTGCAATGGGAATGGTTGGAGAAATTACAAAGTAAACAGAGAGAAAGAAGAATGCAGAATCTAACATGGTTTGGTCTACGGCCTACATCCACGAGCGGGGTCGATCAAAGAAAGCTCCAATACCAGTACCCAAGAAAGTATAAAGAGGAGAAAACCTTAACATAAAAATCCTCGGTTGCACAAACAATCAAGGACCCCTTAATGCAGAGATGTAATGGTTAAAGCCTATATGTCCATGGATACCTCTAAAAACACGACACCGCAACAAATCTAATAGACGAATTGATATGCTTGGATCAATAGGAGAAGCTCATTTGGTTGCATTGGTGTAGCAACTAAGAACTAGCATTATGTACATGAAGATGGTTGTTTGATTAATTTGTCATCACACCATTTATATGATCAAGCAATTTTCTTGTGTATTACTGGCGCCCCAGAGCATTTTCCTTATGCATGTTACATGGTAATTGGAGCCATAGGAATGCAACATCTCCATTTATACTACGCTAACATGAGTTTGCATCAATATAACCAAAGCATGCATCACCCATGGTGAAATTCCCATGAAGGCCCAAGGACCACCCATAGGCCGTCACATCCAATTCCTTTTTCATAAATCTAATAAATATAGAACAATGAAAGGGACCGAGCACAAAAATTTATATCATCCGTGAATGTCCTATTTCTAAGATTACGAATCCAAGAGATCTATGTCGCGTGTCAAGTCGGATGTCAAACTAGATCCCGGGTACCACTCCCTTCTGGGGTAATGCCATCCAAGGGCCAGGATCCCATCATCCAATCATTGAATGGTCCATGATTAAGCGGGGCCCCATCTAGGGAGTTCGTTCGTACGTTCTTGAAATCATTTGCCGTAGGAGATCTCCGGTCGAGGTGGGCCCGGTCGGGTTTAATGGCTGGTCCGGGTCGGTCCAGTTGCCACGACCTCCACGGCAGGTTGGCTGGGAGTACCATAAAGGCTCGAAAAAACCAACGATGTGTGCGGTCTACTGGAACCATGTCCGGCTCAATGCCGTATGTGAACCGCTTGTTAAGCAAAAGTGATAGGTTCCAAAATAAAAGAATAGAGATGGATCCAATTATAGAAAAATTGATTTGATTGAATATCGAGGAGCAAAAGAATTCAATCTGAAATATCATCAAAAAGTAGATCGTTTTTTTTTATTCTTGAAAAAGTGTATATCTTATCAGAATCTTCGTTCATAACTGTCTGAAGCAATAGTATCATTAGAATAGATACATAACTCACTTTAAATACAAGCCAGATAGGTGGATTAGTTCAAGTGGAGAGAAAAAAAATTTTGAACTGATTTTTTTTTCAAGAGATATTTATTTTTTTGGAGAAAAAGATAAGATATTCAAGCACAACGGTATTTTGATACCACTAGAGGCGAAAAAAAATCTATAAAATAAAAAAAAAATTGAAAAATTGTGTATGATGGAATGAGTATTAAGAAGGCCATTTGTATCATACTGGGAGGCAACATATACTGCTAATCATACATGAATTATTTTAAATTTTTGATTCATATATATGAATTGTTTTTTTAGAGTATTAATAAATTTTGGCTTTATCTTTTCCAAAAAAAAAAATAACTACACTATTATTGTCGACTATGGAGTAACATTTCATTAATTCAAAGAACGGTAGGATTGTCCAAACTGCAAACGCTCAAATCCAAATAGCAACTCGGGTCAGATACCATCACTTTTTCCGAGCACCTTTCCTTTCACACCTAAACATTGAGTTGGTGAGAAATAAAGGGCAAAGAAGGTGACTGAAGGCCTGGATCAACATAGCTTTGCTCCAATGAGGCACATCCATCTCCCCTCTCAAGGCTGGGGAGCAAATTACGCTTGGCTATTACTATCTGCACCCTTTGAGCTTCTCCTATCCTCTTTGAGTCTTGGCACCCTTTCATCTGAACTCTATCTACACTGGCAGCAAAGCAAAAGAGAAAATGGAAAAGCAAAAGTGCACTAAAAAAAGAGAGAAGCAAAATAGGAAAGCGAAAGAAAAGCCTATGGAGAGAATGGCACTGGTGATAGAGACCCAAGCTTGCATGCGCTTGGTTGAACATCGATGCTTTTATGGCATGGAGGTGGTGGAGAAGAATTTGATGCCTGTGAGATGTCTCCAGTTGGCTACTGCTACAACAAAGAAGGGTCATCATGGACAATTTGTACTTTGCCCTCGTTAAGATTCATTGCCGAGTCTTAATCTTATTAGGGTTTTTATTAGTTGGTGAATAATTCTAATAATTTTAGGATTCAGGTTCATGTTAAGTTGGATTGAAGTTTGTTTTTTAGTTGAAGTAGAACATTGATATTTTTATTTTTTGATAGGAGATTAGTGAGGTGAGGCATTTTGGCGAGCCACGAGGTTTCTTGGAGTCAAACTTATTATTTTGATCTTTATTTTTTTTGGAATAATTTTTTCTCTTCTAGACTTTTTTTTAATCACTATTGCCGATTGATTTAATTGATGCTCGTTCTAGATTTTGCTATCTATTAGACTGATGAACACCAGAATGAGCATGCTTAGCCGGAAGTTGGTTGATTAAAGCAAGTGCTTTTCGTATGGAGCAACCAGGGGCGGCCCAATGCATTTGGAGGCCTAAGGCGAACTTTCTAAGAGAGGCCTTTTTTTTTAAATAATAATAATAATAATAATAATAATAATAAATTTTAATAAGTGCAAAATACTTTAAAAATTTATTTAAAAATAATCCGTCTAGCTTTTTGAGATGCAAAATTGCTAATCAAACTTTTGTACTCAAGATTCATTAAAATACTATTTTCAATCGATAATATAGCTAATCCATTTAATCTTTCTTGTGACATAGTTGACCGCAAATAAGATTTTATCAACTTTAATTTTGAAAAACTTCTTTCAGCAGAAGCAACTGTTACAGGTATTGTTAACAATATTCTGTAAGCAATGCATGCATTTGGAAAAGAATCTATTTTTTTAATAAAACTTAAAGTATCAATAGGGGTACAAGTTTCTATTTGTAAAATTTCTTTTAAAACGTTTAACTCTGAAAATAGATCAAGACCATCAATATCAGAATATTCACCATGCTTTAAATAGTTTTCAAGATTAAGACAACACCTTTTCAAATTCTCTTCATTCAAAGATTTTAACTTTCTAAAATTAAACAAAAAACCAAAAAAATCTTCATATATGGTGAATTGTTCAAACCTACTTTGAATTGAAGAAATAGCTTGATCTACTACATATAAAAAGTAATCAATTCTAAAAGATTCTTCAGCTGATCTTATTGTCTCATCATCAGTATTTTCATCAAATTGTTTTTTTCTACGGATCACACGTTTTTCACGAAATGTAGGTTCTATTTCCATTTCATTTGCAATTTCTTTAGATGAATTCAAAGCATTCATAAATCCATTTTCTCTATAACTTTTTAAATAAGAAAGAAGACCTTTTAATTGATATATAGCAACATCAATATGCATGTCTTCAGATTGTAAATTCTTACTAACTGAGTTAACAGCAAACAATATATCGTACCAAATATTCATGCCTAATAAGAATTCAAAATTTTCAATCTCATATGTAGCTAAACATATGGCTTCACTCTTTATTTTAGGATCTTCACTAGTTTCCGCTAATTGAATTAAGGCATCTCTTATTTTAGGAGCTTGATGTTTAATTGCTTTGACACTTTCAATACGACTTTCCCAACGTGTTTGTGATAAAGGTTTAAGAGTTAATGTAGATACATTATCTTGTAAAATTTTCCATCGTTTTGTAGAAGAAGAAAATAAGGTATAAATTCGTTGTATTACTCCAAAAAAAGATATAGCCTTAGGACATGAGTTAGCAGTATCACATAATACTAAATTCAAGTTATGACATCCACATGGTGTGTAAAATGCTCTAGGATTTATATCTAATAATCTTTTTTGTACACCTTGATGTTTTCCTTTCATATTAGATCCATTGTCATACCCTTGTCCTCTTATATCATTAACCTCAAGTTTATGTTTTTCTATTATATTTATAAGTTCATTAAAAAGGCCCTTTCCAGAGGTATCATCTACTTCTAAAAATTCTAAAAAATATTCTTCTACTTTTACTGGACTTGTTGAAGTATCTACACATCTTAAAACTAGGGTCATTTGTTCCTGATGGCTTGCATCAGGAGTGCAATCAAGTATTACAGAAAAGTATTTTGCTTCTTTAATCTTTTTAATTATTATAGCTTTAATTTCAGACGCTAATATTTGAATCAATTCATTTTGAATATTATGACCTAAATAATGATTGTGAATTTCACCATGTTGAATGCGTCGAACATGTTCTTGCATTACTGAATCAAATTCTGCAATCGTTTCAATAAAACTTAGAAAATTTCCGTTATTGCTTTGATAGATCTTTTCATTCTTTCCTCGAAATGCTAAATTATTTTTTGCAAGATTTTTTACAACAGCAATAATTCTCAATAAAACTTTTTTCCAATGATCCTTCTCTTGGTTTATTTGTTCTTGGAGACTTTTATCAATTGTCTTATTTTTTATCAATCTCACTTCTATATCAATCCACCTATTCATGCTAATGATATGCTCATTAGTTGTTTCATGACTTTTAAGCTTGATACCTAGATTTTTCCAATCCCTACTTCCTTCATTGACTAATTGACTCGTGCTAGACTTTGAATCAAATAATTTACAACAAAAACAATATACCCTATCCAAATCCTTTGAATACACTAACCATCTTCTATCATATTTTTCGCCATTAGGTAACTTACGAATGTAATGTATAGTAGAAAAGTGTCTATTATTTTCATCCCTAGGAAAATGAAGATCATAATCTCTAATTGGACCTCTTTCTACTAATAGATCTCTCAACTTTGTATCAATATTTTTCCATTGACCAGGATCATATATATTTATAGAAATAGAACTAGTTTCATTAAACTCTACACTATCCTTATTTATCCTATCTTCATCTAATTTCTTATTGTGTTCTTCACTAGATATTGTTTGGTTGTCAATCTCATTTTGTTTCGTTCTTTTTATATCATCTTCTAACTCTATTTCGTTTTGAGTTGAACTTGATGTAGTGTTTTGTTTATTTGTGACAATAAATCTATCTAAAGCACCTTTTTGAGATTGAATGAGTTTTTCGATTTTTCTTTTCTTTTTGAGTTTTTCATACCCACATTCAAATTTTCTATTAGACATTTGAATCCAAAAATAATATTATCAAACCAAACAATTAAGACAATCACTACAAACAAATCAAAATAGAATAGAGTTGAAAATGATAAAACCCGAAATGCCAATAGAAGCGGTGCCGGACTCGACGACGAACTCAAATCCCAACAAGCGGTGCCGAACTCAATTTTAATGGAGACCCTAGACATGAAAAACTATTATCAATTTTTAAGAATAGACATAAAATATATTTTCAAGAATCCGACAATAAAATTTTTGATAGCATTGAATGATTGAAATATAAATAGTAAAGTGGAAATGGGTGCAAAATGGAGCTATGTAAGACTGTAACAGAGAGTATATCATGACATTAAGTTTAAGAATGTTAATTGTAGTTTTTACATCATTAATTGTAACACTAAAAATAGGTTATCTCTTCATTCACCATAAAATGAAATAAATAATTTCTATAATTCTATTCTCTCTTCCTCCTGGCTCCTGCACAACTATCAGAAACAGGGAAAAAATGAAAAAAGTAGACCTTGGCCTATCAGATTAACCATTGAGTGAGTTCTTTTTGATAGGTGGTAGGGAGATCGCTGCCCATGATTCCTTGTGGTAGTTTAAGGCCTCAGAAGGAGTTTTTAAAATAATATCTTATTTAATCTAACAATTAGTGTGTTTTTTTTTTCAAAAGAAAATTCTGACTACAATTTATTGTCTGCAATGGTTATGACTGCAAATAAACAACTTAGATAAATCAATTATCAAACAATGTTGGCAATACACATGCTTGTGCAAGGAGGCAAAAAATTCACATCAGTCAAGTTTCAGTTCATTGAAACAAATGAACATAGGAAGATCGAAGCATGTGAATATTTATCTAAGATGGAAAAGATAGACGCATAGAGTTTAATGGTTTTCTTACAGAATGTAATAATAATATTACACAGTAAACAGTTATAAAATAGGTGGAAAGAAACAGTTGAAAACCCTCCATCCTGAGGTTCCATTGTTGCGAAGAAAAGGCCATTTTGGCTTTAGATATCATGCAAATCGCGGCAATAGATTAAAAAGATAGTTTCTGAAACAGTGAAACCCATTCTACTTCCATCTTCAAAGCTAGAATTGCAAGTCTCACCGCGGAAACAGGGGAAGGAGAACTCACCGCGGAAACAGGGGAAGGAGCTGGAGAAGCCAGAGAGGACCGAGGACGGACTGCGGAGGCGGAGCCGCGGAGGGCCGAGAACGAGAAGGAGACCTGGAGAAGAGACGCCGGCGTCAAGTCTCAACTCTCAAGAACCGAGTTATCGAGATTCGAGATTCGAGGAACGGGGTTACGGGAAGCCGGGAAGGAAGAGGAAGAAGACGGTGGCTACGGGCTAACATTTAAGAAGTAAGAAGACTGAAGACGGTGGCGTGCCGGTGCCACTGTGCCAGGCGGATGGTTGGATGGAGAAGACGGGCTAGTTGGCTACGGCATGCTAGGGCTTGGGCAGCTGGAGAAGAAATGTCTTGTCCCGTACCCGTTGCCGTTGGCCTGGATGCCGGTTGCGGACCGTTGGTCGCTGCCCGCTGGTCGCTGGAGCCTGGAGGAGGAGGCGAGGAGCTCTCCCGGAGGCGGAGGCCGGAGGCCTTCCTTTGGTCCGAGGCCCTAGGCGACCGCCTCGATCGCCTAGGGCTCGGGCCGGCACTGGGAGCAACTAGAAGAGCTGCAGCAGCCTGTAGGCAATAGGAATAGAAAGTATGAAATAGTTGGAGTCGTTATTGTACCATATTGTAACATAAGAAGATTTTTTTATGTGTAATTAGTTCTCCACCCTTCGAAAGACCATGGTATAATAAAAAGTCTCTGTTGACCATAACTTTTCTTCTGTATGTGATAAGCGATGTCATGAGGTCTTTTACAGTAACTAAATATTAGAGAAGAATCCAGCTAATGTAATTGTTAACCTGGAAGAATACATTCTGGCACCTTACTTTTCGAGAAAAAATTCCGATCTCTTTATTTGTCAGGTGCATTTGATCTCTTGAATTTGATTAGCATCTGATATCTTAATGACCTATTTATATAAGCCGGTTCCTAGTTTGTTAATAGGCATGTAATCATGAACGCACACATATTTATATAGTTGTCACCTGCACTCATACTTTTAATCCGAAATTTCGAATGGCTAAAATATAAATTTGTTACACGCTGCATGGTGCGTCCTGTACGTCTTCAATGCAACCCCTAGAACCTATCTCGTCTGATGGATGGCGGAACTTCGGTTTTTGATATTTTAGTACCTAGGGCGGAGCTGAGAGCAACCTAGGTCGGTATCACCTATGCAAAATAGGTCTTGAGAACGGACTTTACTGCTATTGAAAGTGACTAAGTGGCGATTATTTGGTAGATTTGGAAACAAGCAGAAATAATAATCATTTTCAGCTCTCGTCTAACATTTTGTGGAGCTCGAGAGAGTGTGCATACCTACTGGCCAGATATATTTATAGAGAAGCTAATAAAGAGGCGGACTGGATTGTTTCTTATGTTGCACAACACTCTAGTGAAGTTTTATAGATCATTGTATTATGATCCGGTCTATGAAATTTTATTTCTTAATTTTGCTGAGTGTATTTATGCATGGCCGGTCGGTCTTTTAAAAATAATATATATATATCTTAAGCCTATCGTAGAACTCTTACCGTACAACAATGAATGCGCGGATTTCTACGTGCAGCAAAATGTATGCAATGGGCTTCATAGAATTCCGGGCAAAGGATTTGCGGTTCGTTTCATGTAATTAAGCGAGATTCTGTGCAAGCCAACTTGCAGCCTCGGGAAACTTGGCTCAAACCTGGACGGCACGTACAAATAGAAGTACATATCCCTAGCTAAATCTTTGGATCTCCCATGATAGTCTGAAAGATTACAAATGAAAGAAGGACAAGCTACTCGAGAGAAAGAACTAAAGTCTCTATTTTCAAATAATAAATAAATTAATTGTGGTGTTATTAACTTTTTAATAAAACAATATCATTCTGTTGATATTCTTGTGGATTGACTTGATAACGTTACTAATATGCTGAACTGTGCAATTTTCGTATCCTATCTTGATTCCAAGCCTTCTGATATTCTTCTAGAAATTCTTGGATGTAGCACAGAAAACATAAAATATGTAAGCTTTATTGAGACTCATGCGACAGCCAAAGATTTTTTTAAATTATTTTTTTTTCAGAATAACCATTAATTTATTTGAAAGAATTGATGTGAAAATTACTAAAGTCAAAGAGCTTGGATGCAAAAGAAAATATAGGGTATTGATAAATATTGAAAAGTTACTTATCAACTAGTTTAACATATGAAGGGAAATATGATCGGTATATTCAAGTTGATTAATTGTTGATTTGAAGAAAATCTTTCACTCTTTCATTTATAAATAACAAAACCAACATAGAGATATCAGAACATACAGTCAATTTTTTTTTTCTTTTTAATATATTGCATATGCCTGATTATAACATCTATTTACTTCAAAACTAATCCGAACAATATTTCATTAGAGAGAAATAAGAACCATAAATTAAGAAAGTTTATGAGGTGCCACTACGCGGCTGACCTATCCTGATCAACCTTGGCCGGCTGGAGGGGTATAGAGTTTGCAATCTGTTTGCTTTAGGTCAGCGGGCGTAGAACGAGGACCTCATCCAGCAGGTTTTTGGAGAGCAGCTGGCTGAGCGGGTCCTATCCCTGTCGATTACTATTGCAAAGGTTGCGGATAGGAAGGTTTGGAGCGTGACTGGAAGGTCAGAAGTGAAGGCCCGGGATTTACTTCGAGGGGTCAGGAGGACTACGGCTCGACAAATTGATGGAGACTGGATCTGGAGGCTTCGCATCCACCCATGAGTTGCCTTGTTTGTCTAGAAAGTGACATGGGGGTGCCTGCCTACCAGAGGCATGCTGGCTCGGTGAGGGGTGAGCATTTCACTAGAGTGCATGGTCTACCTGGAGGTGGAGGAGGTTATTTTTCATGTCCTCAACGGATGCCCGCAAGCCGCTCAAATTTGGGGTGCGCCTCGAGCCCCCCGACCCTCGGCAGGGGTGGGCGTCGATCAAAGCCTTCTTGCACCTCTTGGAGATCTCCTCATAAAGGCCCAACTATGAGGAAATAGGGATTGAGACTGCCTACCTAGTTTATCACTGTTGGCTAGATAGGAATGCCCGAGTCTTCAAGGACAGCAAAGCGCATCCAACAAAGCTCTTTTTCATGTGACAGAGGTCATTCGCACCACGATGTCGTCGTCTCTTGGGACGGCCAGAAAAATGTGGGGCTCTCTTTCTGCTCCTGCAACCTCCAAAGTTGTGCTGGTCTTCTGGAAGCCCCCACCTTCTGGCTTCTCAAGATGAACTTCGACAGTAGTGTGGGCAAGGATGGGAGCACGGGAAGTATGAGATTCATCATCAAAGATCATGATACCAGACTGATAGCAGCTGGGGGTCGGAGGACTTTCGACACATCTATAGTCAGTGCCAAGCTCAGGCTGCATGGGAGGGCATCACCTATGCGAGGCATATGTTGGGTGCGGACCACATCCTCCTCGAGGGTGACTCAACCATGGTGATCGAGTGGATCCGAGGTTGGGGACGCGATGCTGGTTCCGAGCCGCTGCTCCACAATATCCGTAGGCTCTTAGATAAGTGTAGTCTCTATTGGGCCACACATATCTACAGGAGGCACATAACATTGCTAATTGGGTGGCCTCCTTTGCGGCTCACCATTCTGGAGGTTTCATTTGAGAAGACCTCGTATATGTGCCCTATCCTTTGTATCATTTTTTTTTTCTGATTTTGTTAACTGCACCCACATTCGTCGCGTATGAGCCGTCGTTGTACAAAAAAAAAGTGGCCATGTGAAACATCTCGTAGATGGTTGGCTTCGCTAATATTCGAGCCTGAGGCAATCATCAGCTGGTCTTATTGTGCATCATCTATTTTATAATAAAGTTATATAATTAAATACTTTCTTTGGGATAAAAAAGAAAAATATCTTATTTTTTATTAAGAAAAAACCTATGACTCAATGCTTTATTTTACATATTTGATGCTTTTCTATTTTTCACATCACGCTTATCAATTTTTCCAAAGTAACCTGAAGGGGGTAGAATGCTTGTTTGTCCCATAACTGAACCCTACAAATTATTTTGAGTCCATAATTTTTAATGATTTTAGTGATTAATAAAACATTTTAACAGTTCTGAATTCTTGTCTTTCATTTATCAAAACACTGTAAAATGCTAACTCTAAAAAATTATTTCTGCGTCGGGTGCTAGGAATGCTGGAGACACTTCGCGCATAACAAAAATGTGGAGTAGGCATCAAAAAATATATATAGGACGTACTTCTCATTTTACTATTTTTTTAATACCCATCTTGAAGTCGAAACCTAAAGCCAAAGACTTCTTTTACTAATGATGTTGTTAATCTCATAATTAAAAAAATACGACATTCTCTTTCTTTTTTATTTTCATAATATATTTTTTATCAGTACACACTACATGACCAGATGAGACATACTAAAAATATTAATCATCTAGCAAATCAATACATACCTCTGGATAAATTGATATACAGTTTTCAGGACATGGTGTTCATCAATATACAGTAAACAACTACGTGATACATACTTAGTAAATTAGACAAAGTCAGAAAATTGTGTACTGTGTATTGGTATTAATAAACACCATATTCTGAAAACTATGTATCGATTTATTTTGAGATGTGCACTAGCTTATTAGATGACTAATTTGCTTGATATGTTTTACCTGCTATGTAGCATGTACAGATAAAAAAATATGTTCCAAAAATTATGTATCAAATTATCTGGAGGTATATATATTGGACCACTGCTAATTGTGTATCAAAGAGGCTTCAGTATGTATCAGAAAGTCGATAAATATATGTCACCTAGCTATGTTGTATGTACTGATAGCTAAGATATTAAAAAACTATGTATCAATTTATTTGGAGATATGTATTGGATTATTAGGTGACTAATTTACTAAGTATGTATTATTTGGTCGTGTACTATATACTGATGAATATCATATTATCGAAATTATGTAATAATATATTTAAAGATATGCATTAATTTGATAGATGTTTAATTTATTTATATATATTATTGATTATATAATATGTATCCATAAAATGTATGTTTAGAAAATAAGGATGAAAAATGATGCCATGAATTTTTTCCGCCTCATATGAATTTTTTTGTTCCTTCCAATGGGTAAAGGTCTCGAGATTTCCCTACGACAACTCCAACCATCCATATCTTGGGTGATGTCATGAGATCCACCTCCTAGCCATTCCACTCGCTCTCTTTCTTCTGCCATCTCCTTAAGATGTTCAGCAGGTACATCCAAACCAGAAGAAGCACCAGCTTTTTATTTCCGTGTACCAGCGAGAACTCCAGACCGTCTGATCAGTGGTCCTTCGACGTGACGTTCTCTGATCCGATCTCCTTGATAACAAAAAGGGAAAAAGCTTCTTTATTAGACCTATCCTGTGAACTAGAAAAGAGACTCGCGATTAAAAATAACCTCTTATGGTCCATTTATCGCGATGTTATGGGAGACACGTGGGATTGTTGGGTCAGGGTTCCTAGTTGAGTGCGGTTTCCCCGGCCTTAAAAATAAAAGACAGCGTGTGATGACATAGGAAGCGTGACCTTGGAACTCGGGATGTCCTAGCTCCTGCGTCTGAGTCCCGGCTCGGTCTCTAACTCGCATCCCAAGGACGAGTCAAAGTCAGGGTTTTCCTCTTCTTCCCCGTCTCCCAAGACAAGCGGTGGGTCCCATATCTGCGTCTATTTTTTTTCCCCCCGCATTCCATGGTGAGTTACGGCAAGGTTAATCCAAGCCTGAACAATTTTGGGCCAAGAGTATAGTGCCATAGTAAGCCCATCTACTAGGCCCATTATTTACCTTTGTATAGCCAGTGAGATTTTTTTTTGTAGGTTAAAATATGCTTGTGTATTTATGGAAGGATAAGCAACCCTTTTTGAGAGAATGGAAGCAGGTATTGGTGTAACTGCAAGGAATCATAGAGGTAATCTTATTATTACAACGATTGAATTAGGTGAATCGTATTGAAGTTCGGCCAGTGTGACAAAATATTTTGTTTGGCCTTAGCATAGATCTCTGAAATGTGGGTCTAGAGGGAGATTCATTAACATTTATTCATGGCTTGCAGAACCAAGAACCAAACTACTCATGCAGGGATATCATGGATGATGCTAAGATTTTCAGCTAAAGCTTGTAATAAGCATAGCTTTACACAAGTGCCAAGATATGGAGATCTTGTGGCGCACTTTAGGAATAACAATTCGATTTTTTTTTCTCTCGGGAACAAAAATTCGATGGTTTCGAGTCAAAGTAGTATGGATTGATGATCCTCTCGAGTTACTTCATATAAATTTTGTAACCATATTACCTAATGATATTTCTTATCAAAAATAAGAATATAGCAGCTTTATATTTAGCTAACGCCTCTAGTTATATATGCATGCACCGCACCCATTTACCGAGAAAGAAAAAACGGATGCGCACAACTATTGTATCAATAGAGATAAATTTCTATAAAAATTTTAGTATCTTAATCGATTTAGTCTTTTGGTAGTTGTACGATATATAGTCAAATATGTGATATTTAATTTTTTGGAGTTTAAAAGTTTTTGGGAGAGAGAAACCTTTATGCTATTCCATATTTGTGAGGACCCGTGCAGGCGTGTGTTTAGTTCCACATCGGTTATTCGCTGGGTAGATCTTAGGTACTTATATAGGATCAAGGAACCCAAATAATACCTTCCGGCTAGTCATTTTGGGTGAGGTCCTGGGTTGTTACAAATGGTATCAGAGCGGACCCGACCCATAACCTATGTGGATTAGGGGACACTGCAGCACGGATCCATTGGGGCTGACCACGGACCAATCATGGTGTTTGTGATTATATTTGAATGGATTTAAACCCTTAGCCTGACGAGGACGTCAGGATTTGAACGGGAGGAGTATGTGAGGACCTGTGCAGGCGTGTGTTTAGTCCCACATCGGTTATTCGCTGGGTAGATCTTAGGTACTTATACAGGATTAAGGAACCCAAATATATAATACCTTCCGGCTAGTCATTTTGGGTGAGGTCCTGGATTGTTACAATATTATTCATCGTGATCATTGTAGTGTGAGAACACTAGGTTGTGATAGAGGGACTCACAAGAATTTCTTTTGCACATTTTCTATAGTGATTCTTGGAACTGCTACAGTTGACGAATCACAATTGCAATGAAATATATGGCCTGTTGAAAAATGGGCTGGACTTAGCCGTTGGGTCTATAAGCTAAATTAGGACATGAACATATAATTTAGACATGAATTGGGATGAGATTTTAAACCTTGTTTATGTGTACTATATTGTTGCATAACTTTATAAGAGGGGCTGGACTTATGCTTGCTGGCCGTCCTCTTGTAAATTAGCTTGGAGCCTCAAGTTAGAGTTCTCAGCTTCCCCTCAAAAAAGATTTTGAGTTCTGAACTTGTACAAACTCATTTCATATCTAGTTTGGATCCCCTCAAGTTTGGTCCTCAGCAGAATTACAGGATGGCCGTGATGCATCGGGCCATATACATATATAATATAGGCCTCGATGTCATTTGGCAATACATGGATGACCATGAATGCAGAATTTGATCGTCAAGTTTGATCTCCAAATTTGAGAGGATTCGCTCGTTCGTTATAATGTGCTGAATAGGATTGAGCAATGTGCTTATCCATGCTCATTTTGTAGATTATGATCATGGGCTAAAATCAGGTTTGAATCCAATCTAATGCAGTCTTGCCCACTAACATCCTTTACTCCTCAAACAAAAAGAGAAAATATTAAAAAGCAATAGGTCGGTCAACATTCAAGTCTGATCCAAATCTAGCCTTAATAATTACTACTAAATTCAGTTCTATTAATTTTTTAAGATACATTTTTCAGCCTGGCCTAACCTAAACTACTATGAGTTTGTTACTCGATATATTTCATTCATCGGACTTTACTACCTAAAACTTGATCTTGAGACACACATCATAGGCACAACATCTACTATATCTTTTTGCCAAGTTCGAAGACTAATCACACTTTTGTGCCTCAAACTTGAGCTTAGGTCTTGCTTAACTACTTTAGAATAAATGCCATTAAGCATCGGCTAATCATGCAAAAGGCTTCATTCATCAATTGTAACAAGATAAGAATTGTACATTATAGGCACAACCACTACCCCTAGTCATTGTCTTAGATAGTGCTTATTGCTAAGGGTATCGATCTAATGTTTTGAGGGGGAAAAAAAGAGAGAATATACTGGGTCTTCAAGGTTGTTTCAAGAAATGGCACCAAACCCTAGCCCAGTCTAACTAATTCGGTTGCACCATGCCATGCGGTATGATAAGCGGCTCAGCCAAATCGATGAGTTGGTCGGGTAGGTCCGGTCACTCCAATGATGACCTAAAATTCGGCAGACCCGCTTCGGCCGTTGTTCTCCGATTAGCGAACAGTTCACGTCGAGCTCTCGGTACTATTAGAATTTAGAATGCAAGAAAAACGCCTAACGAGATGCTTTCCTCTCTGCTTTTTATCCCAAGAACTGCGAAACTCGCGAAGGCACTCGTCGCTGTTCGCCATCCATTTACCTCTCCGGCCTCCCCATTTCTTCTCGCCGACATCTCTTCTTAGGGGAGAGGAGAGGTGGGAAATCGGCCATGGCCTCCGATGTCTCCCAGTTGGCAGCCAGGTAGCTCATGAGTCTCTTATCTTATTCATCCCTACTCTTTTTTTATTTTTTGGCATTGGGTTTCGATAGATATTTTGCTTCTGTTGTTTGTTTGAATTTCTCGAGATATTCACTGTGGAAAATAAATCGTGTAATTTGTTTAAGATTTGTCGATTCCATTGTTTCTTTTGGAAGAATTAATTGTTTCAGAGGATAGGGTATGGTTTTGTTAAACAATGATGAAAAAGTGTGATTTTTGGATAAGTCTTGATGGGATGATTTCCCCGCAAGGAATTGTTGAGAGAGATTAGTTTTTGATGAAGCAATGTGGTAAATTGGAAGATAACAAATGGGGAAGAATTCATAAATGATGAAAAGACGTCTTGTGAGTGCAGACAGAAATTCTGCTGCATTTGTTGATGCATTTCTTGCGAGTCTGTAGACATTGCTTTCATGCTCGGTTTCTTCACAAGCTTAGCAATCATGTACATGCCTGGGCCACAAAGAAAGGTGAATGCGACAAGAGACAGATTGAAAGGATTAATTGAGGATTCATGAGGGAGCAAACTCACTTAAGGGCCATTCTTTGGGGAGCATGAAACTTACCCGGGAATGTGTGAACTTTCCCATGATATTTTACCCCCAAGAACGCCCTAAGTGAAATCAAAGACAGAGTTGTTTAATATGGGTCGTGTTGAACGTTTTTGTACTTAGAGAATGTGTTGGATTAATAGGATAATGGAAAATTCCCACACGAAAATGGCTGGAATTTCACAGGAGACTTATATTGCTGCCGCAAAACTCTATATTTCTAAAGTAGATTTCTACAATGGAATGGATTGTAGTTGTATCAATTTTTGGAATAAGTTTGGGGGGCATTTGGATGTCTTGCCATGGCATTCAAGGATAGCATGCACGGCCTTGCCAGTGCCTTGTTGTTGGCAGCTTATTTAGTTGTTCAGTTGCATAAATGCGCTAATATACTATTTCAGAATGTTACACCTTGTTTTAAAATATTTTTGTGCACAAGACAGCCCTCACACAGGTTGTATGTTGATGTTGATGATTAATTTTGTGTTTTTAATGTGTTCTCTTTGACGAGCTGTTGCCAAGAATTCTGCTCTTCCATAATAGGATGTTAACTCCTTCTGAAAAACTAATGATGAAAGATATATCTAGCTCTAGGTTTTGTGAACTAATTTTATGCCCAGATATATCTAAACCTTTTTCAAGTGCTTAAAGTTTGGAATATACAAGTAAATTACATTAATTTAGTATGGACTTCGCTTAGCAAGTTTCACAACTTCGCTAGTTATGATAATATAACTTTTATGTAATTTATATATTTGCTGTAAACCATTTTCTTATCAATCTTATGCTGATTTTGATAAGCTTCAGATTAGTTAACTCTCCATGTTGTTCTTTAGGTACCTTAATGCTTGTAGGAAGCGGGAGGTTCTACCTAATTCTTCTATTTTATCGAGTTTCTTGAAAGTAATTTTCTCATCATACAGAACCTTATTTATCTCCATTTCTTTTGGTTGAATACTTTGATCATCATGACTGTTTGCTTTATATCATAAAGTTCTACTTTATTCTATTTATTGAGGTTCTT
Organism: Phoenix dactylifera; assembly: GCF_051530095.1. NCBI lineage: Eukaryota > Viridiplantae > Streptophyta > Magnoliopsida > Arecales > Arecaceae > Phoenix > Phoenix dactylifera. The sequence goes on along the minus strand of NC_143196.1, from coordinate 4,595,778 downwards.
GAACGTAATAACCATCGCATCCTATATCTTCATATCTTTTGTTTGAAATTCTCCTAGCATTTTATCCTATCTCCATTTAATCATAAAGTCATTTTTACGAGTTTAAGACACAAAAAAAATGACATGATATATAGCAGTGGTACTTTAAAATGCAACACTTTTCATTATATCTTGGCTTATTATTTAATTTTGGTGTGGTGCCATAAATTATGTAGTTTGGTGATTTCAAGAACTAGAGGTGCATATGAAAACCTTGGGAAAAAAGTATAAGAATGAGAAGCTGCTGGTGCACTGACTGTGCTGTTCTGTGGGAGAAACCAAAAAGGAGGAAGCTGACAACTTATATGGATACATTGTGCACCAAAAGCTGAGCTGGTCATATGCTGAAAACCAGAGGATAAATGTTATCTGGTTTTGTATCTTTCTATTGATCCGTAAACTCTGATATAACATGACTTGACCTCTAGGCTGACTCCATATGTATGGAATAGTGTTGCTGAGTAAGGTTCATTGGGGTGACATCTTCTTCTTCCTCTTCATTTTCCCCCCTGCGGCTAGCAGATAGTAAGTATAGGGAACTACAATCACCTATTCTTATGACTCCTAAATATGATAGGTGAAAGAAAGGGAATAATAACTGCAAGGGGCTTTTTACTTCATTATTGATGTTCTTTGAGTCACGAGTGGCATTATCTTCTGAAAAAGTTAATCCACCATTGTCCCAACATTGCCCCCCCCCCCCCCCCCCCCCCACCCCCCACCCCCGAAAAAAAAAAGGTTCTGTTTCCAATCTCTGAAGATTTTGGATGATCATAAGTTGTTTCTGTATTAGAAAAAGCTCTTTTCTTCGTGATATTCTGTTTCTTGAGTGGCATCTAAAATATCTTTTGTTAAAAATGAACTCACGGATTAGTTTCCCAAGAGGAAGCTCTTATCTTTGCTGTTTTTTATCTTTGAATATTTTGCATGATCTTAAATTGTTTCAACATTAATCTAAGTGTCGAATATTTTCTTCTGTAAATAAGCTATTTTCTGTTTTTGTGGATCTGAATTTGCACGTTGTGCACTGGAACCCTGCGTTTTGTTTTAATTTTAATTGAGATAGCTTATGATGGATGCCATGAAGGTTCAGACATGTAAGTTCTGAGTGATGCCTTCAGTCATTGAGTCTCTTCACATGCTGAGCTAAGTTGAGTGCAAGTTTTTGCTGCAAGATTGAAAAGAAATAACTTTCAACTTGGAGAAGTTACAATAATGTAAAAAAACTAATCATGTGATTGTTATATTAATGTTTCATGGAATTTCTAATCCTTCTGCGTCCCATTTTGGTTGGGGGAAAATAATTGTTGATGGAGAAGGAGATTCTACTAGCGATGCAACTTAGCAAGAGGTGAGGTGTATATTCCTTCTTGCACTTCAGTTCATTAGCTTGAACTAGGAGTTCTATATGTATTAGGAGTTAGCCTTTAGAAAGTCTACTGTGAGGGCTCTCATTGACATGTTTCTTTGGTTCTCCATAAACCAAAAGCGAAGCTTTGTCCACATTAAACTAAAGTTGGCTACATGTGCAATTTAAAACAAAATGTTTCACCAAAGGATTCATAGTGACTTTTCAAAAAGCTGTGACTAGATGCTAATCCACTACTAATCTAGAGCTATCGAAAAGGAAAGACAAGAACACAGTGAATAAATAGCAGTAAAACCAATGGCAATCACAATTATAGTAGATGGATCCATGGAAATAATAGTGACAAATGTAGAAAATAATCGAGACATCAAACATATGTACTGAACATAAACACCACTTGCACTAACTTTGCTTGGTACTGTCCTATCTTCGTTATCCTATTTTATCTATTTTATCATGAAGATTCCGGAACCCCACTACTTGGAATTGAATTGGACTTCCTGCTTCATCTTGTATATCTATGAAAGAGTAAGTCGGTATTTAAATTTGGCCACAATAGATCGTTTTGGACTAGCTCCACCCTTGCCCTACGAGCACATCCACATTTCCTATTTCTTACTTGTGCCTCCTATGTAATTTGTTGTATATAAGCAAGCATCCTTGTCTTGAAATCCAAAATCTTATTATTTATTTTTGCCTCTAATACTTGGTATTGTGCGAGTCCATCTCAACATCATCATACCTGCTGCATCATTGTTTGCATATATGCACTTTTCTTTGTTTCTTAACCATAGTTGTCAAATGGCTCAGGTGGCCCTAATAGATTTTGCCTAAGTGGCTGCCTAGGTGCTTATGTGACTCATTTCATGGAGAGGAACTGAATTATTCTTTGATTCAATTATTTCATCTATGTTATTAGAGTTTTGTATTATTTTTATTAATTGACATTTTGGCACACCTTAAGGCATACATGGTGAATGTAAACAATTAAAATCACTTTAAAGATACATTATAGTTTATATGGCTTATGCCAAACGATTGAGTAAAACTAACAGAAGTATGACATGTATCACCTACTTAAGCTCAAGTGGTAGAGATTGTTCTCCCCTACTGATCAACCTTGCTGGAAGCTAGGTTTGGTCTAGGGTTTTGATTAATTCACATCTCATGGTCCCTCGTTTAAAATTAAAGTTTTGGTATATTAATTATTTACTTGTTTGGTGGTCAATTTGATACATCCCACTCCCTTATTAGCATCCACGTCATTTTTGTAAACAAAATAGTTTTATAATCATAATTATCTACCCTTCCTATATATACTCCCTTATTAGTTTTATATTCCCTTATGTATGTGTCATAGTCATAATCATAATTATCTAGCCTTTTCCCGACTATTTGTGGTCATCTTTATGTAGCTTCATTCACCAAGTATTTCTATCTAGGGCCACCTGTGATGTTACTCTTAAGTTTTTTCATATCTTTTCTCACAATCTCCATCCATATTAATTTAGGCCTTCCTATTCTTTGTTTACAACGTCAGCACAAACTAAAGTACCTCTCTTTATAGGAGTCTCCAGAGATTTTCATTATTTATGTTCATGCTATCAATTCACTTTTCCTTCGTTTGTGCAACTTTTACAACTCCTCTAATATCTTCATTTCTTAATCTATCCTTCCTAGTCTATATGCATGTAAGTACAGTATGTAAATGTACAGACACATGTGTCTATGTATTTATATATATGAACATATGTATATAAGAATGTTGTGCATATATATTCATATTCATGCATTTATGTCTACACATGCATACCAGTTGACATGCAAAAATAGATTTATGTATATGCATATACATATACAGGTTCAATTTTTATATATGTATCTATGCATAAGGTCTTGGAGAGTCTTGCCTCGGTGTTCTTGCTTTATCAACTACCCAGGTCACCACCTGTAATAATTGTATTTTCAATTCTATAGTTTAAGAGTTATTGTGGTCTTATAACCGGATTTTGGATGACCCACTATCATTGGAATTTTTTCAACACCAAACTATTTGTTATCATACTATACTTAATATCCACATATCTCTTTAATAGCCTCCACATAACATAAAATTAACAAACACCTTATTCTTTAGCAATAATTTATCAGTTTTTTTTCTACAATTAAAAGAAAGCCTTATGAAAGTTCCTCATAAACTCCTCAATTCTGCACACCAATTACCTCAGAATGAGATCATCTTGAATAATCGGTCTTACTAGTTTGGAACTAAATTAGTTCATTGATATGTTGTGTGAGGACTAAGAAACCCAAAAAATATCTTCCGGCTAGTCTTTTTGGGTGAGATCCTAGGTTGTGACAAAAATGGTATCAGAGCGAACTCGGCCCATAGCCTATGTGGACTAGGGGACACTGCAGTACGAGTTCATGGAAGCTGATCATGGTGCTTGTGATTAGATTTAAATGGATTTGAATCCTTAGCTTGACAAAAATGTCAGGGCTTAAACGGAGAGAATATATGAGGACCCGTGCGAGCATATGTTTAGTCTCATATCGGTTATTCGCTGAAGAGATCTTGAGTACTTATACATGACTAAGAAATGCAAAAAAATACCTTCAGGCTTGGGTGGAGTCCTGGGTTGTGACAAAAATGGTATCAGAGCGAACTCGATCCATAGCATATATAGATTAGGAAACACTACAACACGAGTTCATGGAGGCTGACCACGGGCCGATCGTGGTGCTTGTGATTAGATTTGAATGGATTTGAACTCTTAGCTCGATGAGGACGTCAGGGCTTGATCATGGTGAGTATGTGAGGATCCGTGCGGGCGTGTGTTTAGTCCCACATCGGTTATTTACCGAGGAGATCTTGGGTACTTATACAAGACTAAGGAACTCAAAAAAATACCTTTCAGCTAGCCTTTTTGGGTGAGGTCCTAGGTTATTACATGTTGATCATCTATTCCACAATTTTATGTTAGTTTGATCCCTCAATAATTTGTTTAATCTTCTATGTCACTTATGTTCTTTAAATCACAACCACTGTACTTCTCCAGTTATCATGCAGTTAACTATTGTATAATCTTTTTGAGAAAGTGATTAATCAAACCAATCCTTTTCTAACAATTTTTGCGCATATCATTTACTAATCTAGTTCATCCCAAAGCCTCATCCCCATCTTCTTTTCGAAAATGCTATTACATTTTACTGATAGTCCAATGATTTGCTGCAACACCTGCAAATTATCTAAATCAAGAATCTCTCATGGAAATCCCCCTTTTCTCAATGTAGGTAATTACAAACCTTTTCATGACTTTACTATTGCAAGTCTCTTCTATAGCTACCATCTCGCTTAAGATACACAAAAGGATCTAACTTTTACTTCTATGGTAGTAGCTTCACTACATACTAGGGGTGGCAATTGGCTCGGGTTGGGTTGGATAATTGGATGTAGGTTAGGTCAAATATTTGTCAACTTGAATGAACTTATTTATTAAACAGGTCAAAAATTCAGATTTGAACCTGACCTGCTTATTGAACCGATAACCAGATCCGATCGCATAACTCATTTACTAAATAGGCTGAGTCAGATTAAATGGATTAAACAGGTTAAGTGAGTTTTTAACATATTAAATGAATTTAAACAGGTTAAATAGGTTAAGCAGGTTAAGTTAAATAAGATAGAAATGAGCTAAGCAGGTTTTAAATGGGTTAAATGGGTCAGGTCATGACTTGACCTAATTATCAAATGGGTCAAAACAGATTAAATGGGTCAAACATCTAAACTTGAACTTGTCCCATTTAATAAATGGGTCTAGACAGGTTGACCCATTTATGACCCAAGCCTATTTAAAGTAGGTTGTTTGCGAGTCGGGTTGACGGGTCGAGTCATAAATTGCTACCCATACTACGTACACCAAAAGTGCTTTCAATCTTCTAGTACTCCAAGTCAATAGGCTTCTCACTCTGAAATATGGTAGATAATTAAGTGAACTACACAACTTAGCAAGTACCCAAACATGGTGAACAACATTGTACAAACCAAAATAGAACAATAGAAATGATAAGGATACATGCTTATAACTCAAATAGTTAATATCTATCTTATAGTACATATCCATAAGTACACTTTGTAACGTAACATTATTTTGAAGCATCAAAATGCTTTTAAACAACTGGTATCATCAGAACCCGTGCCTTTCGTGCAAAACTATGAAAAACACTCGTTGTAGTGTAACATCGAGATACACTTGAAAACACTTGAAATACATTGTGGTACACTTAAAAATATATTAGAATACACCAAAACTTTGTAACTCACGATCGTTTTAATTGGTTAGTGATCAACTATTACACTTGCCGATCAGGGGTTCATGGATCAATAGGCCCATTAGTTAAGGATTCACCGCATCATGTCTCCACTGAGAACACGAAGGCTAACAACTTAGCCACTGCTGGCCAATGTCACTGCATCATGCCTCTGTTGAGATCACGAAGACCAACAACTTTCCCTTTACTGGCCCGGGTCACCGTATGGTGTCTCAATTGAGAACATGAAGGCCAGCAACTTTCCTCCTGCTGGCTAGGGTCACTTGTCACAATATTATTGACTAGAAGTTTTCATTTCAATTTGTAACAAATGAAAGTTTACACTTTCAGGCGATATAATGATTAACGAACTCCTTTGAATGACTACAGTCAAAAGAATCCCCTTTGATATATTAACATGAATTGAAATCATGAGGACTTAATGCTGATAAATTTGGATCTCCGATAGTCGTTCAAGGCACACATTTTTTTCAAAATTCACTTTCCAAGACCAGAAACTTCTGAAAACTTTGATCATTTTCATATAAGAAGGATATATAACATATAGTAGTATTCTTGTAGCCAAGCACAATGTTGAACTAGAATCAATAAGCAAAACAAGGATTGTAGACGATTTATAAACAGTGAAGAGTACAAAACATAATCTGGTCCATATAAGTTTCACAAATTAAGATTCACTGTTTATGGACCAGATTCTGTAATTTATAAGATAATGATGCCTTACAAATTATTGTGAAACTTCATTTATGGCCATTTGATGCCTTACAATAAGATAATGAACGATCAGAAAGGAATTATCTCTATCTACCTTTCCTGGCTACATCATCCAGGATTATGCATATATGCAGGGGCATCAGTGCGATAGCATAACTTAGCGACCTCTATCTGTGAATTCTGAAACTGTAGTAGATTTTTTCTTCTGTACAAGCAAATAGCGTATAAGACTTCTATGGAACAAGTGCTTCTTCACTTTAATTTTGGAATAATATTCACTGCAATGCCCATCATACAGTGGCATTCTTGTTGGAAGCTAGCTAAGATTTATGTTAAATTCATGATTTCCTCTCACAGAATGCTTCTATCTGCAAATCACTGCACTGCTTCTAGCCAGATATACCATTCTGAATCTTGCGACTAGTTTGCAGAAGTATTATATTGCTCATTACAAACTTTTAACTTATTTTTTTCTTTACTGTACATGTAGAGTTGTGAATTCTCTGAGACTTGAAAGACTTAACTTTTAATAAGTGCTGATATATGAAATTCTCATATTTGATTTCTGGAAAGGAATTGAATACATAAGTTATTTTTTTAAAAATTTGACTCTATGAAGTTACAAGTACTAATTGTCATCTAAAAGAGATCCAGACTTTAAATATACTTTAGCAACGTATTGTGATTAAATCTTCTTCTACCTTTTATGCTTGCTAGCATTTGAAATATAGTTTCTGATACTACTGTGCTACTCAGGTTAAGCATCAGAAGTCACGTGCAGAAGAATGCTGTTTGAAAATCATCATAGACCAGTTAAAGAGCTCTGATTTTCCTCCGCTTATAGATGTTTTATCTATGTCCAATTTATCTGAGATTGATGCAGTTGATGTATGGCAGAAGTCATCTTATATCTTGTTAGATGGAGAATATGTTCTGTCTTTGCTTCGTGCAGTCAACCAGAAGCTTCGGATGATTGATCTCGTTGATTCGTCATCCTGGAAAGATGTTTTGCAGTATGTTTCACTATACTTCTTAAAATTTTCTTTGGTTTTAATCTTTCTGTTCAATTCTCAAACTATATTTAACTATGCCAATTCATTAACTCCATCCTTACCTGGTCTGCTAATTTGATTGCTGGAAAGAACTAAACTCCTTGTCTTTTTTCTATCCTTCTCCTAAGAATATTAGACATGAATTTAAACCTTCTATATCTTACTTTTTGATACACATGATGGTTTTTTCTTGTAAAAGAATTGAGGACAAGGAAGTAATCTGCCAAGCAAAAATTACCATGTTTAATTTAATGAGATGCATGTGACCTGGTCACCAAGGAAGCCTGAAGACAAATAAAGGTGCTGCCAGTGCCATGGCACAGGGAATTGAAGAGCTGGTTCGAACTGCAAGTTTTATTATAGATGCTATGTTGCAATTAGATTTGTTACCTCTGCTGTTTAAAAGTTGAGAGAATTTTAGCTTTAGCACATCATAATGCCCAACCTCCTTATAGTAGTTTCAGTGAACAAGGTTATATTGCGATGCGTTCAAGAAACACAAGATGGTGCAAAAGGTATTCTTATATATGCTGAGGTGGAAAAACTAGTGATTGGAAATACAGTTATAAACATTGAGGAAGGAGTTCTGAAATGGTTACAATAAACTGATAATTAAATAATATATATGACTTAGGGGTGTAAGAGATGAGGGAAAAAAGTATTACTCTTATTACTTTGTATTCTATTGCACTCATCTCTGGCTGCATACAGTTGATTATGGGGCTTTTGTAATGCACCATAAAAAAGAAAATTTAAAGTTGCACCCTATGTTTGGCTATATAATTCAGATTTTCTTGCACATAAGCTGAAGTGTCGTACAAGAACACTGAAAGCTTGGACTAAAAAGAAGTGTTGCTGCAGAAAAGGTTGTCAGGTAAGCCAGCTGACTCTCTACAATGGATAGAGTACTGGAGGGATGGAGTTCATCAGATCTTGCATTTTCATGGAGAAAGTTGTAATTTTAACCTGATTTAGCTAGGATGAACATGGTAGGTGGGCTGCTTGACCGATGTTTGATGCACCTTGGTTGGTTAAGAAAAACTGTGCTTGCGTATGTCAGTACATGCAGCTTCCCTAGCATATTCATCTCCTACTGATTTCAAATGGTGCAGCAGCCAAGTGCATCCTTCTTGATCAAGCAATTGTCAGCTGTATGCTAGGTGCCTAGGAAGCTAGAATAAATGAACTAAATAAATCAAGGAATAATATCCTTGAGTTTGAATCATTTTCCCAAGGATTTCAAGTGCCATTGTTACGGGCATGCAATGTACTGATGATTAAGTAGCAATGGATGCAAGCTGACCATGACACACCAATTTAAGAAGGTCATGCAAATAAAGAATTATCATCTTATCTGCCGAAAAAATGAGTTGCAAGATTTAAAAAATTCGGTCCGGCTCGGCCTGCCTTGCTCTTGAGTGTTCTGAAGATTTAAAAAATTCTTCTTTTGTTTGGCTTCTGTTTGCATGGCAGAGTCGAGTTTTGCTGGTTAAAATTATTCCATAAATCCTCTATCACAACTAGAAGAAATTGTCTAATTGTCTCAAATCGCCAAGCCAGGGATTGGTTCCTTTTGAGGATTTTTGTTGGATTGGTTGCTAATTTTGAAATTTTATTTATAGAGACGCTTATAGTGGTTTGGACTTTATACAAATTGTTAAGAATTAAGATAGTTTATGAGTTCTTAGTTCTTAGTCAAGTGCTGTTGGGAGAATTTGGTCTTGCAATATAACGAAATTGTCTTGATTGATCATGGCAAAAATAACCTGGGAAATGTTTGATGTTGGTGTGCTATAATTGTAGATATACTACTAATTCATGTATCATATTAACAAACGATGTGATATTGTCATGGCCTACTATATGAAGCTATAATATGTTTAGTAACTTTTTCTTTAAATTGATGGTTTAATACTGAGATCTTATTCGACAAGTGCGAGTATTGAAGATAATTCCGCCCACATTATCAAAGAAAATAAATAATTCTGGTTATGAAAGTGATTTTCGCCTTATAAATATTTCTTCTAAATTTCATAGTATTATTATTTTGCAGGCTACTTCTTATCTACTTATCGATGATTTTTCAGTATCACGCGTTTTTACTGTGATGTAGTCTAGTAGTCACCATATTCCTTCAGATGAATTGGAACTAAAATGCAAATTTAGCAGAAATCACAGATTGTAGGCTTACTGTTCATTGCTAATACACTAAATTCATCATAAGAGAGCATCATGGTTTTGCTGATTTGATTTTGCAGTTGTTGAAATTGGACAGAATTTGATCTGATTTTTGTCATTAAATTATGCGTTTGTCAACTACTGGTCACAATTGCTGCCAAACTACTGATGCCAATAGATAATAGATCAGTATTCTATAGCTTCACTCAATATCTAACATGTGCTTAGGATTCTCATTACAGTTCTACAACTTGCTCCTAGCTTCTTCTATGTTTTAAATTTATTGTATATATGTCTCTGAGTTCTTTGTGGTATATTATCTAAACTTCCAGGATTATTTTGGTGATATGAAGAAATACCTTGTCTCTCATTCTTTTTCCCTTCCAAACTCAGTTGCATGTTTTTAATGCCAGATTTTTATCTTTTATTTTTTTATTATATATTTTTTCCATTACATGCTTTAGTTACTTTGATTTTTGTTCTGCTGGATACCATCAGAATTTGCTATTCTATTTCAGCTCTTCTTGATCACATATCAAGTTAAATGTAGTTCTGGTTGTGTTAAAAATTTTGTAATTCTGACATAATTATGGTCCTTATGTAATTCCTCTATTCCCAGTGATATTTACCAAAAAGGGATAACATGCCAGATTTTAAACTTGCGCTTCTCTCCTATTCAGAAGCTCAACATGACCGGGAAATTCATGCAGCTGCACACTCTTAAACTGGACTTCAGTGTTCATCTGACCAGTTTCCATGCAAGTTGCTTTAGTTGCATGCCAAAGCTAATGCGGCTCTCTATGTGTGACACAAGAGTTACCAATCTTTGGATGACAAGTGCTGCACTATCAAAACTACATTCCTTGGTGGAACTTCGTTTCCAGAGTTGTTTGTGTTGCTATGATACTGGGCCATGTTCTGGCAAGAGAGTGACTTCATATGCTTATGAGAAAATCGGATCTTCTTCACATCATTGTTACTCTTACCCTGAATCACTCTCTGTGACCAATGAGAACTTTCGATTGCAAAATATGCAAGAATCTAGCATCGATAGAAGTCCCAGCACTCTATATTCTGATGATGACTCCTTTACAAATCATGAATTGCATCAAAGCACATCTGAGGAATCATCAGCTGAAAGCGACCTAGATATTTCAAGTGATACACAAAGCATTGATAACTGGACAGACATATCCCAGGATTCTGATCATGAGTTGGATGGACGGACCAATTCAGAAATTTCAGTAAACACATCAGACCTTACCATATCATCTAGTGGTCATTCTTCTGTACCATCAACCATCAGGCTTTTTGAGGAAGTCATATATTCTAGTACAAGAATGAAAAATGACATTTGCAACACAAATATGTTTGAAGGTCTGAAAAATAATAGTTTAATTGTCCATACAAGTACAGATGAAATTTACAGTCAACTTAACCATAGGAATCGATTCTCTGCTGACACAATATTTATTGAAGATGAAGAAGGGTGTTCAAGTAGAGAGTCAAACTTAGAAAATACTACAGAGACTTTGGACTTGGCTCCAGAAAATCATCCTTCACATCATTCTTCACCAATTTGTTTTGAGAAATATTACAGAGAATATATGTTATATTCACTTCCACAATTAAAAGTTTTAGATAATTTTCCTGTCAAAAATGTCGAGAAGGAGAAAGCAAAAGCAATATTTAAGAAATACTATGAGTATGTACCATACAACAGACAACCAAAAGAGAGTGTTGTCAGTATTTTGCAAAGGCGTGAAGTGGGGTCCAATGCTTTTTATCAGAAATATTCTCAAATAAAGCAGCCATATTGTCGAGAAAGTCATCATTCCTTCTCCAGGTCGCTTTCTGCTGCTAAAGTAAGTTCTGCTTTACAGCCCCATCTGCATCCAATTTCCAAGTTCAGAAGTGGGTCAAAGGAAGAAACTAGGAGTTTCTGTCCACGGCAATTTGAATATCATCCTAGTAACCCTAGTCTTATGGTCTTTGGTACATTGGATGGGGAGCTTGTTGTTATGAATCATGAAAGTGAGAAACTTGTTGGCTATCTCCCTTCAGCTGGAGCACTTAATAGCATTTTAGGGCTTTGCTGGCTTAAGAACTGTCCATCCAAGGTATGTGACTACTGCAGAAAGCATTAGCTGCTGCCTCTATTCAAGTTTTAGATAAATGTTTTTTTTAAAATCCCTAATTGTGTGCATCTATTTTATCAGCATTAAAAATGTTGGCATTCTTGCATTATCCAAATTTGTTTCTGGAGTTCATATATCTTCCTGATTATAACTTTTGTTTTTATTTCTTATGGAAGCTCATTGCTGGCTCCGACAATGGTTCTTTGCAAATGTACGATGTTTGTCAAATGCGATCAACGGTTACTGACCAATATTGCAGCATGAATGCTTCTGTGCACACATTTGATGATTTTGAGCAGTTGACATCTGTTCATGTAAATTCAACTGATGAATATTTTGTTGCAAGTGGATTCTCAAAGAATGTAGCTTTGTATGACATAGGCAGTGGAAGGCGCCTGCAAATTTTTCAAGATCTTCACGGGGAGCATATTAATGTTGTTAAGTTTGCACACCATTCCCCTACTCTCTTTGCTACTGCATCCTTTGATCATGATATCAAGATGTGGGACTTAAGGCAAGGACCCTCAAGGCCCTGTTTTTCAGCTTCTAGCTCAAAAGGAAATGTGATGGTGTGTTTTTCTCCTGATGATCACTATCTGCTTGCCTCGGCCATTGACAATGAGGTACTCTTCTAACTAACAGGGAGTCACAATATGCATTCAAACATTTTCTGATGTTATCTTAATGAGCATATGTTGCAGGTTAAGCAGCTATTAGCTGCGGATGGAAGGCTTCACATGTCATTCAGTATTTCTTCCACTGGAAGTTCTCAAAATTATACTCGATCATACTACATGAATGGAAGGGACTACATTATCTCTGGAAGCTGTGAAGAGGATGTTGTCCGAATTTGCTGTGCTCAAACTGGAAGGCGGCTAAGAGATGTTTCTCTGGAGGTGATTTAGATCTACAACTTTTTTGCAACTGCCATCTGTATAGCAATTTCAATTCATTTAATGAATTTCAATGCAAAATTGGACATCCAAATGAAAATTAATGATACATGTGATTATGAAATTAAATGGTCTTAAAAAATTATTAACTCAAATTAAAGCATATGCTGCCTGAGCATATGAATGATTCAAATTAAAGCAGAAAACTGTGAAACTGTGCTTTAGTTGTCTTAAGTTGATAACTTGATATAATTCACAATGTCCATATGGAATCTGAATATTTAGTTCAGGTGGCAAATTACTGTTGCTCTGATCATAATAATGTTAATTGTTCTACTAATGTATCCAAGTGGACCATTAAATGTAATAGTTATTATATTTATGTGGTGTGTTGCAATGCTAAACTTATATTTTCAGCTTTGCTACATAGTTAGTCTGAAAAGAATATGATTTGAACAGCAAACTTAATAATATGGATTGGTGGGTTAGACCTTGTGAAGCAGAGGGGACAATTGCTTGGTGAAATGGTAAAAGGGGCTGACAAGCGCAATGGCACGGATATGGGGTTTGTGCAAAAAACAAAGCTAAAGGTTAGGTCTGTCCCCAGTTCGCCTCTCCCAGGACCCTAGGTTGCAAGGACAATAACTGGATAGTAACTTTTTTTTTGTTACCTTGTGAAACAGCACAAAGATTATCTATATGTTTCTGGTAGCAGTGAAAATAAAATCACCTCTGACTTCTTATTGTTAGCGATTACAATTTACTGAAATATAAAAACCTAATTCTCTATGTGAAAGAAAAGTGAGTCCATGAAACATTGATGTTATGTTTATTTACAGTCTATGTCCATTAATGGAATTGTGGCTTTTTTCCTTGCAGGGTAGAGGTTCAAGAAATTCTATGTTTGTACAATCTTTGAGGGGTGACCCATTCCGGGTGAGAATTTTAATATGGTGCATGTCCTTGATCTTATGCTATTGGTTTTGCATATCTTGACTGCTTTAGTTTCTTCTATCGAGATCTCTGGTCTGTTTGTTGTCATATCTTTGGATTTTCTACCTTTTGAACATCTTGAACATCTAGAACCTGCTTATTTTAAGAACTGAGCAGCAAACCAATTGCGGATGAAGATTAGTGTCATCAAGTTGCGAGATCATATACATTATGTTGATTCAAACGGGGAAAGATTTATGGACATTCTTAAAATTTGCTGACTGCTGGAATTTGTTAAATCATCAGAGAATAACTTGATATCATTTTTATCACATTAACAAGAAATATGATTCATGTGCTCTTATCCAATTCTTGACTAAAATTTTGCATATTTCGCATTAGAAAGTAGAGATTATGTTGTTTTGCATCTGTACTATTTTGTGAGCAAATCGGCCTTTTCCTATCTTCTTGCATTAGAAACTATGATTGTATGTTATAGTTGCACTAGTTATTTTGGTGCATTGACTCATGCACTTTGTAAATTCTGCTTGTGAGTAGGTGGGTACCTATGTGCTTGCATATTTATGCTGATTTGTTTTTTGTATACGGATGGGTGAGCACGTGTATTGTTGTACAAAAATATAACAATCTTCTATGGCTTACACTCCAGAGGCATTTTAAGGTTAGATTGTTGTGATACATTTTTGTCGTTTACTGATCGAGATCACTGGTATTCTCTTTGGTGTTCCCCATCACTCCTTGCCGAATCCTTTCTTCTGTTTTTATGTTGTCATCTTTGTCATCGTGGTTGCTCTCCTTATATGCTGCTCTGTTTTCTTTGTAATATAAAAAAGATTCTTTTTGAATTGCATAATTCTTCTTCATGCATCTGATGCTGAGCTGCTTCTAATTATCCACACCACTCTAGCTGGTTGCTGGATCATCCTATTAAAGTGAATGCTATCCATTTCGTGCTTATACTTTCAAAGACAGGTGCCCCAACAATTTGACTTGCAAACTGGGATAGGGCAAATATGATCATATTTATGGACAAGAATAGCTGCCAATAGGAACTTGATTTACAAATTGTGGGAGAGTATGCATGCTTTGTATCCTGGACAGACGTACTGCAGATGCATGTGCATTTTATGGATAACTAAGATCATACAGTTCTTGCAAAAAGGAAACTTACAGCCACTGGCCTGCCTAAGCCCATTATCTTTTATTTAGTCTATTTATTTTACTTTTCCTAGGTTTTTATAGGATTAGGTCTTATTTTTGACTTAACCATCTTAGCCTATAAATATACAAGCTCTATGGTCTAGAGATTTGAGCAGTTTGTTCAGTGATATTGCCTGCGGGCTTTTGGAAGTTTCAATCCCTTTGAAGTGATCGAAAGTTCTTCATTCTTTTTGCTTGAAGTACTGTTGATAGGGACAGGGGTTCCGATCATTAAGTGCTGGTTATTGTACTTATCAATAATTAGTGCTTGGGATTTTTACACCAATGAACTTATATTTGTTTGTGGGCGCACACACATCTTACCTGCTGATACATTGTGCATGTTCTACCCACCCAAGTTATTGTGCGAGACCGCTTCACAGAATTACACTCTTCATTCTTTTTCCATTGAAGAAATGCAACCATCATGCATCTTATTTTTCATCTTTGTGAACTTAAACACGCCATCTTTGCTTCTAAACTTAAATTCTATCCAAATGCTTGCCTGAGGTGTTGTGTAGCTTTATTGTACTGCATCATCTTTACTGCTCTTTCTCGAAGTCCGTAAGGTTCTCTCACTGTAAGAAATAATACAACAAACAAAGTAAATAAAGGGGTTGATGAGTTGATCTTTCCCCATTAAGGTGATCGGTCTGTCATCACTTATTTCTCTCAAGTCAACCTTTTTCATGCCATATTCTCAGGCAAGTTGCAAATTCATATGGTCAGCTTTCCATGATAATTACTTCATTTGGTTATTTTCTCCCCTTGATTGGATGGAGGTACTTTTCACTTTTGGAAAAAAAAAAGAAGTCCACCAGTGAAATGCCTACAAAAATACATTGATTCATCAGCCACGAGGTGTTCTTAGTCTGATAAAACTTAGGCTTTAAAGAGTTGCTAATCAAGCTATTGATATATGGATATTGTTGTTAAGGCAATCATTACCAACTAGCTGCATCTAATGGTTTAGGTTCTCCTCAAGCATTGTTTGCTCTGACAATCTGATCCAGGGTCCTATCTTATCACTCAGTTCCCCCCGTAGTTTCGAGTTTGGTTCTTTAGTTCCAAATCTGAGGTGTTGTCATTATCATCACTCAGTTCCTAGCACATGATCAGTCATTTTGATTAATTTCCCATCATTTCATTTTTTTGTGACTCCTGTTACCATCATAATGTTTATTGTTCCTTCATGTAAACAGTACTTTTAGAATTATTTGTCCTTCCAATTTTTAAGAAGACCAGCACAAAATTTTCATTTCTGCCTACTGCATTGATCCATTTATTTGGACAAGAACCATTTATAGCTGTAGTGACGTGAAGACAAGAGTTTTGGAGAATTATAATGACCTAATGAATGCATTTATTGGATACAAAGGTACAATGAAGTTACAACAGCACATAGCCCCTGATGTTATTACACTTAAATGTGTTTACTGTGCATATAAATAATCAAAATGACTACCTATGACTATACAACTATATAGTCTGTAATTTAACTCCTAAAAGATGGTAGGTTATTGGCGAACTGGCACTGGTGTGTGGTAGTCTGGGCCTTCATGGAGAAGTTTGCAAGCCGCTAGATATGCAGGAGCAAGAGTGTTTTGATGAGTATTGTGTTGGTCATCAAACACAAATTTCTTCGCATGAAAACAAAGGGTTGCTATCTAGTTTCAATGCAGTTTTGACAATATTTAGATGACGTGATTCTCAACAACATGCTTAGGTCAGATAAGCCGGCAAACTCGAGCAACCCTGCTGAAATGTCTGTGATACTCTGCAGTAGGCTGGTAGTGTGTGAGAGAGTATCCTACTTATTGCTCTTTGAAGGGGTATGGAGCCCCGACGAAAGCACTTAAGCCAGTAATAGAATCTCTAACCTAACCTGAGCTCCCACCAGAATGAGGTGTGAAAAAACCAAAATGTTGCATAATATATAGGACATCAGCATATCGAGTGGAATGAGCAGCACTACCCAATTTTCTTATCAAATGAACCATTTGCAGAAGCCTTTGTGCAAGATTGTGAAGTGCACAAGACCATCCTCCTAAACACAGTACCAATTAGGACCACTGAAGGGACTCTTCTGTCTTGGAAGAAGCTTCATATGAGGTTCTACAGATGCATGACTAGTGTCCAGATTGAAGCTATGACACGCATCCTCAAGTAGAGATGATAATAAGCATATAAATTCAACAATATTAACAAGTCATGATTTGTATTTCAAAGAGATGATGATAGTCGATTTATTGGGCAAAGTTCTGTACTCAAGTCCCAACTTATCACTGTTAGGGGGACTCCTGAAGACTGAAATGGTGTAGGGCTTGTTAGAAGTGCTTGAGTGACAGATTTTCCATAATCTGACTGCGCAGCCTTGAGGCATTTTGCTCACTTGGGCATGTACTTGCCTCCTTGCAACTTCATCAAATACTAAGATAGCAAACTAAACTGCATGCGGTGTCACCTTACTACAGTGAAAGAACTTTTCCCCCCTTTTTCTTGTTGTTGCTGGCCCTAATGCATGTTCCATAGATTCATGTTATACCATATAAACTTATGCCGTTTGATGCAGGCTTTTCATATGAGCATCCTGGCAGCGTATTGGCACCCATTTGCTAAGTCTGAGATTGTTAAGGTAGCTTTCTTTATTCATGTATCCTGGTGTCCGAAGTTTTACTGTTGCATCTGTTTTATGAGCTTGTTTATATAATTACCTATATTTGGGAATTCTTCTTCAGGTGAATTTATTGCAGTCTGATGAAGGTACTGAAGAGCACTCCCGTGCTTGTGGCAGGCAGGCTTCATCCAGTATGGGAGGTTAATAACCATGGCCCTTGTTTTATAAAAATGACAGATCTATGCCTTTATGGCATGCCTATGAATTCTAACTAGCTGGTATTCCCTAAATATGGATATTCAATTGGAATTTTCTTCATTTTATTAATTTATTTTTCTTTTTTTTGAGGGGTGGGGAGAGTGAGGCTTGCTGTTCAGTGCTTTATAGTAGTTATATGTTGCTTTATGAATAGCAGTCTCTCTGGACTGGGACAATCAACTCATGATGTCGCGGATGAGGCTGTTCAAATATCATTACTAGCAGTGGATAATTTTCTATGTTCTAAAATGAACCATGGATGATTTTTGTATTCGAATTTATGAAGTAAAATACCTTTTTTCGAACCCCTTCTACTATGAAATATAGTTGATTTTTATATTCAGATTTATGAAGTACAATACCTGATATCAAACCTCTTCTGTTGTTCATCTTGTCTAAGATTCTTCTTCTTTTTTTTTAATTTTCGGTCGGTAGAGGAATCTTGGAAAGCTGCTATGTTGCAGAACCACATTAAGGTTTCCTGTCGATCTACCGGCCCTGCTGGATTCAACCTAAGTTACTATATCTTACCGAAGGCTGTCGAGACTAGGACTTTATCACCACTAGCTTTGAATCTACCTTGATTCATACTTGACCTGACCCATCATCATATCTGGAGTATGAGATGCATACATGTACTTCCGGATGCATGATACACCAAGGTGCAGCATATCCTCAGCACTGAAATGCAGTGCATGTAAACTGTGCATTGCAAGAGGCAAAGTCCTACCATGCATTGCACGAACCCTGTGGCTTGCATATACTGGTCAGGATAAACACAGGACTGCATGGAAGTCTTGACCTGCAGAAGGAATGAAGCTCTCTCTAAACAGTCGCAGTTCCTCCGTCTCCAGCCTCTCCAAAAAAAAATGAGACACGAACAAATTAAATCCAAGAGCTTTCGGCAGCAAGGAATGGTAGAAGTCCAGAAGCTCCATACAATTACAAATGCTATATATCACTGATTTGTAGAGACATAAAAACACAACAACAACTAGCAGTGCCAAACGAATCTAGATTTTCTTTGGTTTCATAGTTATGAATTGTGATCGGAGGCTACCATTCTCTGTGATGTAAGTTTCCAGTGGCCTGCACTTGGAACGAGGCCTTAAATTATTATTTCATGTGCACTCACGTTGGCGTGCACCAGTTTGGTCTTCCAGGGTCCAGTCCTGGTCTTGCAACAAGACCCTCTGCATCCAATAAATATTAACTTCTTTGTTTGTTCGTTGCATGTTTCTGCGCGAGGCCAGGCTGGGAAAGCCGAAGGCAAGTGGCTACCCTTCTGGCTTCAATGTCCTTGCCATGGTTGTCTGGTCCTTTGTTCAGAAAAGAGTATATTATATATTAACATATCCACAGCCTAGGCACATGGAGACTTGCTTAACTACGAGAATATTATAAGAGTTTTACATGCAAACTTGAATTAATGATGCCTTGTTGAATTTATAATTCTTTTGGTATTACTCGATGGGCATCTTAAGCTACAAGTTTATGGCTTTCATTGCTTGGTAGGTGTTGAATTGGATGAGGCTTATGCTATAGCTGATTATACTTAGACGGCCGCAATCTAAATCTTGTTAAATTTTGTGTGCAAATTCAAATATACTGATAACTCAAAAAGAACTGCTGTAAGCTCGCAAAATATTGCATCTCTATCTGAAGAGTTTTTTTTTTAAGTTCTAGCTCTCTATACTTAGCTTAACCTTCCAATGGAGAGTTAAATACATCACACTAGATGATATAGAGTATAGTTATTTGAGATTCAATTCGGTATAGAAGTTTCAATTTGCCTTGTCTTCATAATGCTGAAAATTATACTTATTAAGTCTTAAGTTAATAATGCTATAATTTATATTTGTTAAATTTGCTTATATGTTTACATGCTCAATTGGCTCAATAGCTTGCTAAATTGTTATTTCTTTTAATTTTAGAAAAAGTTACAGCGGTGCTTTTTCAACTTTTCAAAAAATCTATATATATCTTAAAATTTTTATTTTTTTCAATTAGACTTCAATATCTGATTTTTCGCTCCAAGGCGCTCCAACCATCCATCCAAGCTCCAACACCATTAACGACATATATGAAATGACTAGATTATTTTAAAAAATTTACCATGGAAAAAAATCAAATTTGAGGAGTTAGATGATTGCCACGTGATCTCCTTCCCTTCTCACCAAAAAACTAACCCCTCTTCTAATCCAGACGAGAAGGGTCTTAATGAAATATTATGTTTGGACTCATATCACGTGACAATTATGTGTTTATGGATAATCTATTCTCGATTAATTTCAATCAATTGATTTACCAAAAAAACAAAAATAACGAACCCAAGCATCTGGACTAGAGCGGGCAAAAGAATAACATACTCAAAAATTGAGAATTGGTCATTAACCAGATTTTGAGATCACAATCATCTCTCTCTCTCTCTCTCTCTCTCTCTCTCTCTCTCTCTCTCTCTGCTTACGTGTATTGCATAAACAAATAAAGGAAGAGAACCTATGTCGGCAGCTCTTTACTCTTCACGAAGTATGAAGTCTCGCATTCACGACGAGTCACTAATATCCAATGACTAATGACAACTGGTTTTCCCGTGTCATGTACCTTTCTCAAGACTAAACAATCAATATAAAAATGATCCCATTTTTTTAATCTTGCACCGTAACGTTCCAGCGACATGAATGCTTCCGCCCGCTTCCTTGAAGCTAAACAAAAGATGGGGTCAGGAGAGGGGCAAAAACATTACACAAGAACCAAGCAAAGAGCAAAAGCTTACTCTCCTTCGGCCTCATCTGGATTAATTCTTCCCCAAGTCTCATTCTCTAAGCAGAGCCAAGAGGAGGTTTACTTCAGGTTGGCAGTCACCTGAGCTACAGTTCTCATGCCGAAGTGCACCTCCTTTTGTTCATAAAATACAAACACCCTGTACTAACGCCGATCTTTTAGGCCTGGCGCGCAGGGACTCGCATTCCAGTGCACCGACTCCATCGCTTGTAGGAGACTCGCATAAGACCTCCCCAAGTTCCCCACCACACGAACGGAAACTCCGAGGCTGCTTCCCTTCTGGCTTTTCCTAGTCCAAGAACGAGAGACGTCGAGAGCAATTAATATAGGCCAAAATGGAGCTATCTAGAACGAGACAAGTGGTTCTCGGAGCTTGCTTGGGCTGCAGTGCGTTTCTCCTTGCTTTCAAGCTTTTCCTCACCATCCTCTTAGATGCCAGCCCATAGGCCACTGCACCAAGTCCCACCTGCCACTCCCTTTGGCTCCTATAAATACCCACCCTTTCCCTCACCAAAACACAAGTCAAGTTCTGGTAGCTACAGACAATCTCATCTCCAAACATCTCCCAGTTCGCCCTTCTTTTTAAGTCTTGTAGAAAGATGAAGGTCCTCACTGCTGCATTGGCCCTTTTGCTGCTCATTCTATCATCCTCTTATCTCCAAGCTGTGCATGCCATGGCCGGCTCAGGTAACAATATCAGAACTCCTAGTGCCAAGCTCACAAAAAAAAAAAAAAAAAAACTCCCTTCACCTTATAAACCTTTCAATCTTTGGCAAGAGTCACTGCATTTGGATAGGTGGGTGCCACCCCACCAGCAAGTCATGCTTCTTTCCAAAATGAGAGTTTGTTCTTCATAAACTATTTTGTTGTAGCATTTTTTTGGGTCTGGTTTTGATGTTTGATTGGGTTGATGGGGTGGTTTGGTTTTGTTTTTGTGGCAGCTTTTTGCGACTCCAAGTGCAAAGTGAGGTGTGCCAAGGCCGGGGTGATGGACCGCTGCCTCCACTACTGCGGGGTGTGCTGCGAGGAGTGCAAGTGCGTGCCCTCTGGGACTTATGGAAACAAGGATGAGTGCCCCTGCTACAGAGACAAGGTCACCAAAAATGACAAGAAGAAGCCCAAGTGTCCTTGAGTCTTAATGAGCTTAAATGCTACTTAGTAGAATCCTATTGGCAAACTTATAATCATAAATTGGTGGTCCGGGTCCTGTAATGTTATTGGTAATAAAGTATGGTAGCAGTATGCAAATCGCTTTAGAAGAGAGTATGTTGGGTTTCATTGAAATAAATAATGGAAAGTAAAGAGAGAGCCAACATGATATGCGACCAAGGGAAGTGTGGAGCTCTCTCTTCCTATGTGTTTTGCTCCATGGTACGTTTCCTTCTTGGAATGGTGTTGTGGAGATCATCTTGTTAATTGTATGGCCAATTGGATTCTTATATATAGACCAGATCTCTCTCTCTCTCTCTCTCTCTCTCTCTCTCCCTCTCCCTCTCTCCCTCTAAAAAGATGGTGAGAATACCAACAAAATTCTCCCAATCTTCTTCACCTAAATTACTTCATTTTATTTCTTTAGATCACTATATTTAAATTAGTCAATTTAGCATTATGAAGTACTGGAATGATAAAGCTTAGTGGAGAGTGAACGGTGCCATTTGGTGTAGTGACGATAGAAGAGACAAATGGCAAACATACGTTATGTATGAATTATTTTGTCCACAAGTCGAATGTAAATATTATATTACACAAAAAGCATCTATAAAATCAAAACTGTAAGAAAAATATGAAATGATACTAAAAGAAAAAAAAAAAAAGCTAATATCAAAATCAATGGATGACTATTTGAACATATTAGAGGTTACGTCTTTGATAATAACTATTGGTCAGGATGAGATAGAATTTCCTATGCAGATCGTATGTGGCATATAAGTAACTAAATATCTAAGGCATGCTAAACCCATACGAGATTGACCTCGTCGTTTAGGTCACTGGTTAGACCGAGTTTGCATTAAAATATTAAAAATAAAAAATTATTAAAATAAAAATATATAATATATTAATAAAACTTTACATTAAATACCATTATTACTCTTTAATTATAGCACAAATAAAATAATTATGCGTTATATATTTTCAAGATCTCGTAAGAAAAATCATATATAAGTGTAGGAACCCATAGGAGTTATTGATATTTTAAATATTTTTAACAATAAAGTTTTGAAAAAATCGATATTTATATAAAATCAAAATTTATTCTAATTTTATTTTTGAATTAATTTAATATGTTATTATTAATATTTGATTATAATAGATAAACTTATTTACTATTATTCTATTACAATTTTTATTTTTATCTATAATTTTGTTATATTTATTATTATTATTATATTACTATAAATATAACTATATGCGTATATATTTAGAATTGAATTAATTTAATTAAATTATAAATATTTTCATATTGAATGAATATTTCATACTGAATAAATAATTTGAACCAATATTGAAATATTAACAAATTTTTTCCTCAATTTGAATTCATATGTACAACTCCTATGATAACAGTTGTTGAAAGAAAAATCAAAGACTTTTGGGCTTTTCTCGTGGATAGGTTATATTAATATAGAATAAAACAAAGTATATTTATTTTTTCTTTTCTATCAAAGAAAAAAGCAATTATTTTTATAAAAATAACGAACAAAATATAAAATACCCTATATAATATACATCAACTTGTTATCTAGTTATCTGAAATTATATGAATAAGGAAAGTAAACTATTAATGTAAAGTGCTAAGTATGGTTGAGTAGTTCTTCGGTTGTAGAATGCCTGCCGCAAGCTCTTCATATTTTTGGAAAAACTAGAGGAGGCTGGAAAGCATGCTGCTAAGCTCGTAGAACCAGCAGGTTATATAAAAGGTATTTTGCATGTATACCCCTAAAAATGTGATCTTTCATATTCACTTCTTGAAAATCACTAATTTGGCATTTATACTTCTCAAATCTCAAGTCACCATATTTTAGCAGTGTTCTCTCTCTGATTATATTTTCAGCTAACGTTGTTCACAGTTATCCATTTTTAATATAAAATGACACTAGTTTTCATTAATACATTAAAAAAAATTAATATTAGATTTGCATTAGAAAGAGTTATTGTTGCATAATTTTATATTTAAAACAATTATTTCAACCATAAGCCAACAATCTAACGGAAAGGATATTATTGTGAAAACAGGATAAATTCAAGAGTATATATATACAAATAATGATTTTCAAATAGTAAATGTGCAAACTATATATTTGTAGGGTAAGAGCATGCTAAACCCTTTTATGTGAACGTAAGCTGAAAAGTGGACCATCGCCATATGAAAATTGGAATCAAACTCCTGAGCTCTCATCTAAGAGATGAGAGGTAATACTGGCCCAGCTAACACTCAGTAGTGACACAAGCTCATCATAACAGCTGAGAAAAAGTTTGCTCACCTCAAGCCCTAAATCCATTGTAAAACATCCTATTATACGTTAGATTCCCATATCCATTATTATACTTTCTCAGTTACACTTTTTTAACAAAACTATCAAAAAAAAATGTTTTGTATCACCAGCCTGGTTCTTGGTCTTCACTACTGCATGGTTTTCCAACTCAGACGCACCCCTTTACAATGAGTCACTGTCTTCGTATCCGTGGGTGAGCTTGTATTCCAAATAGGCCGAGGGTCAAACTCCTTCGACCAGCAACAAACTTCAGTATAATCACACGAGCCATTCAAGTTGACAATATTGTTCGTAAAGAATCAATACAATATTTGCTTCATTCAATAGCTATAATTTATAATGGTTGGAGTCAAAGTTCATCGTCTCGGTACCGGACTCTATACCGGTGCCAAACTAGCACAGCATCGATACAGTACATAGTACGAAATTTTTTTTGGCATATTGAACCGATACAGTATAGTATACTCTGTACCGTTTGATTCGAACCGACGCAGCCACAGCATCCGCCGGCTTGTATGTTCCTGGCCCTCTGAATTTATGTCTCCAGAAGTACCATAGAAGATAGATATTACGAGACTTTAAGTAATCAATGTAATGGCGTCAATTTTATAAATATCCTCCGTCTCAACAATTCGCAAAACAAAGCTATACACAGATGATGGATGGAATTTCAAATGAACCAAGAAGGAAGAGGATATCTAGAAATTAAGTGAAGTTGGTTTCTATGAAAAAGGTCAGGGAGAAAAAGATACACTAATCTCATTCCCCATCTTCCACTAGATCTTTCAACAAATATACCCCAATGTCATTCCATATCTTCTACTATATCTTTCATCATAGAGTCCATGACTACAAGGCTATGGACGTGGACGTGATGTTATACATGGGCGTACAAGGATGGCTACACAAGGAAATTGTATGACTAAATTAAGCACCTTTTTGAAATGCTGATCTTTGTGCTTTGGTTGGCCAACTTAGCTCATTTGTGAAGGATAGTGTATTGAGAGCCTCTAATATCTTTATAGGCACTTTGAAGTAAGAGTATCGGTCGATGAGAGATAGGTATATTTAATTTGTTGTTAATGTTGGGCAAAGTGGATGTATTTGTTACCCCATGCCGCATATTAAGCAAGAAATGTGAAACAAATAAACTATGAATCTTTGTTAATACTGCAAAGTTGTATTCTTCTTTGCATCCAATTACTTAGTTCAAGATCCATTCAGAACTTGTTCTTTCTCTTAGGGAAGAAGGAGAGATTCCATCGACTATAATTGCCCTTGTGATTTTGTATAAAACATTTTTGATTTTCTCCTTCTCATGCAAAGGAGCTTGAATTATATTAAGAGCATATTTGAATATCGGAAGATCATGACAGCCTAATAAAATTCTCTGATAAAGATTTCTTTTCTGACAACATGTTTAGGACTGCATGGTAGAAAGAGATCAAGGCTACTGAATTTGGCAACTGATTCTTATTTTTCAAGGATAAGTAATACTTCTCTAAGGTGGTTTATCTTACCCCTGGCAAATTGGGATTTGGTACCTATCCAGCTAGTTCAATCACCATCAAATTCTTTGTTTCCATCATGATTTCAAAAGATCCTATTAGATTGATGAGATGCTTGTCATATTCATATAAGGTCTAACAAAACAAAAATAGATAATGGTGTATTTCTCTTTTCTTTTCTTTTCTTTTCTTTTTTTCTTTTGAAAGAAGGGAGGAGTAAACCCGAGTCACTTCATTAGTGAAATGAAGTTATATCCGAGTAGTGTAGGCCTCAATGAGTGTTTCTGGTCTGAGGTAGAACAGAGAAAAGGCAACATAAAGGAGCAAGCACTTTTACAAGATTATAGAGGGATTCTAGAACTTTATCCTTAACCTAGTGATTCCAAGAATGGACAAGAGCCGAAACTTTTCTCAGAACCATTGATGGACTAGCTGATTCTTCCAAAAAATTCTTCTATTTCTTTCCTTCCAGACCTCCCAAGACATAGCTGCTATGAGGGTGTGAAGGGCTAGGTGAAGATGATTTGAAGAACAACTTTGAAAAATCGAATACTGTAAAATCTCCTGAGTTTTCTCTAAATAAATGCAGCGAAGGGGCAAAGTAGCAGGATGTGGTCTAATGAATCTGGACCAGCTTTGTATAGCGGGCAGCAAAAAGACATGGACCTAGCTTTTTCAATTTCGAAGCTCTCCATTGCTGAGTTTGTTTTTGAGTGCCAGCTACATAAAAACTTTGAAAAGGGCCAGGTATTAGGTTCCTCTATAATTTTCTTACAAGTTTTCTACAAAAATTAGATGATTCATGACCATTCTCTATCTATGCTACAATTTAAGTGCAGTGTAGAATATAAATCCATATGACTTAAAGAGCATTATTATATAAAATTATTGATATCTTTAATATTTTATTTTTAATTTTATATATATATATATATATATATATATATATATATATATATATATATATATTAATGTAAATCCAGTCCAACTAACTGATCTAACAATTGAACTGGACCCAGATCCTTGGCTAGCTCGATCTCAGGTTCGGATTTAATAACTTCACCGTATCCTTATGTAAAAGCATGCATCTTGGATAGCAATTCTGTTCCCATCCATTACAATTATGCTATATACATTTATCCTCAACCTTAAGCTATATTCAATATTTAATATATATCCTGAGGTGGCGTTTGGTAACCCAAATGAAACCACTACGATAATTTTAGATCACTGACAATCCTTATCCTAGAATAATCTGATCCTAGATGATCTAAGATCCCCTTCACCACCTAGCCAGATCCTGAGCAGCTGGATGAACAGCTTTAGAGCCTACCTGGGATGCCTGGTAAAACTGGGCATTGCATCACATAAAAGAAGAAGTGAGTTTCCGATTCCAGCAATTCAGCTGGCATTCCATCAACCCTTACCAGAGTGAAAAATTCTGTGGCTGTAGATCTCACTAAAACCACGGTTGGTGGAGACAGTCCTGCAGAGAGCGCAATCTGAATGTTCATACAGATCAAAACTCTAAACAAGATAAACTATGATAAATTTGTAACCATGGGTACAAAATACGGTAGAATGGATTCTAGGGTTAAAATGATAATAAGGTCTGAGTTACCCACTAGCCATAAGTCAAATACACCCTCCAATTCTCACATGCTCATGGAGCAGCTAAAAGCAACCTACAGTCATTCAAGCCCATATTACATATAAGATTGGTGAGATGGCTGCAAACCACTGCCTGGATACATATAAGATTGGTTAGATGGCTGCAAACCACTGCCTGTATAGCTTCCATAGTTGGATGAAGAAGATGGGACTCCAGTGCCCATATAATTGCCATAGCTGTTTGGAGCAGCTCCAGTGCCTGTAAAGCTCCCATAACTTGATGCAGCATTATAAGGTGCAGGAGGGACTCTCTCGTCTGGGTAATGATATGGCCTCTGGGCATTCACTGGCTGACCATAGGAAGCATACGATGGTGGCTCATAAGTGGGAGGTGCATTGTAAGGGTACCTCTCAGGGTACCTTTCTGCAGCACCAGCATACAGTCCCCTCTCATCAAAAGCTGTAGGAGGGAGTTGCCTAGTTTCAGCAGCAAAAGCAGGCCTGCGAGGAGCATATTCTCCAGTGGCTCGAGGCTTTTTCGGTTGGAGCTTGGCAGCTTCCCCCATTCGTTTCTTATCATATTTAGCTTTCTCAAGCTGAGCAACCCGTTTCTGGAGAGGCTCAACAGGGTACTCTTCTTGTAGCTTGTAGTCTTTAATGCACCTGATGACTGCCCTTAGTGCACCAAGCTCCTGAGCATTGGGATCCTTCTGTGGCAAGTATTATTTTGAAAGAACTGGGTAAGTGTATCGATCAGAATGTGAGATTGACAATAAAAGAAGACACTATACACCAGAAGTAAATAATATTGCATAATGGGGGCAGGCAGATGGGTTCCAATTCTGCCACCAAAGACAAACATATAGTGGCACTTCAAGACTTCAAACATTTGTCCCTGAAGTTTTCTGGGAAAAAATAGTACATATTCACATATATTACACAAAAATATCAGATATACTAACCTGCACATTGCCAGTGCTTGTGCCCCCATTTTTTTTCGCATTTTTCAAGTCCTCTAAGTATGCCTTCAATAAAGGCACAGGCGGAAAGCTCTCAGTAAGCTGGAAAACATGTGCAAAATGAACAGCATCAATCTGTCTCCCTCTGTTAATCAAATCTTCAACCACATCTGCAACGAAGACAACGCTCTCAGAATCAACATACCAAGTAAATATAGAGCATTTCACTAGCTAATGTCCTAATTTCAATTTGTGACATTTTGTAGTTCACCTTCGATTGCTCTAAACAGGTATCCTTAGATCTCCTCTATGCCCGTACCTAGTGGGCACCCTAAAGAAAGAAATGGTCATGAGTCATTGGAACCCTTATGGTCAGTTTGTAGGATACCAACCTGGCATTTTTTGTGTTAATCCAAGAGAGCGGCAGAGCTGAGGTGCCTGCCGGCGACGAGAGACAGCAATGACGAGCTTGCAAAGTTCGTCTTCATCAAACCCTGGCGCAATGTTAAATGTTGCAAGAAGCTGTAGGAATGCTTGTGCTTCCAATGAATATCCATTAGAAGCATCTATGTCCACACCAGCCAACTTGGGCTTCCATTCATCAGCAATTGCCTTGGCCTGCTGCTTAATTTCAGAGCTAACAGGGTGATCAACACCTGGCTCAGTGATCCCCAAGAGAGGGGCGGCAGATTCCATCAATACAAGACAGCTTCTGCGCAGGCCCTGTAGGGCACTGTCCTCATTCCCTTGTAAATTAGATTGGTCCGGAGGGTACAATCCCTCCAATGAATCCAGCACCAATTGGGCTGGCTCAGGTGCATATTTTAATGCAAGAGAAAGTTCCTCACGTAGGGTGGCAAGGCTTTTCCAATTTTCTGAAATAAATTTCAGAAGGCCTTTTGCATCCATCTGTTCACAAAGTTGCTTCAATTGAGGACGGGGCTTAATCTCAACAGCCACAGCTTCAGCTAAATCACCTGATCCATTATCAGGATTTTTCTCCGCTGACGCAGGAGTTGCATTAGGATCATTGAGAGAAGTGCTTACCTTTTTAATTTTGCTTTCCCTGATATCAACTGGCTCAGGAGATGCCACCTTGTATTTCTTGCGTGCCTCTGCTATGGCAGAAACAGCAATATCTCTCAGTTCCTGAAGACGATCCAATGAAGATTGTTCTTTTGCAGCAACAGAAGCCTCTCTTTCTGCAATTAATGCATGAGTCTCAGATTGCTTTTCCTCAAACATCCTCTGTTTCTCTGCTACTTCATCAAACTTATTCTTTAATGACCTCTCCAGGTTGTGGACATGTTCTTCAATGTCGTCCCACTGGATCTTGTTTTGCAAAGACGACTCTCTCTGGGATTCCAGTTCCTCCAATGCTTTTCCAAGAAGTTCCAGCATAGATGTTGCCGATTCAATACCCAGAGTAACCTTTTCAATATCTGCCATAGCTATTTTGCAGTTGTCTATTAAACAACCTGCAGCACAGGTCATCCATGGTAAGCAAAAGGAGAAAAAAAAAACTAGCGACTAACTACTGCAAAACCAATTATTTTCACAACAGCAGATTAAGATGAACTTAAAAAAAAGATGCAGGTGCATGAGAGGAGGTGAAAATACCTTATGCAGGATAATTAACTGCTAACAACCGCATAAAAACATAACATCATAGAAGTTACAATAGCTCTGGTTAAACATCATTTAACTTTACAAGAATCGAAGACAATGCCCAATAGATATTCTGTTTCTTTTTTAAAAGAATTTCTGGTTGAATAGCACTTGATATTCATGTTATGATTTTCTTCAAAGGAAGGGTTGGGTTTAGATAGAGAACGAGATATGCTTAAAAATCCCTAGTCAACCAACTCTACAGATGCATTAACAACTTTTCGAAACTACCACGTGCTAACTATTAGCTTTGCTTTCAAATAACCTCTAGTCTTTTGCAGACTTCTGAAATTTCTCATAACTCAGTGACCATAAGGCAAATTCCACCAGCCCTGAAGCCCGAAACTCGGGGTGTATCGAGACTATTGGAGTTGGAACACTAATCTCATGCTTATGAGAAGGAAAAAGTGTATCACAATTACTCCTCTATTTTGTTCAGATATAGAGCTTTAAAAATAACAAGAATCAACTAAATCAGCATACTGTATCACAATTACTTCTCTATTATGTTCAGAAGAAGAGCTGTAAAAATAACAAGAATCAACTAAATCAGCATTCCTCCTTCCTGAGTTCTAAACAAAATGGACAAACAAAGATCACCGACCATAACTCAAAGGAAAAGGAAAAATGCATAAGAGCTGGTTTTTATGTAACACAGGTTCTAAAAGTTAGAGTCACGTTTTCTTCTAAATCAGCTTTCAGGAAGGTTGAAATTTTGCAACAAAATGTAAAAGTAAATGCAACAGTCTTCAGTGAAATTTTAAGATATGCTGTAAAACTTCATTATGTCTCGATTTGAATAAATAAGATGTCTACTCTATGCAATTCCCAGATGTCAATGAATAAAGTAATAACTGCTGCAGGTGGGTTGAGCGCCCAGATTGCCCAATCTGGACTTGGCTCAGACTCCGTATGGATCCCAAACGTAGACCGATATATTAAATCACATTAGATAAGGCCCCTACAACTTTGGACTTGGTTCAATCTATTAAGAAAAAAGTAAACAGTTTAGCAGTCAGTTGTAATCCATAAATGTAGACCTAACTTAAACTGGCTCATTAGGTTAACCTGCCTAAATAAATATGTCCTTCCGCTTTCCACTAGCTTGACAATGGTGAGCCTTGGCGTAGCAGTACAGTTGCTCCGTCGTGATCTGAGCATCATGGGTTCGAAACACGAAAACAGCCTCTTCGTATGTGAGGGTAAGTTTGCGTACATCTAAACCTCCCAAACCCATAGCAGCTGGAGCTGAGCTGCCTTTTTTTCCACTTAACCCTCGCTTTAGACTAGGGGCAGCACAACCATCAAAGAGCTAGCAAATGCCCAGCCACTTTGCATCTCTAAAGCCGATTGGGAATGAGATGGATTTAGGTCAAGACCCTAGACGTAAAGCTAAAATTCATATAAATTTCAGTTTTGCCTGGATTTCAAATTAATCCATTGGACAAAAGCCCAACACAAAAACCTAAGACAATTAGATCTATTAAAATTTCTCTCTCTATCTATCTCTCTCTCTCTCCCCGTCCCACCCAAATCCATCCATCCATCCACCTTCCTCAATAAAAACACCATTCTTCCTCGGCTCCACAGAACACAACCAAAATTTTCGCCTAACATTGTAGAACGTATCAAACACAAAAATATTTCCTTAACTAGGTCTCACAATTTTTCAATTATAGACACAACACATGCATATTCAGAGACCTTTTTTTCATTTCTTCAATCGCAATGCCATATACCCAAACGCACTCTGAAAGTAGATAAATTAAAACAAACGGCAAGTCAATGTTACATTCAAGCAAAGAACTAAAAATTCACTTTCCATCGTACTGCAACGATTAAAAAATTAACACAATCAAAGAAATAGAAAATTCACTTTTCGGTGTTACTGCTATGATTAAAAATTATATTTAAGCAAATAAATACAAATGCGCATTTCCTGCTACTATTCTATTTAAAATATTCAAAAAACTCTAATTTAACAGGTGCCCATATCACAAGCAATCGGACGCCCAAAAAACCTCACGAGATGAAGCAAAAAGATTTTCATTAGGGCATCGAATCATCAGCTGAAAGGATAGAAGGAGAGCAAACTCTGATTCCTGTCCCAAATTTCATCAAAGAAAGATGGAACTGAGCTCACCAGAGCAACAAAAAAAAAAAAGTAAAATAGGGCATCTTGTTTGGATTAAACGTATGTTGATGCCTTCAGAGGAAACCTGATTTCAGAAAAGCGGATTGAAATCCAAGAGGAAAGAAGAGAAAACCCATACCTTCGGTGATGAAAGAAAGAGGCGAAATGGAGAAACCCTTGAAGGATCGGGGCGGCGAGAAGCCGGGGCTGGGGGCGGGATGGCGGGGGGGGGGGGGGGGGGGGGGGGGGGGGGGAGTGAAAACCCTAGAAAGAACCGCCTTCGGGAGCGGCGCAAAGGAGGCAGGGAGTCCCGGTCGCGAGGACGGATATGGTGTTCCCGCGGGCTCAACGCTGGAGATATCGAGTTCGTTTCTCATCCGACGGCTAGGAACAGCTTAACGGTGGGCGTAACCTTGGTTCGGGTTTGGGCTTGCCATAACCTACGAACATTCTAGTCTCTTTTCTCTCTCTCCCTCATATCTTCTCTCTCTCATCTCATATTTTTTTGTTTTCTTTTGGCTCCAACCCATATTTCTGTTTTTTTGTTTATTTTTATCTCATCTCCTGAGAGTACCTCTCTCCCATTTTTTAATAAAAATATATATCTTCATCTACTCAAAAGGAATTGTATACGATGGCACTTAAACAACCGCACACTCGAAGATGCCACCGAGTGTGCGGTTGGGTGGATCTAGAGAGCATCGGTGGCATAGTTGAGTGCCACCTCTTGCTTCGAGATATTCGAACTATGGTAGGTGGAAACATCATTTTTTAGGTCAAGCATATATATAGAGAGGCCAATGAAACTGCATATTGGGTAACCTCATATGTGGCTGACCACTATGAAGCTCTATGGGTTGGTGAGAAGAAGTTGCCTATAGCACTCCGTGACTTATTATCTTTTGATTTCTTTAGGTGTATTCATACTAGAAGTGTACATGTCATCTGTTGTAGCCAAAAAAAAAAAAAAATCTCCTTCTACATCTCATATATTGTTCGTTGATGACTGCTTATTGATAGTCAAGCCGACAACCAAAAACTATCTATGCCTAAAAATGATCATAGATTTTTATTTTGCATTATCAGGATAGGCTATCAATGAAGCTAAGCAACCTATCACTTGTAGTCCAGCCACGCCTTCATCTGTCAAATTACAAATCAGGCGTATCCTGCAAATACACTGAAGGGAGTGTGGCAATACTTGGAAGTGCCCTTATCATTCTAGCAGACTTCAATTATCTTTTGGAAAAGGTGGCAAATAGAATGCATGGATGGCAATGGAAGGCTCTATCCTCTTGCTCTAGCCAGTATTAGCATGCATCTACCCTTATATACTCTGTTTAGTGTAATAAGAGGTATTACTCGGTGCGATTGGACATGATTTTTAGATAGGAGAACTATAATGAGGAGGATGATAAACCCAATCATGATCTACTAAAAGGAAAGTAGCTTTATTGCTGAGTCTTCAATTTATGTTCCAAATACAGTTCTGAAAAAACATGGGAAAAGAGTTTAGAAATTTCTTGTGGGGTCATTCCTATGAAAAGAAAGGTCTGCACCTACAAACTTTCCAGCAAAACAACATCTCTTGCTGACCAAGCTTGCTGCAGAGGTAGTGTTACAAAGACAAATCATTATGGAGTCAGGTTGCATGCAAAGTATAAATTTAATGGAAATTGGGCAACCTACATCAGGCCACAGAAGTGCTCTCTAATTTGGCGCAAAATATCCTCAACAGCAACTTATGTTCAGCATAATTTTATTTGGTTATTATCCGATGGATCTCCAGTGAATGTTTTTAATGACCCATGGTGCTCTCCTATACCATTATATGCTTGGCTTCAACAGGTGTCCACAGGAGATCTTGGCCATTGAATTGCAGAGAGCCACCATCAGGTAACTCTTCATCATTCACATGGATCTGGAAGCTAGAAGTGCCCCTTAGAATCAAAACTCTCTGTTGGAAATGGTTGTGGCTTAGAATTCCATCCAAACAATTACTCTACGACTGGGGAATACTTCCTGCTGATAACAAGTTGCTCCATTACAGCTGATGAGGAATACCCTCTGTTTCTGGAATAGGATTTCAGCGAGCATAACTTCTTTTGGGCTTAGCCCCTTTCTTATGTACCCAAAAGAAAAATAAAAAAGAAATTGCAGAAGAAGAGGAAGAGAAATATCTGAGATTATATAGTGGGCAACCTTTTTTTTGTTGCATAAATTGTGAGCAGCAAATGTGTCAAATACTAGTTTAAACATTAAATATTGTTGAAAAAAGATTATAATATTAAATATATTCTTCCT
Organism: Phoenix dactylifera; assembly: GCF_051530095.1. Classification (NCBI taxonomy): domain Eukaryota; kingdom Viridiplantae; phylum Streptophyta; class Magnoliopsida; order Arecales; family Arecaceae; genus Phoenix; species Phoenix dactylifera. The sequence goes on along the minus strand of NC_143196.1, from coordinate 4,561,572 downwards.
AATGTCATCCTCAGGACTCTCTGTCATGTGTTTGTTCATTTCAATGATGTTAAAACCATTTCTATTTTTGGGTTTTCTCTATACCAAGGCCCATAGGCTAGAAGCTACACAATCTTCCTCAAATTCCCCTAACCTAAAAGTGGCAATCTGTCGAGTCTGGTTAGGTTCCGGTCAGGTCGGCCTCATATATCAAGATCCATAAGGTTTGACCCGAACCCGACCTGACCTACCAGCAAGTAGCTCATACTACATAATTTGCTTATATGTATGCATGTACATATATACGTACATATGTATGTATGTGTAAATATATATGTGCGTGTGCATGTATATGTATGCGCGCATGTATATATGTATGTATCCTCCCTTCTATGACTCAATGGGTTGAAGTGCCTTAGTTCGAACTCAAGTCGACCCACTGGCAAGTCGGGATGGGCTAACATGTACCAGGCTACAAACCTAATGCGCTGGTTCTGCATTAGATCGGACCAGGTAAATGGGTCGGGTCAGAAAGTACCATCCCTAGCCTAATCCTCCAAATTCTAATGAAAGCAAGATTTCAACACAAGTCAGATCTAACTATCACAGACTTTACCAACTTGATAATCTGGCGCATTCTCTATTTCAAGAAAAAGATATAAAAGAGGTGCACCTTTCAAATTTTAATATACAGTCACAAAATTGCAAATACAATAAAATATACTTGAAGGATGCGGATCACAATCATCTATACTATGTGTCGCATGTATTGTACATCCCAAAATCTTCAAAAACAAACCTTTTAAAGTTGGCGGAACTAAAACAAATATATGCTCTAATTAAAGATCAAAAAGATAATTTCAACATTGATAATTTTTCATGCAGGGGCAATAGAACCATTCAACAATCATTGTATGAAAAGCTAAAAAATATATGCTGTTAAAAGGTTATTACAAATTCCTCAGAGTCATTGATGTTGTCCGCGCCTTCATCTTCATTGCGGGATGGAGAAGAAGTCCAAACCCGTGACAAAATTAGATGATTGTGCAGTTGTGCCACCAATATTTGAATCGAAAAGAGGTGCAGCGATGATGGATCCTACCATCTTGAACTTCGAGGACTTTCATTACTAAGATACCACCTTCTCGGAGGAGTGGTAACTATACTACTACGCTAAAAACTGTCAAATATAAGATAAATTAAGGTATAAAAAAAATATAACTAAAAATAAAATAGAAATATTGGTCATTTGATTGGCAAAGGGTCTTGTCTTTGAGATACATTCTAATATTTATACAATTTATTATGAATTACCAGAAAGCTACTTGCTTCCCATATTGACACCTGTCATTACGTATCTTCCACTGTCTTTTGGCGGTTACAACATTCAGTTCTAGTAACTCATTCCGCCTTCCATTCAGCCTACACAAGTCACAAAATCTGATTGACCTCAAGTCATGTACTTAATTTTTTAGATAGGCTATCTTCACTCAGCCTGTACTCTATCTTGATCTCCACTTCAGACAATCCCTTGGCTCGATTTGGCCAATGCTCTTTTAAATACCATTCAGCCTGTTGAATGTTACGTGGCAATTTAATTAGTTAATCTTCGAATCATTTTTTTTAGTTCATTCTGCCTACCCACATAGCTTGCATCTAACGAACTTTTAGAGTTTATTATTATAGGTTAGGATGCGGTATAAACACATATTGTGACTATGGTTGTAATTAATATGTAAAAAATGTGAAATGAAAAGTTAACAATTAGCCTCTTATTGTTTAATTATTCTTACACTTAAATGTGGCGCAAAAAATCACATGTTATTTATTTATAATAAAAAATAAATTAATAAATCATAAATATTAGAAGGATCAAATCTTTGTATCTTGTGGTTAACAATCACAAGAAGAAAATGAAAACATGTGGATAGAAGAGGAATAGGAACAGATAAGGCGAGAAAACGTATGGGACACCAAAAATAGGATGGAGACGGTCGAATATACCTCATGCATGAACACATCAAGGAAGTGGTGTTATATATTAGGAGATTTGGCATCGTATAATAGATCTATTTTTATTTAATTATTTATGCATCTATCTTCATAAGCATAGGATGGAGACGATCGAATATACCTCGTGCATGAACACATCAAGGAAGTGGTGTTATATATTAGGAGATTTGGCATTGTATAATAGATCTATTTTTATTTAATTATTTATGCATCTATCTTCGTAAGCAAACATTAAAGATCTTTTCACCAGGAAGCCTTATAACAAGTTACATGCATGTCCAAGTAAAAATAAATTAGCTTTTATAAATTAATTGTTAGGTTATTCATTTGATGGCCTATCTAAATCATTATAATATGCTTAGTATTGGATAAGTGTAGATTCATATCAATGCTAGATGGTGTACAACCAATTTTATATAACTCTTGCATTGTACTTGAAAACAATAAGATATGAATTGAAAACAATTTAGAAACGAAGGGAGATCCACCCGTGCTATAATTATCCGAGTCCTGATTTTCGAAAATGTATTACTTAACAGAACATGGAATCTCTAGTTGCTAAGCAAAAGATATAACAATTAGGGTGAACCACAATTTGCAAATATAGCATAAATATTCTTTAATGCAAATCTCTTAAATTAGTTATAAATAATCCATAAAATTTATACCTAGCTCAAAAACTTTGACAATTCTAGATTGGTTCATTTATAAAGAATAACCTCTGAAAGCCAGGAATAATTTGAGATTTTTTTTTTCATCTGGAGAATATTGTAAGCAGCTGTGATTCTATTGCCCATAGCGCAGCATGGATGAATGCCTTGCCCTCTTTTTTGGTACAGAATGACTTGCCATCTAGTTATGTTATTCAGGTCCCTCGCTGCAGCTTTGGGGTGGTCCGGGTTTTGTGAGGCTGCAACGATGGACCTCAGTCCACTCCAGTGAAATTTCAGAATGCCTGATCGCTGGGCTTGGCTTTACCTGACCAAGCTTCCAAAAAAGAACATTAACTTGTAAAAAATTATATGAGACCAAACATAATATGACAAATATCCATGACTGTGAGCAGATTTTGTGTTGGTGGGAATCGATATTGGACCTTTAGAATTTTGTAAGCAAGTAGGGGTTTGCTCAGTGCAGCAAGAAAGAACTCCAATTTTGCTGTGAAATTTTCATCACTGACTGCAGCACACAAACAAGACAAACGCCAGAAATAAATATGGAATTGGAATCAATTAGAATTGTCTATAGATACTCATCAGTTACATCATCCTCGAGTACAAAGCCATTCGTGTCGAGCCCATCCCCATGTTTGTTTTTGGATTTAGACAACTTGGCTGATGGCTTGATTTTTGTTAAAGGTTTCCGGCCCTTCTCTGCCTGCAACTCCAACCCCTTGGCTGATGGCCTCCTCTTCCTCTTTAAGCCCGTGGTCCCCATCACCTCTTCTGCAGTAGAATTACCCACCACTGCAAAAGAACAAAACCCATTTAGACTGCTAGATTCTGAGAAAGATTTTAAATCAGGTCCAACCATGTTTCATTTCATGTACAAAGAAATTACAACACTTTTCCAACCTAAAGGTTAATCGCATTACCTTCTAGTGGACTTGAAGTAGGAAGCATAGCCTGACCATTCTGTGCTGCTTCAATTGAAAATGGGGAGCCAGAATGATTGCTATCCTCCAACTTCGATGAGCTTCCAAAGCATTTGTCTTGTTGTTCAGGAATGTCTGGTAAAGGGATTGCAGGCAAGAAACACAGCTCCTCCTGTGATGCTTCAGAATCACTAAAAGCTGAATCCTTCTCTATGGTCACAATGTCAACTTCCTCGTCTTGATTAATGTCCAATTCTTTCGCCTGCAAACAAGCATTTCAGATAAATTCGAACATGCAAGAAGAAAGGCACCCAGTTGGGAAAGTTATTGTTACCTTCTCTGATTCAGGCATCAAATCAAATTCATCTTCTCTTTCAACATATTCTTCATTCTCCTCGAGTTCTTTGAAGTCAGGAGCAAATGCACTCCAATTTTCTGTGTAGTCTTTGGCCCAAATATACACCAAGCCAGCAACAGAAACAGAGACGACCAAAGGACGAACAGGGTGCCAGGCAAGATCTATAAGAGCTTCTTTAGGTCCTTCTAGGATTTTAACAAGATACCCAGCCCTGTCCCATATGTATAATTTATGCTCTCCTTTGCTAGCAGAAGCACCAATAACCCACTCACCATCACCACTAAAACATGGCGCTTTCCATTGTATCTTTGTCACCGCATCCTGAAACTCCCGAAATAGAACCAGGCACTTAGAGCCAACTACTTTCAACTTCTCAATCCCTTGAAATTCATCATCAAGGCTGCGCATTGCTTCAAGTTCCTTTGCTGCACCTTTCCGAGGAACAAGGTTTTCATATACTCTGATGACTCGGTCATTTGAATTTGTGAGCAGATACTGCCCATTCCTACTAAAAACAATATCCTTGACTACGGAACCCCCAGAAATAGGAATTATTGCATGTACCCTGATGTTCTTTGAATCTACAATGAGTATCTCACCTTTGGAATTCCCCACATATATTAGATCCCCATACCTGTTAAAAGTTGCTGCAGTGGGAGTGAAGGGTGGAGAACCATCAGAAAATTTATTACGTGGATGTGGAGCAGTAGTGCCATTTCCTGCATCTGACACCGAAACTGGAAGAACAGTGGAGCTACCAGTGTTCAAATCAACAAGAATAGGTGCAGAAGAGAGCGGACAAGCTAGGCAGACTGATGGAGTACAGGACCCTGGATGGAGACGTGCATGAAGAGTAGTTTGCTGAAGAGTCACACGAGCAATCTTCTCCCCATTAACAACATTCCAAAGCGTTAATGACTTGTCAGTAGCAGAAGCTAGCATATGGTGACCATACTTGGACCAGCAAACACTTGTTATAGGGGCAATACAGTCTTTGTCCCGGAGCTCTTTAGCAACCCCCCTAGTCTCAAAATCCCATATGACACAACTCCCATCAGCACAGCCAGCTGAAAAATATAAAAACCTTTAGTTTCTAATCGGGAAGTAGCAAGAATTAAATAATAAACACAAGTAATTATTACAAAGAACTACATAACTTTTGATAGATAAGCAGGTAAGGTTCTGGACATTGAAATGAAAGAAAAAGGGATATGATACAAAATAAATATAAAGCACAAGATTATTTTGACATTGAAACAATTGATTATGGGCCCAATCTGGCTTACAAATTTACTGTTAGTTCGGCTAAACTAAAGGATAATCATTGTGGCATATTTGATAACCAACATGGGTGTATAAATATCTAAACATATGACATTCATAAAAAGATACAGCGTTACAATAGTGTCTCAATACTTAGGTACCTAAATGTCCAACTCAAACCAGCAAGGACTAGAATGTATTATAGAATTCTGAATTTTGAAGCGAAAAAATCAATCTATATGACAGCAGCTAATTGTAGTCACAATATGGCACTCGTGTGTGTGTGTGTGTGTGTGTGTGTGTGAGAGAGAGAGAGAGAGAGAGAAACTACTCCCATTTCCCCAATTTGTTTAGTTTTATTTTTTTCTAGTGTATAAGGTGGAGAGTTAGAGGTTACTTTCTAGAACTTGTGCATTTCACAGGGTGTCACAATGCTGTCTCTGGTGCTACAAGGGACACTGGACCTTATTTTATCATGGGACTCAAGACCAGGACAACTTTTAGGGCAAGGAGCAAAAATGCTGGATCAGATGAAGGTGATGAAATCAATTCACACATGCCTCTACCTAGCTGGGAGGTCATATCTAGGCATAAACACATGCAGACGCAGAAAGGGTCACTAAGATATGCACATAATCACACTCTCCATCCACAAGCATTTCAAATCATAACAAACACAAACCTGCATCCTATCTGTCACTCAAATTCAAATCCTCAAATAAGAAACATCAAGAAATCGTCCTCATAAAACATAATTATTCATTTGCTTAATTTACTTATGAAAAAAAAAAACCCTGGTTTAAGGATTTTATGTCCGATTATTCATGTTCTTCAAAATATTTTCACTTGTATTAATTCTAAAGGTTTGCAAATTTAAAAGTAGATGTATTAATAAAATTTGTTGTGAATACTCAAGTAGCATAAGTAGTTATTTAAGTTCTTAGACGCAAAGTCTTTCAGTTTTTAACCTCTTATACCTTAGAGACATAGCTCAATTTTTTGTTGACTAATCTATGATAATTGTTTGCCGACTAATCTATGATAATTGTTTGCTAAGGTTCTGAAAACTGATCGGAATATGAATTATGCAAGAAACTAGAACACTTAATATTACCTACACAGTATCCAGGAGACTAGATGGGCATCTAGGCGGTTTATAATAAGGAGAGAAAGGGGGGATGCAGAAGGTAAGGACAAGGAGAAGGCGAAGGAGGAGCGGCAGTAGAGATAGAGGAGGAAGGGGACAAGGAATAGGAGGGAGGAAGGCTTGGAGAATGACAAGAGGAAGAGGATGAGAGGAGAAGATTGGAGGCCAAAAAAAGTAATAAATAGAGTGCCACATTGCAATAAGCTGCTGTTGTACTCCACCACCATTTGATAAAGTTCATTGTTTGCCGTTCACGGCCAAAAGTCAGCTTCTGGTCCATAGTTCTCTCCTCAATGGTTCCTCCCTCTCGGTCTCTCGATATTTTATCCAAGGCTGGAAGATGAAGGATCACAGGCAAAGCAGCATTAAAAACGCACTTGACCTGCCCCGCCAAGACCAAATTATACTCCACTTTATCCACATTTTCCAGCTGAACCACATATATCAGCCCAGCTTTCATAATGTCTAGGCCACATATGCAGGTTGCTTGGGCCTATACGGGCATCTAAACTAGGGCTATCTACCCAGCTGCATAATGGGGCCAATGGAGCCACCTGGATGCTATGTGAAGGACAGCCAGGGCTACATACACCTATGCAGTCACATATGAGGCCACAAAAATTGCTTTTCGAACAGTGTTTGCTTTTCTTGGTAAAAGAAGCATCTTGATGTAAGCTAAAATATGGATGAAAATTAGTTTATGCATCTAATTCGAATAGTATCTTCTAGCGTTTTTTCCTTTTTTACTGTGCGGAGGATTAATCAGATTTTTTGTGCATTTGTGCTACAGATAGAAAACATGTAATTCTTGAGAAGGTTGTGCTTCACCTATTGTTCACAAGACTAATGATTGATGAAACTATCATGGAAGAAAAAAGATTAATTGAACTTCAAAAGAGTGTTGTGCATAAGAGCTTCCTTATTTTTCGTGGTAGCACACATGTAAATATTATTTTTAGATGTTTTCAAGCAGAGATTCCACTCTGCAAATTAGCATGATTCTAACATACACAGTTTCAGATGTAACTTTAGGCAACATAACTCCCATAAAGAAGAAAGTCAATTTTTCACATTAGAGCTTCTCCTCTTTTGAGGTCAAATGTGTTAGAAAAATTCAAAAATTCAAGTTGACTGGGTTGAAGGAATTCCTTCCTTCTCCCCAATCGGATCAACATTAAATAAACAGCATTCTCTTTATGAGGATATTGAATTTTATCGTTTTTCCTGAGAAATACATACATCTGAATGATAGACATTCCAGGAAACAAGTAATCATGACCAAACCATTAACCATAGGCATTCTCAAGAAACGGGCAAATATAATGAAGTCGGCACCATCAGACATCCCCTCCCACTCATTTGTGGTCAGTTTTGTGAATCCATATCTTTCAATTAATCCATTTAAAGTTTACCTTTAATATCACTACAAGATTTTCCAAATCCTTTCTTCAGCTTGGGTCCATGTTAATTTGGCCCTTCCCCTCTTTTGTAAATGCAACAAAAGCACATTTGTCCTTAATAAAGCCTCTTTACACATGCCTGGAACATTTTATTTGATTTTTCATTACTATGTCCAATGTTCAGCTTCTATGCCTCCTTCAACATAGCCATTTCACAGTGTCATTCCTAGTTCTACTGCAAATTCATCTCCATGTTCTCATCTCTTCCACTTTCATCTTGATTGCTTGAACCTATTTCATTGCCCAACTTTTGAATTCTGAACTATGTAATGATTTGTATGTTACTGCCATTTATTGAAATTTTCCTTTAAATCCCAAGCCATGTCCTGGTCACATAACACCTTAAAAGCACTTCTCCACTTCATGCACCAAACTCTAATTCTTTTAGATGTCTTCACTCATCCCTTGCATGGTAGATCTAACAAATTGGATCACACTATGGTATCTTTCAGCCACAAATTCTGATTCGAGCATCATTTTCCTTTCCTTTTTCACTGATGTAACATTCTGAGTTCTTAGCTTCTGTTCCAGTAGTTCCATAGGCCCTTATATTCGAAGACTTTTCTTCATAACTCCAGTTTATGATTCAACCATGTCGTCTTGTTCCTAGTTACACTATACCTTCTGTTTATAACATGGACCACTGTGCAACTTCATAAATATTCATTGCAACACCATTTGCAACTGGTTTAGTGCTATTGTTGGTGCAACACCATTGTGACTAGAAATTTAGATATCTCAGCACAATAACCTGGCACTTGTTGCTAGCTATGAATATGTCTTGAACAATATCAATATGTCACTCACATGCCTTTTTCCTTAGTGCCAACCAAATTATATCCTAGCATACTGCATCACATGTCTCCTGCAAGTGGATAAAGACCATATGCACACCCAATTTCTTTTATCTAAATATTCCATTAATTTCCATCGTAAAAAGATAACCACAAAAGGCAAATTTAATACCTCAAAAAGGATTTTTATGGACACTAATAGATCAATATGCTGAGATACTTTCACCAAGAGGTCCTGAATTTATCGATATATTCCTTCAATATATGACTCAGGTTTCTGAAATCTGCTCAATAGGACCATGATATCCCCACCATACTTCACATTTAATACCACATGAGATTTGAAAAGAGAGTGGATATGACCCACATGTATAAAGTTATCGATCTGCTTAATCGAAATGCTTAAAGCAGTGTAAACCACATATATAACACGATCAATCAAAATATTTCTATCCTGCATCTTAGCAATAGTGTGTGGTAAAAAGGGGAGATGCTTAAAAAATTCCAAAAGAAAATGAGCTCCAAAAACAAATCTCCGGCAAGAAAAATGCAATTTTTCTCTTAAATGTCTAACGGTAGCATTTGCACAAAAATATTAATATGCTACGTAATAAATATACAGATTCAATAGATGCCCAGCTTCATACTCTTTCAAGAAATTTATGTGATTTTCGGACTCAAGCAGCTATTACAAACTTGATGGCTTTCTCAAGTATCTCCTATAGTAAACTCTAAATAATTTGAGGAAGTGTTAGTACAGCTAACTATTAATGAAACCTATAAGGCATATGAACATTTGAATATATATGCACTGTCATTGTGCATAATTATCTTTAACTTACATATATTACTGGTATATATAAGTGAACAAGGAATAGATGATGTATCATATACCGATTTTTTCCATATCTCCTCGTAGATTTGAAGAATAAAAAATTCCAACACATATACCAAGCAAACATTACCAATCTTATTGCCATTCCTCAAGCAAACTTTATCTATATGGTTTGCATAAAACACAGATAATTCCCTATCATCACCCTCAAAGATGCAGCCAAAATCACAAGAAAATCAGCAAGTGCATACCAAGTTTTTAACATCACCCAGTGGAATAGATCCACAGGCAAGCAATATGATACTGATAAGCACATACTGCTGACGACCTAACAGTAAGCAGCAGAATCAAATGAAACCTAGATGCAAGACAATGCATTCTGACAATAAGGTAGGTTAAATGCTTCATCAAATAAAAACGTGAATTTGTTCTTATCTTTTTGCCCTCTTGATATGGCTGTCATGGAACCAGTAGTTGTACCAGTTGGGTTCGTTTATGAACATCAAATAAAGCCTCTGGAATTTTAACAAAAGAGATACTTTGTCGCTCCACAATTTTTTCTGATATAGATTTCCTACCAGCAACTAAGATACAGCTCTTCAGTTACTGCATTTAGCACCATTGTGCACAATTTATGTTGGAAATGATTTATGTTCGGCAGTTATGGACACTACAACCCAAGGTGTTGAGTTTATATTCTCATGCAAAGCAACAGAAATGATTCTTGGATTCGATTTAGTGCGCACTAAAAATATGTATCAAAAAAAAAAAAAAAAATCTTTTCTTCCAGGAATCACCCAGCATTGTCAATTTGATCCTCCAGAACTCAGGCCATCATGACAAAATTAATTCTTTCGGTCAATTTTCGACTCACAAGAGGAAGAAGATAACAGCCAGCAACTAACCAAGGAAAAGTGAGAACGAGATAGGCAGTTACCAGCAAGAAGAGTTCCTCTCCGATTGAAGGCGATACATTTCATGTTCCCATGCTGCAGATACTCCTCTATCACCTCCGGGAAATCCCCTTGCAACGGATCTTTACCCACCCAAATCCCCAAAACCCAAAGGAAGGAGAAAAAGGTTACTTCTTTTCCCAGATTCCTCCACATAAAACAGAAAAAAGTAGACACAAAGACGAAAGAAAGAAAATTTTCGCCTTGGAAAGAAATAGAAGCAAAAAGAGAAGAAGCCCTACCAATAATTGGGACGTTCATGGTTTTCGACCTCCGGAGCTCCTCTGAGCTCAAGAAACCAGCCCCAGTCGAAGGTTTTCTACCGCATTATAGCTCCAACCGGATCGAAAAACCGAGATAGAGAAAGAGTGATCTGAATCAAAACCAAGATCGAGAAATCTCCGGCGACGTCGGCCTTCGGCCGACTTTTCTCCGATCGCGCGAAGGAAAAGGATTCAAAATCTCTCGCAGAGAAGTGATTGTGACCGCGAGCTATTCCTTTCCCTCAAGATGAGCCGGACGAAAGCCTAATAGAAGCCCAATCCCAGACCCAGTCCGACTTTGTTTCGAACACCGGAATTAAAAACCCTAGCCTCCGCCAGTTTCGAACTCTCGAATGCCGGAATCTGAGTTAAAAAAGACAACCCTGGCTTCGGCCGCCTAAGATTAGATTAGCACTTAATAATCCTTCTCGGCGCCCACGTCCTGGGAGGCTAAAAAGGTTTTAGCATATGGAGAGAGACCAATATCATCCATTAGAGGGACAGCGTTCTACTTAATTGGATAGCCAAACTTTGGCCTCGCACAAATCTTTGAGCCATAAAAAAAAAACACTACGATCGGTCCGTGGTCAGTCCTAATGAATCCATACTGCAGTATCTCCTAATCCACATAAGTTATCAGCCAAATTCAAAATCTAACTAAAAAAGATTAACAAAAAAATATTTTTTAAGTTGGCTGATTCTGTATAAGTATTCAAGATCTATACAGCAAATAACTGATGTAGCACTAAACACACGCCTGCACGGATTCTCATATAGTAGAATAAATTGGTTCTAAATTGATTAGTTTTTGCTGCAGCTAGAAATAGAGCAAGAAGAATGAATGCCACTTACAACCTCTCTTTCTATTTTCTTGCCGCTATGATAGTGTTTGGTACACTCAGATTAACCTTATAGTTATCAGTCGATGCCGAGGAAGGCCTCGGAGATATGGCAGACTAGTCATAGGAGGCAAACTCAACATTGATGACATATTGATGGATCCTGAGGCAAGAGGTTTAATTTCACTTGTTGATGCATCCACAAGGCTTCTATGATTGACTGGAGGATGGAGGTGCATTCCTTGATCAGATAAGTAAGTATATCCTCTTGACATATTGAAAGCCACATAAAAAGAAAACAAAGAAAGAAAAGGGGAAGAATTCAAGTTGATTCAAATGTGTTGGAGCCGGTCCAGATAAACAGGAAAGGACCTGATCTACTCGTGGACAGAGTCCTTGCAGTGCTTAGTGTGGCTCAGTTTGTTTACCAAGAGAAGAAAAAGAGGTTGCAGATGGACTTTCAAGAACACCATGCCCAGAGAGAGCATGGAGCATGAAAATATCTCCCTTGGGCCCAATTTCGGTGGTCTTCTTCCTGAAGTCCCTCGATAGCAAAGGTCAGCTTAGCTTCAAGACCTTGTCATCCGCTCATGTTTGCTACTAGCTTTCTTGTTTTCGCTTATATTCATTTCATCATCTCAAGGAAATGAATTGATGGGGCTCCAGGGAAGAAGTATGACTCCCTCAGCTAGAAAGTTCATCAGCTCATGCAGCGAGACTGGAAATGAAACGACGGTGCAAGGCCATAACATAAAGTTACAAGCACAACAGCTTGCGAAAAAAACCAGAGACCGGGCCAAGCAACCAAACAAAAACAACCGTTAACCATAATTGAAGACAGAGCAGCTAAATAGAAGCTTAGACGAAACAAAAGTTTTCAATGAGAAAAAGAAATGCGAACATAATAATACTAACATTCCATTATGCTGCCATTCTAATTTTAATGTATCATACATACATCAGACAGTTTACTTCCTACTCGATCTGACATCATTTTTCCTCATCAGATATGAACATTAGCAGCAGGTGAACAGTTACTTTTCTATGGAGTCCAACTGGAGAGGAATTGCTAAAGACAACCTTCCAATGGAGGTAGGCAATGTACAGCCCAGAAGCCTTGTTAGAATGCAATATCCATAAACTTGACAGCAGCATGTTTCTTCAAGCAGAGGGGCATACGGTAGGCTTGCTTGTATACAACAGAGATGTGATGATAAAAGTGCAAGATGGTAATTTATTGGCAAAACAAGAAAAAACCCCTTCTAAATCATACAACTTTACCATAAGCTCATCTCCTACTGTTTGCTTGTGAAGACAGAGCGAAACCATTTTTTGATCAGTTGCTGGAGCTTGAGAAATTCTTCTGCCGAGAAAACAAAGCACAACTGCGCAAGATGAGATAAATGACAAATGCCACATACACCACCAAAGCAGCTCCAACAGAAGACTCAAGAAATGGCCCCCTAATTTCAGCAGAGAAGAAATCCACCAAAAGGTAACCATTGATAATTATCAGAAACGCGACGACAATCCAGGATACCACCTAGAGGGAGCGAGGGAAAACAGAAAAATATATGAGAACATTCGATAGAAATAATAATGATGATATTAGTGCTCATGAGGTTTGACCCCATAATGCAACGCACGTATACCAAACAAGAAACAACAACAACTCATAACTTACGAAATCTGAAGGATTTGTTTTGTTAAAACTGTGCCTTTCTATTATTTTGTTCTTTTGCAAATTTCTAATATAGCATGAGAAATATGTAGGTGGTAGTACATATTAAATAGCAATCCAAGCCATTTATTTATATTGAAATCACTTCAAGACTGAAGAAAGTGGCATGCAATATGACTGCTCATAACTATAACCATAACCAACAAAACTTACTTTAATAATTTGGAAGTAGCTTTGTAAATATTTCTCAGCAATTCACTCATACAAAAAGCAATGGCGTCCATCCATGTTATTATTGTCTTTCCTTACTCTTTCCTAACCCTTTATATCCAAGCCTCTAATTACTGAGCAAGCACTCCTCATATCCACATGGCACATGCGCATCAAAGTTCACCATTGGTGCAAATACTGCACTTGCCATAATGTAGCATTTCTCACAGTTCATCAAGACTTCTGCCACATATCCATGTCAGAATGATGATCTTTATAAATTGTAATAAACTTTGATTATTATTTAAAAGATGTCACTTGAATATAGTTATAATGTTTGTTTATGTCGTACTACCATATTATGGAAATAAGAACATCTACCTAACCATTTGATTGCTATAGCTAGTCAAAACATAATCTTTCATAGTATATCTCTGGAAAAATATGTTCAGAATCTGCATTAACTAATATGTCTGGTCCTTCCAAAATTTCAAATCTAGATTTCCACTCCTTTCAAACCATTAAAAAGAAGGAAAACACATCAATTTGGATATAGGCTACACAGATCAAATTGGTTCATCATTGGTCATAATCCAACATCTAATCCCTCAACATACATCTACTATCTTCATATCACCAACTATCTTAACAATTCTTCCAGGTCCTCATGACCACCCTTTTTTTCCTTTCAGCGATTTGGCCTATACAGAAGACCCTCTATGGACCAATTGCACATTCCGTACCATCTGAAACACTTTTTTTGCCTCATTTGATCCTCTATTATGTCATTCCTGACTTTCATCTATACTTATCTCTAAATTTCTAGATCTAGCCATCGCAATTCTACTCATGTGCCCTGAATAAATGGATCTTCACGACACCTTAGACCCTACAGAACACCACACAAGATAAAACAGATGCCACATTCTAGCTTTAAAGGACTTGTAACAGAGTCAAAAAAAAAAAACAAAAACATTTTTAAGCATACACCTACCTCCATCATATGAGCATCAACTAAATGTAAGTACAGATCTCATTTCTGGACCACAAGGTACCAGAAAACCAGCTTGGAGAAATTAAGAAATTATGCAACATAAAATCAATAAAGTGAAGGCAAATGACAAACGGATCATGTTAGGGAAGATGTGGATTTGTAATTGAAGAGTTATCCTCTAGTCAAGCATGTTTGTATGTCAACCACTCCGAGATGTCAGTGCTTGCAATACATCTTTTCAGACTGTTTCATGACTACTATGAGACAGTTCTGCATGGTGTGGAAAGACAAAGAACAGCAATCTAGCTTTTAGTATTCAAATTAGTAAAAACTGACTGGAATTGTGCATACATGCTAATAAGATCTGCAAGTTTTTCTATTGAAGCTTAAAACTAAAAGAACCCATGGAGAATGATAGAAATCCTGCTCTCTCCCCCCCTCTCTCTCTCTCTGAGGGCAGGTGAGGGAGAGAGAAAGAGTAAATACACGTGTGTACATACATTGTGTGTGTGAGAAAGAGGCAGAGAGCGGATATCTAATCAGGCTCATTGTATTAAGGATTCTGCGCAGATGAATACGAAATTTAGAAACAATGCAGAAACAGTAATGCAAAAAGGCAACAAACATGCAGCTGCAAAGGTCACAATAGGGGTTCAGGTATTAACTAGTAATTTGACATACTTTGGTAATAGGACCAATCCTGAAAGCTCCCATAACTTGTTCCTTTGAGACCAAAGTAAGGAGTGGAATGAGTGCAAATGGTATTTGAACAGACTGAAGCACATTGAGTGACTCATTCAGAGTATCCATAGTAGAATCCTCGGTATCAAAAAATAAAGCAACTATGATGGTTGGCACAATTGCAAAGCTTCTAGTAATCAACGACCGAACCCATTTCTTCAATCGAAGATTGAGAAAGCCTCCCATGATAAATTGTCCAGCATAAGTGCCAGTGATTGTGCTGCTCTGCCCGGATGCTAACAGACCAATTCCCCATATATAAAGAATAGGAAACAGCATGGTCCCATATTTCTCTTGCAAGAACTCCCCAGCATTCTCAAGGCCTATAGTGCTGGCTACTTGAGTACCATAAAATCCTTTTGCAAAAACAGTAGTAACACAGATATTGATGAAGAAGGAAAGAGCAAGAGCAACGGATGATTCTATGGTATAATAATTCATTGCTTCTTGAACACGAGACTTCTTGTTGGTATCAATCTTTCTTGACTGTACCAGAGCAGAATGCAAGAACACATTGTGGGGCATAATGATACAACCGACAACCCCCACAGCCTGCTTTATGGTTTTCGAACTTAGTTTTGGGACTGTAACACCTGAGAAAATAAACTGAAATCAGTCCTACCTGTGCGAGAGCCTAAAAGGAGAGGTGTGCAAGCAAAAGGGCAAGAATAAATGAAAAATGGCTTCTGATGTTGAAAAAAAGTAAGTACCAATTAGAAGCTCCTTTCCACTGGGCTTGGTTTCACCGAACATTATAGCGAAGGAAATAGCCATTGTTGCAACAA
Source organism: Phoenix dactylifera (assembly GCF_051530095.1). Classification (NCBI taxonomy): domain Eukaryota; kingdom Viridiplantae; phylum Streptophyta; class Magnoliopsida; order Arecales; family Arecaceae; genus Phoenix; species Phoenix dactylifera. The sequence continues at coordinate 4,545,663 of NC_143196.1, read as the reverse complement.
GAACCCCAAAGAAAGCTTCTAATTTTCTCACACCATAGTTCTCGAGGAACAGAAATATGAAGCTGCCAACAAGATGGAAGATGTCAAGTATCATTTCATACTAAAACACAACTAGTCTATAGGATGCTTCAGAAAAAATGATAGAATTCCTTCCAGAATGTTGTAGATAATCAAATATAATTCCAACCTCATACCATTGAAAGATTACGGTTCAAACTTCGAAGCAATATAACACTAAATAAGGGGGGGGGGGGGGGGGGGGGGGGGGGGGGGGAACAGAGAGAAAATCTTGCTTTCTATTAGGTAGCTAATCTAAAACTTATAATAGTTTCAAGTTTCAACTAGTAGAAGAGTTCTCCTTTAAGCAAGCATATGAACCCCAAAATCTAAAAATTATTTTAATAGTTCTCTTTTTTTATGAGGATTCAATATATACCTTGACGGTTTGACCCCGTTGTTTAGTTTCACAAATAACAAGTGCCAACCTACCTAACCCTTACCTAAATATGTTTTCCTATTGTTCCAAACCAAGATTCGAGGTCATCAGCAAAGAAAACTTGACCTAAGAACCTCATTAACTACGTTTTCAGGAGTCTGTAAGTAATCAAATAAAAAAATAAAATAAAATTCGTCCAAAATCCAGATTAGCTAAATCCATTGAGATGAAACTGAAAGCAACCAAAGAAAATTATATGTTCGAAGCCTCACAAGTAACAAACCCCAATTCAGGGACAAAAAAATCAGGATAAAAGCTAAAAAACAAAATAGCAGACACCTTAGATAGGATAAAGGAACCAGTAACCACCCAAAGGGAAGTAAAGAAGCAGTAAAATTGAAAAAGTTTCCAACTTTTTAACGAACGAAAGATGGAAGATGATTTCCCCATCAAAAATCAGTCGATGACGGAAGAACAAAACAAGAAACAAGGATTAATTATTCTTAAAAAAGAGATAGTTTCGCTATATAACCCCCAAAGCTCCAAATTTTCTAAGGAGAGCTACGAGACCGGGGATATACCAGTCCAGAGCGGTGATGATAACCCCGCCCCAGAGAGGGATCGACCCGCCGCTGAGTATCTTGATGGCGATTGCGCTCCCAATGACCTCCTGGATGTCGGCCCCGATGAGGGCGAGCTCGGCCATTAACCAGAGCGCCACCCGCGCCCACGCCGGGTACTCCTCCCGGCACAGTTCCGCCAGGTGCCGCCCCGTCGCCACCCCAAGCCGGGCCGAGAGCAGCTGGATCAGTAGCCCCATCACCGTCGCCCAGAGAAGCAACCACAGCAGGGAGTACCCCGCGATCGCCCCGGACTGGAGGTCGCCCTCCAGGTTCCCGGGATCCAGGAACGCAATGCACATGAGGAACCCGGGGCCGGTGAAGCGCCAGAGCTTCCGCCATGAGAAGGGGGGCACGGAGCCGGCCGCCTCCGCCGCGGCATACTCGTCCTCGTCAGAGATCGAGATCGCGACCTTCTCGTCGGAGTCGTAGGCTCTCTCCTCATCGGATTCCTCGGAGTCCAGTGGTGGGGACGAGACAAGAAGCCTCGCCTCCGCTTCCTTTCGCGCAGAAGCCATGGGCGAGCTCCCCCGGAGAGAAGAGGAGTGATACGGACGAAAAGAAGCTCCTTTTTCCCTTAATCCGCGGAGCGATGGATACCAGAGACGATGGACGAGGGGTTTTTACACTATATCTTTACCGACGGTCGTTCGACTCCACCCGGCGGCCAACAACAATTGAAGGTGGGGCCTACCTCGTATATACACGTGGAGTGTCAGATAATGTGCCTGGGAATGCTGTCTGCTGTCCGTTGAAGAACGGCTCATCTAAGAAGCAGATAAGATCCTGCTCGTTGCGTACCAACTCGCGCCACGTTGACGAGTGCCGTACCGTAACCCGTGTTAATCTCACTTCCGGTAAGATTACATCCATAGACTATTCAGACGTGGAGGACATAGTTACACTGAAAATGAAGAGTTTGGGTATTATACGTTTATCGGAGAGTGAGGGGAACGGCAGAGTGCGTGGGAGACGTTGACGTGGGTGGTCTAAAGCGTGGCGGGAGAGCACCGGGAGGGTGGGAAGCCGAGGATAGCGTGTGGTGGGCCCACCGGAGGTGAGGTCACCGCGGTCCATTTCGTGCCTCCCCCGTGGTCCCACGAGTCGTGAGTGGGCTTGCCTCGCTCCGAGACGCCACATCAGTCTAAGGAAATTGATAAATAGACTTGCCAATTCTGCTGTGCGCACTCCTCATTAATAAACTATTTCAGCACGCGGAGTGAAAGAAATGAGGAAAAGGAAGAGTGTTTTAAAATATCGGTGAGTATTGTAGCACCATAAATTATTGCATAAATATATTGTCAATGTTGACATCATGTCGTCATTGGCATAACTAACGATGATAACCAAGTTGCAAGATTTTTTTACTATTATTTTTTTGATGTGAACCAAGTTTCAGGACTTTTCCACATTAATTGGTTTTGTCTCAAAGGAAAAACTTATTGCTTAAATGATAATTGGATTCTAGAAGTACATGATGTTGGCAATTGGCAATTGAGGATAGATGGGAATCCAACTCAAATATTTTGAGACTAGGCTTGATGATTATGATTTAAATTGCATGGCATCACCATATGCATCAAATTGGATAGATGATATAATTAAATATATAAATTATATTGTTTATCATGATTAATGATAAAATAGTATTTTATAATATCTTATGGCATGATAGTTCTATCTATGTACCTATCAAGTAAATTTAGGTTATGCTATTAGCTTTGGGGTTCACTTCTAATTATACTTTAGAAAAAAATTTATGATGCTTGGAAATTGATGTATATTACAATTCAATTGTAAAGTTTATCTTATACAAGGGAAAGCTGAATAGTATATTCCTTTTTCATTTTTATTCTCTTTCATATTTGTACTTTCTTCATCACAATATGTTCTTATTTAGTGTAAACATCCATAGAATGCAAACAAGAAGGTCTTTAGAAAATATTTCAAATAAGAATAGGCCAAATTAGCCAATCACATCATGCTAAAAGATAAAACGTAAGCAGGTGTAATGCCATAAGTCAAAATTGTCATTTACTGAGAAAAATATGAGTGAGGACATTAGTTTGCTTGCTTGTTGCTGGATGTTGATGCATGGATACATAAGAGTTGTCACTTGGAAATACAAGTGCCACATTGAAACTGGCCAGTTGTTTAAGAATTTAATGAAATTAAGATTTGTTCTTATAGTGAAACTCAAAAAATTATGAAAAGAACTTTATCTCAAAAAAAAATAATGAAAAGAACAGGACAAAAAATTAGATGATAGGAAGTCAATGGGAAATGATAAGGGTTATTCAAAAGCGACAACAATTCAATTACGCAACTTCACTAAATATGTTGTATTATATTCAAAATCCAAATGATCATGCAAACCTTGGCAGCTGGGATTTAGCCTTTTTTTTTTTTTAGAACACACAAGAAATATGAATCCAAAATAAAAAGGATAAAATGAAAAGATTTTCTTTTTTTTCCCAAAGAGATTCCAAGTTCATAATTCATTATTCACAAGAGAACCTGATTTGCCAAGAGTACAATAAAAGAATTCATCTTAAGTTAGTAACAAAAAAGTACTTTGATAACTGATGACCATCTCCCTAATATATTTTTTTAATTTTGCTGAACTAATAAATATTGATTCATGATCATGTTTATACACATTCAACTTTATCAAATGATTCGTATAGTTGATTTTCAAATGGGTGAAAAAGTGAAATATTTTAGGATCTCTTCTCAATCTTTCCCATGATCCATTCTAACTAAACAACTGAATTATCTCTTCCTGGTTTTGTGAAGTTATCCCACTCAAATATTTATAGGCCCAATGGCTAAGTCAGTACACAATTGTACAAGTAGAATTCTAGTTGGACTACGGACTCTCTGTCTTAAAATATTTCTAGAATCCCATCCAAGATACATTCCTACCAATTCATAAGATGACATATGGACAAGGCAGTGCTGCTGTAGGTTAATGAAGAACAAAAGAAGATACCCCAAAAGCTAAAAAGCCAAGGAAAAAAGGAAAGGGGGCATGGTTCTTCAACAATACAAAAGATGAAGATGTATGACATTCTTCATGGTTTTCATTGCGTCTATATACCCTTGTATCTAACATGGGCTTTTCTTGAAATAATGTGAGAGGCTAGATGGATGGTTATGATTATTTTACGTAACAGTCCTTTATTTAATTTGTAGTTGAATTAAGTGTTTTCTGAAAGTTGGTCCAAGATGCATGCATCTTCTTTCTCCAAAGTGGCTGAGGCAGATGGCAACCCTTATTTTTGACTAGAGGACCCAAACCTATTTTATATCAAATTCTCTAATCAAATACATAAACCTATTCTAATTATTCTGGGCATTCTCACGGTTTGTAGTGAGATATCGGTACACCAAAAAAAAAAAAAACATAAAAGAACTAGCACAATAGGGCAAAAAACAACCAAGGGTCAAGAAGAAGATATAGATGCATCAGAAAATATGCTGGAATACTAAAGTACCACATGAATGACTTCCATGGTGCTATAATAGCCAAGTATGATCATGTGGTGGCACTTGATTCATAGATGCTCGAGGAACTTGATTTTTTTGTAGTGTTAAGATGCGTTCAAAAATTCATGAAAAATTACATCGAAAAAAATTCAGGATGAAATTGTTCCATCACGCCTATGGTTGAACGGTCTTTGAATCATATAAATAGGTTAGACAAGAAGCTACGGTTATTTTTTTCTTATTTCTTTATTTTAGAAATATTTGTTAGGAAGTTAGAATTGTTATTGAAGTAAGAAAACATTTTCTTTGTTAGGCTCATTATCTTCTTGATATTGATTTTCTCTTACAAGAAATATAAAAACCTAAGAATTCTCCACTAATTATAAATACCCTATATGTACTTCCTTTTTTGCTACGTAGCGATTAGAATTAATGTTTCTAAAGTTCGCTCTTCTTTTCCTTGTGTGATTCTGAACAACCCAAAACAAAACCAATATGGTGTTGATAAAGAAGTGGGAAGCCCGGTTGATGATTAGTGCAACTCTGGTCAAATCAAGAGATTCGGTTAGTGAAACTTATTAGTTATTCTAGCTGAGTTTTTTTTTCTCTCTTGCAGACTAATTCCAGTTTAGCTCTAGCTTCTTCATTTTCTTACTTTGACTTAGTTTTCTTGTTGTTTTTTTCTTATTTTTTTGTTTCATAATTAACACTAATTTTTTACAAGAATGTTTTATTTTTTCAGGATTAGAGGTTCACAATTGAAACTTGGTGGTTTACCTTGTATATGATATACAGTTTTATTCTAACTTCTCTTGAATCTATAGCCTCTGACCATTTGCCCTCCCGGCATAGCCACAGTGTGTGCCCTCCATTGCTCTCCACATTGTGCCAATAGTTAGTAGTGCGTCATAATTAATAATAAATATTCAAATAAATTCCATAATTTATTAATAATAGGCATTAAATGATAGAGATATCCATTATTTATTACTTGCAACATTCACTAACTAATATAACATCTAAAAGTTTGGTGTTTTTTGCTGGCTAGTGTTCATTCTAAAGGTAATAAATAATTTTTAATTTGATCAAATGTTATTGTGGTAAATAATAACGACATGTTCTCATAATTGATAATTGTTTCTTGTAATAAAAAATAAAAACCATTATAAATATAATATTTTTAATCAAAATAATATGTTATTGTTCTATTCCCTTTTTATCTATAACAGAAATGGTAATGGCTGTGTGTCATAGATTTGACTTCACAATAATATACAATTTTTAATTGAAAATACAAACATGGGAAATACAAATGACATGAGAGTAAGTTTTTGATAGTCGAGAAAGAAAGGAGAGAGAATTGAATCCTTTAAACTATAGAAGGAAAAAAGCAAGAAATGAAGGAAATTCTACTATGCTCTAGCAATCTAAAAGTTGTTATTTTGGTGATGCAATATGCTACTTAAGTTTGTAAATTTATGCGATTTTAAAATCATACCCATTTAATCGAAGGTCGCTTTCTTCATATATAAGGTTGTGTACCTATTCAATAAAATTGTCATATATTTAGCCATAAAACAACTTTAAATGCTTGACCGAAACTGTAGATCCAACTCAACTTGATCTGAACCTAGACCTGTGAATTTTGGATTGGGTTTGGTACATGCTTGACTCTGATCCAACAAGAATGGTCCATTAGGTCTAAATATTTTTCATGGATCCGACCCGACTTATCATTTAAAGAATTGGGTTTGGATCGCACCAACTAACATGTCATGTATTTAATATTCTAAGAAAAATTACTTATCTAATTAAATCACTAATGTGATTCGGGTATCTAATCAACAAAGAATTTGACAAAAAAATTCATAATCCAAGGGCATGCCACTAGAATTTTCTTTTAACAAAAAACAGTGTGGTAAAATAAAACTACATAGAAAAGTTGAAGAAGAAGAGAAAGAGAGAAACCAATAATGAAATGAAGACTAACAAAAGCAAACCAACCAAGAACATATCATTTTCACAACCTATAAGAAGGCTTTTGTAGATGGCCCAATCGATCTCCCTTAGCTTTGGACCAAACTGTATTTGGAGATCCTGCAGCTCTAGTGTTTGAAGGAGGTTGACATAGCATAAGAGTGAAGTTGAGCTATTGATTCCACAACTCCTTGCCTATATTGAATGTCATACGAGGCCAACCAACCACTACCTTTCCTTTGGAGCTCCCAGGATCTTCGTGACCTAGTGGAATCAATTCCATATGAAGGCAAGTCCAATGCAAAGGCTTGTTAACAAGGAAAAAGATATTAGAATCAATATCCCCTTAATGGCACCACTAAGGGAATGGACCAAGCTCTATCGAGACCATGCCTCAAAACTTGATTGAGTGACAAAATAGTATAGTAGGAGCCTGAAAGCATCAATAATTCGGGCGTTAAGATTCATTAGACTCTCTATGAACCCTTCTCCCTTCTTCCATATCTTGCTCTTCTTCTCTCAATATTCTCTTGCTCATTTTACTTATGAAAGTGGTAAATATGGACATATAGAACTTCAAGGCAAATTTTGTGCAGAAAAATTGCTCTCGTCTAAACACATATCGTAGTTGACACTCAATGATCCGAGATTTAAATTACATGTCCTATTTTGTACCTCGCAAAAAGTTGGCAAGATATGCCAAACACAAGCCACTACAACTAAGACTAGGCATATACACCTTACTAGCGAACAAGGGTTGTATCTTTCGTATGAAAGAAGGATTCACTTTTCTTTGCATTAATCCACCGCTAGGTCGTACAATAGTCGCTTTGAGATCTATACATGTGGATGAATAAGGTTCAGAATACTTTGAGATCTATGCAGGTGCGATTCAACGATCCAAGTTGCGAAAGAAGATCAATCGTTCTTTTTTGCATAAAAGATACAACATGGCCTTCTTACTAGCTTGCAGTTGGGATTCATTTCACTCAAACACAACCAAAGAAGAGTTGTGCGTGTTTTTTAAGTAATGCGCGTAAGACACCAGCAACAATCAAATGCAACCATTATCATGTATTCATGTGTCAGACTCTATCGTGCAGAGTATCTTCAATATTGAAGAAATAATAATTAGATATTTCTTTTTTTCATCTTGGTATGCACCACTCCATATTCACAAGTAAAAATAGCTCTTTAAATGTTGTAGTGTGAAAAGTAGACCTTGTCCACCCAAGGAGCAAAACAAATGCCAAAAAGGTAGTAACACCAGGCAATTTACCCTTCCCATTAACCAATTCTTGTCATCCTTAAGAAATTACTAAATTATCTTTAAGATACAATGATGGAAATTGAGTTTTCTAAAAAATGACACCCAGTGTGAAATTTTTGAGCAGGAAACAAGCTTGCTAAGATTCTCCAGGCTCCAAAAGAAATGGGCTACCTTCAACTGGGCTAGGAGACGGCCCAGCCCGGTTTAAACGATGGGCCGTTCTAACCCGTACGAGGCGTCGCTTGCGCTCCTTCCCGGCATCTTCTCCCGTTCTCCGTGAAGGCGAGAGCGGGCGACCAGCCATAGCAGCACGTGTGAGACCGCGTAGGGGCCAAACGGCAGTCGCACGTGCGAATTCTCCAGCGCTAGTAAGAAGAGGGGGCGAGGCGTGAAAGAGAAACCGATCTAGGGTTTCTTGGAGGTTCAATCCAACTGATCTCCATCCCGGATCCGGGGGCTTCCGACCTTCCTAGGTTTCAGGTCCGAAAAGGTACGATCCGAATCTTCGTGGATTTGCTCCTCCTTAAATATTTCTTCCCTCAAATTCTTTTCGATTCGATTTACTCTGCGACATCCGTTGCCGGCGCTAGGGACTCAGTTTCTTGGGCTTTGGAGGGAGAGAATTGGGATTAGAGTTAGGTTAGGATTTGGTTCACTGACGTGTGTCAGTCGCTGGTCTTGTTTCTGTTTCCCTGGTTGTCGATGGAGATCGGAGGCGTTCCGATGTGATTTGCGGATCGGACTGGTAAGAGTTTTGAATTGAATGGATGATATAATTGGAGTCCCTCTTCATCCCCTCATGGATTTTCCCCCATTTTCTGATGCTTTTGAAGGCTGCTATCTATTCTTTGCAGTCGTAATGATTTGAAAAGGTTTGAAAAGGTTATTTCTGCTTGATCTTTGGAAGCAAACCAAAATTACATTCTTCTTCTTTAGTTTCTCATCATGAAGCGCTTCCTTCTCTCAATAAATAAGAAGAGTTTTTCCCCCGGAAAAAAAAGAAAAAAAGCAAAGGATCTTGATATTCCTGTATACGAGGTTGTTCTTTTCTCTGTGAAGGAATTTTCTGGGACGTGATTTCCATTGCATTGTGACACGATTCACTTGTTCCCCTTTCTTTTCCCTCTGAATTTTCTGAATTTAATGGGATGTTCGTTTTGGTCTATTCATCTTTATATGATTGTTGATACTGCTACATGCTTCCAGCAGGATTTAAACTGGGAGGACATATATTCCTGATCCATCTCTGAATTGTTCAAGGCAGTTTGAGAACTTTGTCCGTCTCAACTTCTTCATAGAGATCCAATTTTGCTCTCGCTTCATTCGTTGCTTGCAAATTCCTTCTGTTGCTGTGCAGCCTGAGTTGCTGATATGAAGACTCATGAACGTGCTGCAAATCTTGCGCTTCTAGGTATGTTTTATTTGTCCTATCTAAAAAGATTTTCGCTTGCATATTAGAAGGGAATTGCAAACTAAATAATGTAAATATGTTGAAGTGCTCTCTTACAATGAAAAATGAGAAAGCAGGGTTGTGGTAGTCGTTTCTGTCAATAAATCAATCCTCATTCCACAAAATAAAAATTTCTTGCAGCTAGGTACATGATTCTTATATATAGTTATAAATATATTTTGTTGACAAGAATAATTTGTTACGGAGAGCTAGCATGGTTGTTTTTCTTGTTGCTTAGCTGGTCTTTTAATGTTCACAAGCAAAACATATTGTTTTATGGAATACTTCTTTCATTGTATTTTATATAGTTTGTCAAGCAGTGGCTGTGTGCTATATGGCTTTGGTTTGTTGTTTGTTCTGCTGCTATTTTATTATTTATTTATCTATTTATACTTTTGAGAACATTATGAAATTAGTTTGCGGCATAAATGGTCTTGTTTCCTTGTATGGATAATTTTTTTTTGAGAGACAGTCTGTGACTCAGATTCACTATTTTGTAGGTCTAACCTTTGCACCACTTGTCCTGAAGGTAGATCCCAATTTGAATGTAATTTTGACAGCATGCCTAACTGTTTATGTGGGTTGCTTTCGGTCGGTCAAACCAACACCACCATCAGTAAGTGCTGTTAATTTTGTGCAATTGCAATATGTTATTTCTTGGTAGACCAGCATAGAGTCATTTTGGTTTCTTCTGAGAATTGAATGTATTTCATGCAGGAAACAATGTCAAACGAACATGCCATGCGCTTTCCTCTTGTTGGGAGTGCAATGCTCCTATCATTGTTTTTACTTTTCAAATTCTTCTCAAAAGATTTGGTGAACGCTATTCTTACATGTTACTTTTTTGTCCTTGGGATCATCGCTCTTTCGTATGTATTATCCTCCATGTTACTTGAAATGAAGTTTTCGATTTTATGTAAATTATGATAACTAATGCCAAAAACAGTTGTTGTAGCATCTAATCTGTTGCTGATACATATGTGCAGGGCAACATTGTTACCTTCAATTAAACGTTTTCTTCCAAAACATTGGAATGAAGACCTCATCATTTGGCGTGCTCCATACTTTCGCTGTACGTGTGCTATCCTTTACGATGATCTGTTTTATATATTTTTTATCACAAAATATTAGATATGCTATTTGTGTTCCAAATGTCTCACGTTTCCTAAATTCTTATCCATAGTCTTCTCAGATACCTGCTTATTTTTTAATTTTTGTCAACTTTTTATATCCGTTATTCTTCACTTTCTTAGTCGCATCTCATGCTATCTTATAGATGGTTTTTGTTAATAAAAAATCTTCTGCCTGATATTTATCTGCACTTTGTTTTCATATTAGATTGTATTATGCACCTTTCCACTCCTATGTGTGTGTGTGCTTGTGTGCTGTGTGTGGTTGGTTTCTGATTGAGAGTGATTCTGATCAGCTAAGCAACATAATTATTTTGGGTAGACTGCTTTTGAGATACTTGTACTGCCAATAACAGGTCTTAAATTTTGTATCTTCCAAATAATAGCTTTCAGCAAAAGATCTATGTACAGAAGATCTAATTATACATACGTGCATACGTACGTACATACATTTTCACACAGATATATACATTATACATTATATATATTTGTATATACGTATAAGCACAATTATGTGTGTATGCATATTTTGTGTTTATATAAAGATCAAATGAAGTGTCACATATATATTTTTGTTTTCAAAAAAAGTCAAGGGGCACCATTAATTTATGCATGATTTAAGAAATATTTTCAATTGGTTAAGGTAGAAGATGACATTGGTCCATGAAAGAAGCACATCTTATAGACACAAATGATCCATTAAAATGTGAAAAAAAGATGCCTCTTAGGATGGGAATTTTAGTTATGATGGTAAGCTTCAGTATATTGGTTCTTATGGTTCACAGGAATGATGGCATCAGATTTTGAAGGAATATGTGATTTGGTCTAAAACAGTACATGCTGTACTGGTATAGTTTTTCTCCTTTCCTCCATGAAGATGCATTGGTAAAGCATATTTTGCCACTTAATAACAAAAATATATCTGTGGGATGAGGTGTTCATAGAGCTGCCTTCTCAATATTCCATGAGGCTACAACCTATTTTGACATTGGTATTGGAGATAGGAAGCTGAAGGGTTTCTTTGTCATGCCCTTCTATGATCTTTTTAGAAGTGGATTACACTCTGATGTCTACAAGCTGGTTTGGATTTTGGAACACTTGTGTCCGACGGAAAATTTAGGTATCTGCATGGTTTTTTTCCTCTAACATTACAATCTATCATAACATGGTAAATATGTGGAAAATAGGTGAAGAAAACTCGCGAGCTCTGTGGTAGGTGATTGAGAAGATTTTCACCTTCTATTTCTTTTGACTTGTCTTTGAGCATTTTGAAGTTTTTTTATCATGATTTATGATCCATACTCTTAATTCATGCACTATTATCCCTTACCAACCTTGAGGTGGTGGGATTGGATTATCTGTTAATTGTCAGACCAATTAGGGTTTTTTTTTTTTTGGGGGGGGGGGGGGGGGTTGGTTTGGTTTGGTGTTGTGGACCCATCTATTTCTTAAATGTCTCTTTTGGCTCCATATCCTACCACCTTGGAATGGGGAAGAAATTTGTACTTGCATATAATGATTGAATTGTAGTCTGCTGGTTGATCTAAGTTATCGATATTTTATGCTTTAGGAAAATCAATTCTGTTTTAATAGCTGGCTTTTGTATAAAAAGGGATATTTGTAGTGATGTATAATCATCGATGTGTGGCTTTTTAATTGATCAAAATTATTAAGATCTGCTGCTTTTTGAAAATCAATTCTGTTTTAATAATTGGTTATGTATAACAAAAAATACCATAACGATTCAGGACCTCATCCAAAAAGGCTAGCCGAAAGGTTTTTTTTTTGTGGTTTCTTGGCTTTGTCCAAATACTCATGATCTTCCGATGCATAATTGAAGTGGGACCCTTCTTTGTTTAAGCCCGAGTGCCCTCGCTAGGTTAATGATCTAATTCCAAATTCAATCGCAAATACCATAATCAGTCTGTAGTCAGCTCCAAAAAGTCTGTGCTGCAATGTCCCCTAGTTTATATGGGTCATAGGTTGGGTCAACTTTGATACTATTTGTGACGATCCAGGATCTCATCCCAAAAGACTAGCCAAAAGTAGGGCTCCTTGGCCTTGTATGAGTACCCAAGATATCCCCGGCATATAATGATATGGGACTTAACACATGCCAACTTAGGTCCTCATAGGGACATTGCTAGAAAATTTTTGAGAGCTTTTTATGTGCTTAAATTCCTGGAGAACCGACAGAAGTGCAGGAAGTTATATCCATTTTTGGTACTCAGGACAGAACTTACTATCTTGCAGTGATTGAGATCATATGACTGAACTGGGATGGGTTGGGGATTTTTTTCTTTTTAATTTAAGAAACCTTCTTGTTCCATAATTTTTTGTTTCTCATTCATACAGGTGGGTCTAATTGGATAGAAAATTCAGATCTCTCTTTTTTTTAAAAGCCTGGGCGGTCTTGTATCAGTTTTTTCTTTCAAGTTTCTATGGTATTAGTTGTTTACATAAACTATATGGTATCTCTATAATTGTGTACACTCGAGAATGTTTTTATTGCACCAAGTTCGTGTAAAATATGGTGACAGTTTAAGATGTATAAAAATTTTAAAGAATCTGATAGACTGATGTTTCGCCCCTGCTGTTAATCATCAGGATTGATCTGTTTAGGTGTTTTTCCTTCTCTGGGTCATTTTGATTTGCAATGATGTTTAGGCTTTAATATTCCTTTTGACGCAGCTGCTTCACTGGAGTTCACCAGGTCTCAGATTGTTGCCTCAATTCCAGGAACCTTTTTCTGTGTGTGGTATGCTTTGCAGAAGCATTGGCTCGCTAACAATATTTTGGGGATTGCATTCTGCATTCAGGTTAGCCTTAGCTTTCAAATGATGACATTTTGATAGCTTTGGTTTGTTCTGCTGTTTTTTGTTCAATCTTTTGCATCATCTTATGGAACTGGTAGTTATTGTGTTCATCCATTGTTTCATTCCCAATGTTTACTTTGAAATTTTATGCATACTTTATTGCAGAATGTTGAGCCTTAACCTTCCCCTGCACTGTAAATTTTAAAGATGTAGATTTCATTATGCATCTTGTCTAGAGTAGAAAATTTGTTGCTATGTTTTCTTCCATAATTTTGTGCTGTTGTATACTGATAGGTTTTTGAATCATCAATATTACATTTCTGTAAGTTGAAGTATTATGGACGTTTGTTCGTGTCATATATATACTTTCCCAGTTGATATCTTGAAGGCCTCACCGACTTTGAACCTTCAGTTTTAGCTAAAACTAAGTTTAATTTTTTGCCAACTAAATGAATTCTAAGTTAGCTGATTGTGGGACCCCATACAGACACATCGAACACCAATGGCCGGAACATGCTTATAGATGACTAAGATGTGTCTTAGTGAAACAGAAAAAAACAAAGATGACTAGTACTCTGTGCATATGGTTTTGCGAGATTGATTGTTTGGGATTATTGTGTCATCAATTTAAGGATCAGGTCTTGGGACTTCTAGTTTCCTTTCCTTTAATTTTCATGTCCACTGTTGCTTGCAAGTGGAACTTTTGGCATGAAAACATTGACTTGCATTTTATCTATGTTCAGTATGGTGTCAAGCTAATATCTATGTTCAGAAAGTATGTGGCTCATCAGCTATTACTTTCTAAACAGTGTGGTAGTTACAGAGGTTTCGGCATATTATAGCCATCAGGATTATTTCAAACCTTCCATCATGATTTTTCTTATCTGTTACAAGATGTTATGATTTATTTGCATTTTATCTCAAACTTTATGGATTCATTTCTTTTGAAGGGTTTCCAACTGTCTAAAAATGTCATGCATTTACTTTAAACTTGTTGCATCATTAAGATTCGCATAACAAACCATTTTATATCTTGTAGGGAATTGAAATGCTATCATTGGGCTCATTTAAAACTGGTGCCATTCTATTGGTAAGAGTTAATGAAGCTTTTGTTGAAGAATATACATTCATCACTATATACCTGAAATGCTTATGACCACCTTAGCTTGTTGTTAATGCAGTTATCTTGTAATGCTAGTGTATTGATATTCACTTGCTTTTTCATATGCATACCTCTGTATTATTATTTTGTATTTTTGATCTAGAGTAACTATTAAATCAATTCTCAAGTATTACCTTCTACCTTTCAGGTTACATGCATACATATATAATCTAATGGACATACCTTACAAATTATGATTGGCATTTAATCACTGATACAAGGATATAATATATTTTTAGATCGATAAATAAAATCTAGGTGCATCTTTATGAAGGTTAACTTATAAAATCTTTAACTAAAGTATCTAGTTTATGTGGTTTGTAATGTGATTGAAAGTTTAATACTTGGATGACTCTGTGAGAGGTATTGGAAAAGGCGAATTGGTTGGAACTGATTAGCATTTTGACTTAATAAACTAGAATTGGAATATCTGCATTTGTGATGTAATGTATGACAAGTGTTCAGGGATGTCAACAGGTTGGGTCAGCCCTTGGGACCCTCAAACTTGGCTCTGCTCAACAGTAGTACCTCCAGTTTAGCTACCTAATGGTCTAGATATGACATTTAGCATTAACTTTTGTTTGTTGGAGCATTATGGATCCTGTAAAAATTGCGTCATCCCTTCACCTAAGCTGGTGGACTATAATCTATTTATATATTCTGTAAAAAAATTATTATGGGTATAAAGAGGTTTGTTCATATTATCTGAATGACCCTAGTAGCTGGGACACAGGTTTATTTGTTACAATTTGGGCTATTTCAATCTGAGTACCACTTGGCAGGCCTGGCTGGTTTGACTAAATATGGAGTAATTTGTGCCAATCTTTCTTCTATCATCTCATTTCTCTAGAATATTTCAAGTAATATTAACTGGGTTAGATCATTTAATGCATGTTTACAGCAAAACAAGGATTGATACTCTGCATATCCCATATTGGTAATCTGTGGTGGTGGCCATCTTCACCCCTTTTTCAGAATATTTGCTGTCATTTCAATTATCTTGAATGTGCAGAAACTATAGGGGTCATTTCTTTTCTAATGTGTAGTTATTATGAGGCTATTTGGCTCTAAATAAGAATAAATGGTGGAAAATTAACATTAATTTGCCCTAGGCAAGCATGATTGAGTTTGTTGGTTTTGTTTGATGGTCGTATTTAGCTTCTGCAATATTACTCTGCTCAGTATTTTTTTTGCAGTCACGATCGGCTCTGTACTTAGTTGCATCGAGATTTTGTATTAGTCTATATTATGTTCATGGTATGCTGAACCGGTCTGTATCGGCCGGTTCAGTCCGTACCGAACCTAACCGATCCGGTTCCGGCCCCAAAGGTGGCCGGAACCGAGCGGTACAAGCCCGGTACCGGTCCATGCGTACTACGCACTTCGCGGAATTTTTTCCACGAGCCCGCTGCCGGTTCGGTACCGGTTTAAATTGGTCTGAACCGGAACCGTACTAGTCCGGTAGGCGACCGGACTTTCTAGTTTATGTGTAGAGGACATCACTTTCTAGTTTCTATTGATGTGGCATGTTGATTGATCTTTGGATACTACTCACGACTCAGTCTTCTCTTTCCTTTTGTCAATTGTTTTCAACATTCTCTTATGAAGTGGATATCATTTTTTATTCTTTAATGGCTATTTATGAGATGTTTCTTTAATTTGTAATCCCTTGTGCTCTCCAATGGTAGGCTGGACTGTTTGTGTATGATATCTTCTGGGTGTTCTTTACTCCTGTGATGGTTAGTGTTGCTAAGTCTTTTGATGCTCCCATAAAGGTCAGTTCTTCTACTAATTTGATTGCACCATTTTAAGTTATTTACTGCTGATGTGCTTATACGGTTGCTTTAAGATGAATCTTCTGATGTTGGTTCATTCAAAATTAGCTTCTATTCCCAACTTCTGATTTGGCACGGCCTTTTTCCATGCTTGGCCTTGGGGATATTGTGATTCCTGGTAAGAAGTTTTATTCTAAGACATTGGGCTTTTTTTTCTTTTCTTAATACTTTATTGTTGGTATCTCACCAACATGACATAGTCTTCTTGTTTCTCGGTTTTATCTATTGATGCTGTCCTTAAAGGACTTATGCTGTCAAGGTGATTAGTTAAAATAATTCAGGTAATAGGAGGAAGCAGGAGAAAGGATTAACTTGGAAGCCACCTGGAAATCGAAACTTAGAGTGTATCTAGTAAAATAATTAATTGAATTATGTTCAGACTCTTCAGTTGGTATGGCCTCAGTTCAATATATAGGCCAGGCTTGTTCAACCCTAAGAAACATAATTAATATGGATCCTTGATTTTAATCAGGATATTCTAAGCTTTTAAAAAGCAAAGCGACCTAACTCCATTATAACCCTGATAAGGAGCAGGCTTCTTCTAACAGTATACATCTTAGTATTAGACAACGAAACCTTGAAAGTTGAAACTGCCTGATTGTAAGTAGATAACAATTGTTGCAGGATCAACTTGATTCATGAGTTGTGATATCACCTGATAAGCTGACCGTAGCCCAAATGTTACCTTGATTGGTCACATTTGATCGATGAGCTTCATGTCAACTAGGGTCTGTTGTGCTGGTACCGAGGCCCGTACCAGTTGCCCGGCAATATGATATGGTATGGTACTGCACCATTCCATTCCGGGCCATATCGACAAAGCTAGAGCCAACAAGGAAGGGGTAGAGGGAGAAAGAGAGAGGGAGAGAGGGCTTTCAAGCCCTCATCCTCCACAAGCAAGGGGCCACACGAAACAGGGGCTCCATCCCTAATTTTTTTTTTCCAAATTTCTTAAGTGAAATCAGTTCGTTGCCTGCAGAGGATGAGGGCTCAAAAGTCCTCTCTCAGCCCCTCTCTCTCTCCCCCTTCCTCTCTCCCCCTCTCTTTCCCTCCCCCCCCCCCCCCTCTCTCTCTCTCTCTCTCTCCCCCCCCCCCCCCTCCCTTGCCAGATTTTTCAAACCGAGGGGTGAAACTGTGCCGGTATGTCCTTGGTATGGTTCGGTATGCCCCGAACCACCTGTTCGGCGCAGTATGGCATTCCTTGCTGTCAACCATTTATATTAAACTATTCTTAAGAAATTAGCGCATTTGGCAGCCAAGATTGGGGAAAGTAATAGTGGCTGAATTCTGTTTTGAAGGTTTAGAAAAGAAGATACCTGAACAACCTGTATGGAAGGGGTGAGTAAAGGGTTTGGAAAGGCTTTGCTTCAAAAGCACAATGTGCTATGATAGTAATTAATGACAGAAGCTTTCATATAGCAAATTCCGAAAGATCTGGTGAGGCTTGTTGATTTTGTCATAAGTTGCTACATCCTTGGAAGAAGGATCATTGAATTATTAGCCTAGCTAATTCCTCAACTGCACCATCCGTTTTTTGTCGTGTACCACTGAATTGTCAGCAACAGAAGATGTCCTTCCCACCGATTGTGGTCTTTTCCTTCAGCATCTATGGTTTTATCTGATTAGGGCAAATTGGAAGGTTGTACTCAAGTATATACTTGGCAATCAAGGACTTTATTTCAATCGAGCCCTTTGCCTTCAGAACAAGTCCTCGTAGTGTATTGAACTTTATCAGAGATATACATGTGGAAACAACCTCAACAAGCTTTGTTCCATCAACTTGCTGCCAATTCTTGCATTTTTTTCTTATTTAAGGCATCTCTTCCAATAAAGTTCTTCCAATTCACTTCTCACTAGTTTCATTCAAATATTTAGTCTCCCTCCCATTTCTTGAAATAGTAGGATGCATCGCCAGAATGTTAAGAAACTCTTAAACATGCAGAGATGTTGCATCTTAGGATATGTAAAAACAAGAGTATAGCTTATTGTTTCATGGAACAACTATAGGGAATTAGGGAATATCAAAAACCCCACATCTTTCCTTACTGGACTGTGTGAGGATGGTGTGGTTGGGAACTGGTATCTGATTTTTTTTTCACTTGTTTAATACAGTTGAACTTTTTTAATTTTTATTTTATATTATACTGTCATCAGCTGGATTTTGTAAAGCGAATTCCACCATTCTGACACCACTGTTTTGCTTTTAGTATCTTGACCGTGTGAAAATTAGCACTGAGAATTTCGGTGTTGTTCTAGAGATAGATTCTCTCCTACTTTTCTTCTTTGTTCGTGTCTTGTTGTCATCTAGAAATCTTTTGTTATGCTAACAAGTTGAAGGCTTTCCAAAGACACCAATGAGCATCCTAGGGACTAGGAAGCTGAGAGTGATTAGTGATAAGACTATGAAAATAAATGGAATTACTGTTTCTGGTGTGGTATTATTTTGCAGGTAAACTAGTTTTGATTCACTGTCAAGTTTCCTAGTATTTGTGTTAACCAGCTAACCTTAGTTGTGGACTGGAGAAACCATTTGTAGCCCTTGTATAGCTTAAAACTTTAATGTAAAGTTATTCATGTTTTATTTTTAATTGTTCTGATTGTTTTGGCAAATGGATTAAAGAGCGGCTAGCTTTTTTTAACGATTTTTTTGAATGTCATCTCACATCTTAAGCTGTTTCTTTTTTGCAAGTTACTTTTCTCGTTAGTTGAATATTTTATTCATAAATTTATTATTATTCTTTTTCATCTTCAGGGATTTTTGTAGCATTGGCATTGCGCTTTGATGTATCAAGAGGAAAACAAATTCGCTATTTTAATAGTGCATTTTTTGGATACACACTTGGTTTGGTCCTTACTATTGTTGTGATGAACTGGTTTCAAGCTGCACAGGTAAACTTCTCGAATTGTATTTGTCAATATCTTTGCCTATGTTTTTTTCCCTTATCGTTTTCGGGCTCAATATTCAACATTTGCTGTTCCTTGTTGCCTCCATCATTTGCAGCCTGCTCTTCTATACATAGTTCCTGGTGTTGTTGGATCTGTGGCTGTCCACTGCCTGTGGAATGGGGAAGCAAAACCGGTTTGTTCTTTATCTTGTTTCTTATAAGACTCTCTCTCTCTCTCTCCCCCCCCCCCCCCCCCCTCTCCCTCCCCCTCCTCCACCCCCCTTCCACGGTTAACTGTGTTACTAAAAGTTTTTCAACTCCTTTGAATAGAAAATGGAATAGGGGCATTAATATTTGGAATTGTGAAACGGAATAAAGGTGGGAGAAATGGAGTGTAGGCTCGCTTAAATTAGCTTGTAGATTTGCTTAATTTTGTTTCTCTTACTATATAAATTTACATGCAGCACCACAAAAAGTTTATATTTAGATAGGAAAGTAGGTTTGGTTGATAGTTTATTTGCTTTTAGATGAATCTATTTATGAGCTCATCTTTTGAAGATGTATAAATGAAGAAGGTTGTTAATATTTTGATCAAGGTTTGCGGTCTCGGTACCGGATCCCATATCGGTGTCACACTAGCACAGTGTGGTATGGTATGGTATGGAGTTTTTTTGGTGTACCGAATGTCGGTACCCCATCTATATCGGATACCGGTACCGAACTAGTCCGGTACAGTATGCCCTGTACTGTCCAGTTCGGGCCGGTACAACATATCATGATTTTGAGGGTTTGGCACCGCCATCTATCTCCACTTCTATCTCAGTTTTGTCAATCCTGCAAGCCCAGAGCTGCAAGTGTACCTTTTGTTCAGTGAGCCATCTTATGTAAGTTCCATGCATGTGTCACCAGATAACCTGATTGGTAGTTATAGTTTAAATTTCTTCTTGGTTTCTAGACTTCTTAATGGTTAGACCTTCTCTAGACAGAATATTCAGCAATCAGCAAAAACTTTTTAATTCAAGCCTGCATATCGATAAACTGCTATCTCTGTCAACTTGGCTGTGAGGCTCAGATTGGAAAGAAAATCAAAGCTATATCATGAATTTTTTAAGTAGTTGAAAATCCAAGTTACTAGCACTCATTACTATCTGAGTTTGATTACTTTTTGTCTGCAAGGTACCCAAGTGAAAACTGATTAAAAGGGAGGAAAATAATGCACACTACTGTGAAAAAGTTGTTTTATCCTTTTTTTTCCCCCACTTTTATGGACTCATATCTCATTCCCTAAATTGTTTTGTGATTTATTTGTACAATCACTTAATGTGGCCCTCAAACATCGTTGATGGAGCTACTACTAGTAGCAGTGGATCAAATTCTTTGCTCGAGATTGACAAATTAAATGGATGCCCCGCTTTTTGTTTGTTAGAGCACTTTGCAAAGGGTTTGCACCCATGAAAACATCGTAAAATATTTTTTTCTTAGCTTTTTAGCTTCCGATCACTGAGTTAATCTTGTAAATCATGGGGTGACAAATTATGACCTTTATTATATAACTACAATATAACAATCAAGGTTTGGCTTTATCAATCCTTATTTGCTATTCATTTCTGTTAAGGGCTACCTTCAATCTTGTTGCAATCTTTCCAAGTTCTTTCTTTTAAATTTTGTTTGCTTAACCTTAGGTCTGACACTAATAAATTGATGATGATTCTTCAATCTTTGCATATTATCATTATTATTTTAAACTCTTAGGTCTTACTCTCCTCTTTCTAAAAGAAATATTCAAGGTTCTAGCTAAAGAGCCTCCTTAGATTTTCAGATTTGATTATAGATGCCTGTACCAGGTCAATCAGCTCTCTGTAACCCTACCCTTAGTCAAGGTTACCCTATAGCATCTGAAACATACCCATGCCCCCCTATATCGTTCTTAACTTTACTGCCTACTAATCTTAACATTTCCGCATTCCAATTTGTGTTCTTGGATAGTATGACGTTTCTGTGAAAAAGTCAATGCACCTAAGCACATACCTTATTTGAGTATATGTTCTAAAATCTTGGCAAACTGTCTTTGTGGTCATAAATAATGAAAGCAAAAGATGCAAGTTAACTATTATATATTGATAAGAAAACCTTAATCTATGAAAAAAACGAAGGAAAGGGAACGCCCTCAAGTAAATTTGGATAGCATCTATGTAATGAGCAGAGAAACAAACTTCTTAATTTGCTGTTGCATATTCTGTTATCTGCTGGGAATTTAGCAGGTCATCTAGTGAAATGTTTTTTCACATCCAACATTATTTTTGACTTTGGGAATGAGCTAATCTCAAGTTTTTTATATTTTTACAGCTTCTAGAGTATGATGAATCAAAGACAGCATCAGCCAGCAGTTCTTCAGAAGATGGAGATGCTAAAGCCAAATAGAAATAGGAATAGTGGCCAATGGATTGGAGTGCAGAACCTTTCTGATATATGACAGATGCCATTACTAACTCTTACAGAACTGATGGTTGGAAGAATTGCTCCCAATTGCTTTTGGAATCACAAAGTTTTATAAAATACAATAAATCTTTTATAGATTATGAATCCGGTGCCTCACTTTAGACATTTATCAATTTCTTTTCCCTTTATCTTTGGATGCTGTTTTCTTCCAAGTCTATTTCTGCTGCCATTTTCCATTTTGTTTCCAGGAAGTCTGAGCTTGGCACATCATTTTGTATTGAAAGCTATCAGAGCTGGTAGGGGAGGCTTTTCAGTTTCCGCCACGCGACTCAATTATTTGGTTCTGGGACATATGTCGATAGACCATCCTTGCTAGACTCTAATACTATTTATCAAAAAGGTGATGATTAGATAGTAGATTTAAGCAGAATTTACGTGAAGGCAAAAGCAGTCGACATGCAGCATGTGCGGCACACCCCGCTCTCTCTTGGAGTGGGATGATGCCTGTTTTATGATGTATTTATTTTGATATATTTGCATTTGTTTCAAACAGCTTTGCCGGTTTGGATGACTTGCAGGGGTACACAGGCGAACCTGTGAATGATTCAAGGCCAACCTATGATCCTATCATGTACTCATACAGTATGAGTTTCCATGGTTCTGAGTAATTAAGTCTGTTCGGATGTCTTCTGAAGGCACAGTAAGATCTCAGGTCCATCAGCTAACGGCAATGAAGTGCATGACACAGCAGGCATGTGCTAAACTCTAAATTCTGATGAAGTGCGATACCTATACGGATCTATTAGCTTGGTTAGCTGCCACTTTCATCATCTTTCAAATGCAATATGTTTGCAAAATGGTTACAACAATTATCACCATTTTCATCCATTTAGCCTCTTTGCAGCTGGCCGCATGATGCATGAGTCATTTACTTGATGCTGATGTTCAGGTGTCTGTTTTTTTTTTTTTAATAAAAAAGAAGGGAGGGAAAAAGAGCTGGTTTGAATGTGGGCTATGATATCTGTGGCTGTTGCCTTAAAACTTCTACGGCTGCTGAATTTTGGAATACAAGATTTTCATCATTGCTTACGTCTCCTGGTTATCGCTTCCTAAACCAAACATTAATCTGGGAAGAGGCATAAACAAAGAATGGTTATGCTTGTCAAACTTGCTTACGGCAACAAGTACAACTATTTCAAGAGGGAGCTGTCATAAATTATTCTTTTAACTATTCCTTCGTCGGGTGCAGAGTTGTCATAAATTATTCTTTTCAAACCAACATAACTATTCGAGGCCTATTATTCCTTCGATGGCAAGCTCTGCCTATTAGTCTTAAGTCTTTATCAGATAATGATGGAAAGAAACAGGAATTTTCTCGCTAGTTCGGCGTAAGACCGGGTTCGTAAAGTGTGGCCGCAGAAGGCCGTTGATTTCGACCAAGCAGCAGCAATTTTCGAAGGCCGGACGCTGTCAACCTGCGTCTCATTCAAACGTGCCGTGCATGCAAACCGTGACTGACTTGCGGCAGCTTGATTGCGGTCAAGGAAGCTTCTCGTGAACATTTGCGCAGTGCCACGGTCCATGTCCGGCGCAATGCCCTTATCCTTCTGGAAGAATATCAGGAGAAAAGGGACCACTGTTGGACTTTCTGGCTCCCACCCTGAAGGCCCTCCTGGGCCCGGTCCACTTGACCGGCCCAAGCTCGGCCCGAGGCATCCTTCTCCTCTCCCTCCGGCGATTTCGACCGGGATGGAGAGTCCTAGGGTTGCAGAAACCCTAGGGGCTCTTCTATAAGAGCGAGCCTCCCACCACCGTCAAGTACCACGACCCTCTCTCTCTCTCTTCTCCCTTCAAAGTCACGGCATCACATCACTGTGCTCACCGAAAAATGGGGCTACTAGACGTCGCCGAAGTTGAGGTAATGCCCTAGAATTCTTCCTTTTTCCTTCTTCTTTTTTCCACGACTCAACATCGCAGCCGCTGGTTGTCTAATCGGCCGAAAATTGATTGAAATAAGGAACCATTGTTTCTACCTCTATTTGTTTCCTCTTTTCGTTTTCTTCCGGCCGCCTCCGCTGCCGGTGTTCATTACCGAACCTTTGCCCTCATTCCGAGTTCCCCCCAGCAAATGCCGAACCCTTAACCATCGGTGAGTGGGCCAAGATCCGAGGACAATAGAGCCAAAAATTTTTTGTTCGGCCTTGTTTTGGGTTGAATTCCACCGACCGGCCGCTGTCGTCGGCCGCCCTCTACCGCCCGCCACTGCCGCTTGCGGGACCATTATGATCACTACCACTAGCCGCCTCCTCCTTCCTCTATTTTGCCCAGAAGAAAGAAAGAAGAAAAGAAGAAGGGAGAAGAAAAGAAAAAGAGGAGGAGAGAGAGAACCATCCATCTCTTACTCTCTTATTTCATCTCTCTTCTTTTTGTCTCTCCCTATAAGATCTATGGAATTCAGTATTGGGTCTTATCGGCCTGATATGCAAACTTGAGTTTGTAAAGTGTGGCCGCAGAAGGCCGTTGATTTAGTATAAATAGTTTATAATATTTGCCTCGGAACAGATTTCTTCTGTCATGTCAAGGTTTTGAATCCCGTGTACTAAAGAGCCAATGAACCTATTGAATCCTGTTCGCATCATGAGTAATTCAAAGTAGGCGATGAAGGTTTTGTTCAAATTGAGAAGGGGATGATACCTCAAAAGCTAGGATGCGATTTGAGAGCCGCCCATTGCATTCTATAACGAAAACTTATCAATGATGTGTGGAACCACACGTTTTGCTTAATATTTGTAGTTTTTATAGAAAATTTTGTCGAACAGAATGATGGTTGTTGGAATAATTCGATCTCTTGATCATCTTATATCCCGTTGAGATAATTCAAATATTTTGATCCCTACTGAAAATTATTCAGTATCCACATCAACCAACCAAGATCAACTGATAGCTTTGAAAGTTTTGATGATGGTGCCTACTGACAGTTTCTTAGTCAAATAAAAAGTAATGAAACAGCATCACAACAATTCACCAGACAATTTCTTCTTCTTTATTCATTTGCAGGTGTTTGGAGATTACAGAGAAGAGGGGAGAGAATGAAGATTGAAGAAAAATACAAACTTCATAGAAATAAAAATTTGAAAAGATTAACAAGTATAGCTTGTATAAATAAACAATGTTCTCATGAGGCACATGCAGAATAGAAAATCTCAAACAGATGGGATGAAAGCAGCAAACTTATTTGCTGATGTGATCAATAGAGAGACAAGCAAGTCCATTGAAAGTAAACGGACCATAACCATCCATCAAATGCTCTTTTCTGATAAACTATGTGCATGAGTGCATCGCCAATGTTAAGATGTAGTTGTGTTAAGTTCAAGCAGAAGTACACAGGCAACAACCTCAAATAAAGAATTTTTCTACATATTTAGTTCCTATCTTAGGGGGAAAAAACCTTAGTGCACTTTCAAAAGAAAAAGAAACATCCTTGTTGCAGTGTGTTCTTCATTTTTTTCCTTTCCTTTTTTTTCGAGGAGATTGTTTGTAGTGTGTTCTAATAGCCATGCAATGAAGATATGTACCGAAAACTTACATATCAAACTCAAGCATTCATCGTTGATAAGATTCTAGCAGAATTTAGAGTTGTTGAGTGTATCTTAAATTTCTTGATCTGCCCCATCTTATGATTCCGTTCGGCAAATTTGAAGAGAAAAAGGAGAAACAAAAAACATTGGGCAATACTTGTGCGGTTTGCGGTGGTCACCAAGGATTTGGGTGCCGACCCGCCATCTGATTTTGATATATATCTTGTTTATTTCTTCGTTAAGAAAGTATAGGAGACAGAATGTGGGAGTGTTATTGAGAGGCAGCATTATTTTTGCACTCCATCATTTCGATCATAGTAAGAATTTCTTCTCTGTCCTTGCCCATGGATGTAGGCTTGTGGCTGAATCATGTAAATCTATGCGTATCGTGTTTTTGTTCTCTCAATCTTCTCAAATCTCTTTGTTCTTTGGTTTATCTAAATCCGTCACAACGATAGAAATGCAACAAAATCACTAGTTACTAATGACAGCAGCAGATGCTTCAACACCATACTCTCTCTCTATTTAAAAAAAAAACAGTTTTTGAGAAAAGCGAAATATGGTATCAATACTCACCATTACCCTGTCATCAGCCATTTCGATTAAAGGACCTCATATAGACAACTGAGATCACAAAATCCAACCATTTTGCTCTGGCTGGAATCTCTTTCTCCCCAGAGTAATGTCTGTAATCCGTCTAGAGGAAGAAAGGGGGAAGGAGTTGTGTGCTCAAAAACCAAGGGAAGGAGTTCTGCCTACTTGTTTAGTATTCATTTACCACTCAAGCAAGCCTTTAAGAACAAGCAGAAATATGTTTGATCTAAGCAGCAGGTCTGAGAGATTAGAAACAAGGCAATCCAACGTGTAATTTTGTCCATATTATGGTAAGTCAAACTGTTTTTCCTTGGCATTTGGTCAGCGAAATTCCAAAAGTTCCATAATCTGCACAGACTAGCATCATTTATATGGTAATGACTATGATAAGGAATCAGTGGCATTATCATCTAATGAACCTTGACAGATCCGAAGATGGTAACCGTTGCTTCAAAAGAAACCCCTATGCTGGATCATGAAGTTCTTCAAGCAATAAAAATTTTGACCTTCCTGACTTTGAATTTTCTGTGGAATACTGGTCCTGACCTGCAAAAGATCGAAAACAAAATGTCGTAAATACTTCCATGTCACTTGGAGACTCCAGAGCTAAACAAAAAGTTATCAGTTCCCTCAAAAAGTTTTCAGCAGTTCCCCAGAGCTAATTTCTTAGTAAATGCACATGACAAGCGACTGCAATGCTTAAAGCTTTAATCAGTTTCCTTTTGAGCATAAAAACCCTAAATATGGCTGACTATGTTGTAAAGTTTGAGAGCAATTAAAGATAAATTCCTATAGGACTTTTTCTGCAAAACATATAGAAAAAAAAAAACTAAGAATAAGATAGAAGATTGAGAGCTATGCAAGTAACCTTCTTATGATTTCCATTGATTTGGTCCATTAGGCACAAGCTTAGATGCTGGTCCTCCTTTTCGCCTTTAGGAAACAAATTTAGATGCCTGAAAGAAAAACAGAAGAAAGCATGTCGATGAAAAACATAAAGCATACATAGTAAAAAAGCAATAGAACAAAATAAGATCAAGTTTATTCAGTAAACAGTCAGTGAAATATAGAATTTGGGAACCACAGGCCAAAAACTACAGTGTAAACAAATCAATTACATCAACTAATCTAGTGAAACAAATTAAAAAATAAGAGAGCAGCAGGAAAGTGAGAAGCCGGCATAGTCAATCTGATAAATACGTTCAACTATTAAGATTCTCTGCCCAGGGTTACTTATGAGACAGCTCTTCAATTAGGTGATCCAATTTTCCTCTGAAAGACAGGATTGATGCATTAAAAAGATCTTTGTTTATTCTTTCTCATTAGAACATTTCCCCCCTTTTTTCTACTCTAGTATGGGTTACCACTGTAATAACTCATGACCTCACTAAAA
This sequence comes from Phoenix dactylifera, assembly GCF_051530095.1. NCBI lineage: Eukaryota > Viridiplantae > Streptophyta > Magnoliopsida > Arecales > Arecaceae > Phoenix > Phoenix dactylifera. The sequence goes on along the minus strand of NC_143196.1, from coordinate 4,518,589 downwards.
AAGACTAGCCAGAACTTAGCCCTGTATAAGTATCCAAGATCTTTTCGGCGAATAATCGATGTAAAACTAAACACATGCCCGCGCACGGGTCGTCACATACTTTCCTCAGTCAAACCTTGACGTCCTCGTCATGCCAAATGTTCAAATATAATCACAAGCACTATCTTAGAATTGAAAAAATCGACGTCCAAAGCTAGCATCTATACGAACACAGACCCCGCCAGCGGATAAAAAGTTGGAATATGAAACAAAAATCTTTATCGATTACGAACACATACCCTATCATGGGTATAAAGTTACCATAGCACGAATATCTGTGAGTAATGTTTTGAACTATGATATAGCTAACTGACAAAAGAATGATTTATATTATTTACAAAATGAACTTGGAACTATGTTTATGAAATATGAATAGTTTATGCATGCATGATTGGCTTTATGACTTATTTTAATATATTATACTATGAAATACTTTATTTATAATATCTGTTATTTTTCTTAAATGATGCATTGATATGAAAAAACGTATGCTTGATCTAGTAAGTAGAGTAAGATTTACTTACTAAGCCATGCCATTCATATGTCTCTATTTTTATTTTTCTTCATGTATCTCTATTTTTATTTTTATTTTTCCAGACGAATAGAGTTGATAGGAATGAAGAATGGTCTAGGCTTGGAGTTCGTGCTAGCAAGCTTGACAGTTTTGTAGAAAAATTTTAGTATTTTAAATTATCTATGAATTTGTAGTTAATGATTTTTCAAATATTGAGGATTATGAATTTGGTTTTTATGTTTGTATTTAGATGCTTTGAACTAGTATTGGTTGCATTTAATGGATAATGAAATTGAACTTTTATTATTTGAAATGAATTTGAAGTTAAATGAAATGTTTAGCTTTGTGTTATTTGGGTTGTATCCCTCGGTAGCACGACCATATCATACTCTGAATCTGGAGCATGACAAGTACAATAGTTGTATCTGACAGGACTAATGAACTAACTCGCATTCATTCTTTGCGTTGTTCTTCTTTCTCTTATTTATGCAAGAAATAAATTAATTACCATACAATTTGAATAGAGTTAAAAAGGATATACCTAGAGTACCACAAAGAATGATGAGCAAGAGAAATTTAAAATTGGTAGAAGGTGTGATGGCCTAGTCAATCCACTTGATTAGTCCGGCCTGAATGCTAAACCCATGCATGCGTCGCACACGATGAGCAGCAATAGACTCCCAGTAGGAGTATGTTTTCCCATCCGAAGCCTGCGACTCCTAATAGAAATAGGAGACCTAAGGCCACTAGGATCCTAGGTCACCTCTATAAATAGGACCCCCGCCCCTCTATGACCCTCCACCAGCGATCATCGCGCCTCCTCCTCTCTTCTTTCTCCCGCTTTTTCTCACTTTCTTTCTCTTTCTTCCTTCAGGCTCATCATTCCCTAGCATTGTTCTCATTGAAAATCAAGGCCGCAGAATGCCGCCAAAAATAAGGTTTAGCAGATTCGCCTAGTGAAATTTGAAGGTCTAAGGTGAAAAAGGTAAATAAGACCTTATATTCCTTATTAATTTTTGAACTTATAAATAACCCCAGTACTCCTTATTAGTTTTTAAATTTTTACTTATTTTTTGATATTATGACAATATGAAAATAATAATAAATGTTGATGATATCATGTTTTCTTAAAATTAAGAATCGAGCATATGATATTATAAAACTCATGATGTATCATGAAAGAATGGTTCGATGAATATTTTAATATTAAGGTTTGTTTATAAAATATATTGATGAAATTTATATTTTTGTTATGAAAGGAATACTTGCATAATTGTTTCATTATTGTTGATTTATTTATGGATTATGACCCTATATATATATATGATTTAAGAAAATATTTTTTTAGAATGTATAACTTAAGAAAATATGATTTAAGAAATATGGCAAAACATTCTCAGATAGCTATGTATGAGTATGACCCCTAAAAGTGGGATAGATCGACATTCGGAGCTAATTTCATATGATCTTGCTAGTATGTAATAGTAGTTAGCATACAACTCTACTAGCAAGTAATAGTATTTAGCATACAATCCTACAAGCACGTAATAATAGTTGGCATACGACTCTGTCAGTGGATAATAGTACTAGGTATACGGCCCTACTAGCGGATAATAGTAGTTAGCATATGACTTTGCCAGCAGATAATATTAGTTGGTATTTTGACGATTACCACTCTATCATAGGTATAATAGTGACCTTAACATTTAGTCTGAGAGAATTATTAAAAAATATAATGTGCCAAAATAATAGAGGATTTATGACTTTATAAAGTTGCCATAGTTTATGATTTTATTTATGGATTGGAAGCTATATTTATGTAATTTGCATGATTTATGTACATGCAAGAGCATGATTGATTTATGGTTATACTTTTATTATGAAATATCTATTTTTTTTAATGGTAGTTATCTTTTCTATATGATTTAGTATGAATTTATGCTTGACTAGTAAAATAGTGTAAGGTTTACTTATTGTAGCTCAAATCTCTATTTATTTTTCTCTTTTCAGACGAATAGGATCATTAGGAATGAATGATGGTTTAGGCTTGGAGTTTGTGATAGCAAGTATAGTGATTATGTAGAAAAAATCTAGTATTTTATATGACTATAAATTAATAGTTAACGATTTTTCAAATTTTAAGGTTATGAATTTTGGAATTTAAATTTGGATTTAGTCGCTCCGAACCCATACTTATTTATTTATTTAATAGATGATAAAATTAGACCCTTTTATCATATTTTGTTCAGGATAGATGTGGAAGTTAAATATAATAGTTGGCTACATGTCATCATGGGCTATACTCTTCGGTAGCATGGTTATGTTATGCCCCGAATTTGAAGCGTGATAGAAACTCACTATGATTGGTTAAAGACTTAAAGGTCTGTTTAATAACCTTGCAAGGATTAGCGCTTGCAATGCGTGCCTTCTACCTCAGCCTTATTCTCTCACTTACCTAAAGCTACAAATGGGTCGGGTTAACTCATGACCGGACCCCGCTTAGACCCAACCCGACCCATCTTGGAGGACCGTGGGGCCGGGGCAGGTCCTAAAATTGGACCTATTTCATTTTTCGGGTCGGGTCTGGGTTTTCTAAATTCAGATCCGGCCTGATCCATTTGAAATTTGGATAATTTTAGGTTTTCAATCCTACAACTCGCTCTGATCCGATCCAACTCAAATCTGCAAAATTATTTAGGCCTGCAGGGCGCAAGGGTGCAAACCAAACAAGTCAGATGGAAGCCTAGAACTGGGTGCTTAATGCTTGAACCAAAGCTCCGGTCCAGACCCGCTCCTTTTGCCCCAAAAATCATCCAACGAATGTGCCGTGGGAGGTTACAATATTCCGCAAGGAACAACATTGCGCGTAGTACATCCATGGAGATGCCAAGACGTGGGAGGAGGAGGTGCCCACGGGAAGGGCTTACAATAAGAAAGGTTGGACTAGCACTTGGGACATTGATCCAATGCTTTGAGTGGAAGAGAGTTGGCAAAGAAGAGGTGGACATGGATGAAGACTCCGAATTGACCTTGCCCAAGGTCGTGACGTTGGGGGCCATGTACTCTCCACGCCAGGCTATGATCAACGTTCTCGCAGGACTTTAAATCACTAGGATATCATTTATCTATTTTGATTTCTAAATCTTTAGGAAATAAAGCTAGATTTTTGTAAATTGTACATCAAGCCGCATGTACTTTGCTTATGGTGGGAAAAATTAGATATTCAGTATATAAAAAGAAGCACAGATCTAGATCCGACCCGGACCCAAATTTTTTTGTTGGGTTCGGTTACATATGGATCTGACCTAAATGACCCGTTGGGTCAAAGTTTATAACGGTGGACCTAATCCAACCCAACTCAATATTCTATTGGGTTGGGTCTGGATCCAAAATTAGAATTCGAATAAAAAACTGAATTGGATCGGAGTCACTTATGACTCGACCCAACCCATTTGCACCCTTACCCTGCCTAGCGGATGCCGTGGCAGCTATAGCAGGGATGGGCTACATGGATCATAAAATTATGCTTTTGGCTAGATTTTTGAACTACACTGTCCATATTTACCAAAAAAAAGAAAAGTACGCTGTTCATGGCTTTTGGCTCACGCATGACACATCTGGCGTTATTAACCCTGCACCGGAGACGTCCCAAATTTTTCCCTGTCGGCCCGCCCGCCTGACCCGTTTGGATTTCGGATTTCGGTTGCTTTTCGGTCCGGAGGGGAAAAATTCCAAAGCAAAACCCAAATCCTTTCCTTTCAAACTTTCAAACGCTCAATCGAATCAAAACCTTCCCCCCAAAAATCCCACACAAACCAAACTGGAAAAATCCTCCATGGCGAAACCCCAAACCTTCGATGAATCCCGCTTCCAAATTTCCCTTCGAAATCCAAAGCCAATGGCGCCCTCCTAGCCCTCCCTCTAAATCCCCAACCCCTCTTCCCTTCTCCTCGAAGCCACTCCCATCTCTCTCCCTCTGCTCCTCTCTCCCTCTCCTCTTCCTCTAACTTTAACCCTAACACTAGAGGAGCAGCGGAGGTACCAGGACGGTGGCCATGGAGGACAAGGAGAACAGCGTCCGCCTCACCCGCGCGGCGGCGGCGAGGAAGAGAGGCGCCTCTGCAGCAGCTCCCGCCTCCCAGTCTCTCCCACACGGCCAGCCCCCGGCCAAGAGGAGGAAGCGCAAGGCCCTGGGCGAGCTCAAAAACATCTCCAACGCCGCCTCTGGTCTCGAAACCCCTCCTCCTTCCAAGCCCAGAACCAGGTCTCGGGCCAAGAAGCAGGCAGAGGCTCGAAAGGTTCCTCTTTTGGATGCCTCCGCTTCCGAAGAGGTCCGTTTCGAGGCCGAGGACCCGCAAATGTGCGCCTTTTATGCTCCGGATATCTACCAGTACCTCCGCTCCATGGAGGTAAAGGATTTGGATTGCAGATTCTTGAGATTCTGGTTGTTTTCATTTGGTTTGAGCAGGGGTTTTTACTTGTTTTATTTTAGGTGGAGTCGAAGAGGAGGCCGCTGGTTAATTTCATTGAAACGGTCCAGAAGGATGTAACTGCCAACATGAGAGGGATTCTGGTGGATTGGTTGGTCGAGGTGGCGGAGGAGTACAAGCTTTTCTCGGACACTCTTTATCTCACAGTATCATACATTGATCGATTTCTCTCGTACAATGCTCTGAGTAGGCAGAAATTACAGCTTCTTGGTGTTTCTTGCATGCTTATTGCCTCGTAAGCGTTGGTTTTCTTCGTCCTAATTTTGTCTCCAATCGATTCTTTTCTGCTGTTTGAATGATTCATTGATGTGGGTTTTCTTTTTGGATGCAGGAAATATGAAGAGATCAGTCCTCCCCATGTGGAAGATTTTTGTTACATTACCGATAACACTTACACCAAACAAGAAGTAATTTTTCCTCTCTATTGGCTTTCCCTTATTTTGCTTTTGTTGCTAATGTTGAGATCTTGCGAGTGACTTTGCTCAATCTGTATCTGGGTGTAGGTGGTGAAGATGGAGAGTGACATACTGAAATTTCTCAACTTTGAGATGGGCAATCCCACCATAAAAACCTTTCTTAGGTATGTTCTTAAGCTACAAATCTTACCTTTTGTTTTCAGTATAACTCTTGAAAAGTCTTGTTTTATAATGGCAATGAGCACATGCATATTAAAAAACATGATTTTGGATCCATTGTCTTGTCCTGAAGTTTTATCTGGACTTTGGATTTAAGAATGGTATAGAATGGCTTTTTTGTGGCATCTCATATTGAGCTAATTTGAGTTATAATTTCATTCTCTGCAGGAGATTCACAAAGGCTGGGCAAGGAGATGGCAATGTAAGCTAGTCCAATGTCTATTCAAACACTAATTTAGAACATTTAATCATGTGCTATCATTTTCTTCTAGATTGGATACTGATGAATGATTCTGGAACATTTTCCAGTATCCAAATCTCCAACTGGAGTTCTTGAGCAATTACCTCGCTGAGTTAAGTTTGGTCGACTATGGCTGTGTTCGGTTCTTGCCATCAGTTATTGCTGCTTCTGCTGTCTTTATTGCAAGATTCACCATTGATCCAAAGGCTCATCCTTGGGTAAGTGTATCACTCAATTATTGTATTGTTCACTTAAGTGAGTTAGTTATATTTGGTGTTGATTATTGGTCTTCTATTTTTCCAGAGCCTATCACTGCAACAACAGACAGGTTATAAACCTGCCGAGCTCAAAGATTGTGTCTGTGCAATTCATGATTTGCAGTTGAACAGGAAATGGTCCTCTTTGACAGCAATAAGGGAGAAATACAAGCAGCACAGGGTAAGGTTTTACACTTCCATGTGGCTTATTTTCCCTGTCTATTTCTTCTTGTAGTCTTGCAATGCATTTTAATTTTGCTGAATCCTATTTGCTTTTCTGGAGCAGTTCAAATGTGCATCGATGTTGCTTTCTCCCTCAGAAATACCTGCATCATATCTTGAAGACCTGAAAGAATAGTTTTTGCAATTATTTTGGTGGCAACTCATGCAAAATGGCAGTTGATGGCATTTAGCTGGCTCTTCTCAGATAGGATTTGGAAAAAGGAAAGAAAAAAACCACCATGTATAATACCTCTGTCATATGAGATCGCTGACTTTTTTTGCCTGCGTTGGGAGGAAGAATGGATAAGACTTGTTGCTGAAGTGGCATTAAAATCTGTTTTGGTTGGATGAGGGGATCCAGTGTTTGCTGACAGATTAGACGAGTTGCTAGAATATCTTAGTCTTTTATTGTTGTTCTGATATACAGTTCTCTATAGCCAATGGGAAAAGCAGACTATGTATGTTAATTGTACATGTAGAGGTTTTGGGAAGTAAAGACAATTCACATATACTCTGGATAATTCCTGGTACAGATTGTGGACCTAATTTAGGTGCGGAGTGATTCCTAGCTGCAAGCTTACAATCATTTAGATAACTTATTACAAATACAGGAACAAGATCTAGAAGTCTAACCATACAGTTCTAGATCATGTTATTAGAACTACATCAAAAAAAGATCATGTTAAGAGAAGACCTCCAGTTCGTCTCATTTAAAATTGTTTTGTTTTCAAAGGGTTGCGAGAAGGGCATTCTTACTGAAAGAGTGCTAATCTGCAGACAAGTATGATATGGAACTTGTGTGTGAGGATGTTCTTTTGCATTCTCAAGATTTGCAGATTGGTTTGAGGGTGCCAACTGGCTTAGTTGGTAAAGTCATTGAATGTTGGATCATTGGATGCTGGTGGCTTATGTTTAAATTCTGCCCTCAACTTCATTTCAGCTTGGCTTCCTTCCTAGTTCTTTTACAAAAGAAGGATTAGTAACTTGGTTCTTGGATAATGACTGAAAAATTGATGCCTTGTTTACAGCTAGATTATTGTTTATCTGCATTGCTGAAGGCAAGCATGCATATGGTAATGTAGGTTCAGTTAGGGGAAAAGAAAGTTGCAGTGTATCTCTCCTATCCTTTGGAGAAGTTAATATTAAGACATAGTAATGCTAGGGGCTCTCTAATGTGCATTCTTGCTGTGGTATGATGGGATTGGAGTAACTTGTGGGATTTGTTGCTATACATGGGAGTAGATTCATAATGGAATTGGTAAATCATCATTTGTTGGCTTGAACTTTTCTTGTGCGTATAGCCGGCACCCGAAGCATATATCATTAAGATCTTCAAAAATTTGATATGGTAATTACTAGTTTAATATTTTGGAAATTGATAGGGGAAGTACATTATCTCTAGTGAAAATTAAAGATTCATAAGATAAATATATTTTCTCAAACTACAGGATTAGTTTAAAATTGTTTGCTACTCCTGAGTCAAAAGATGTAACCTCTCCTTGTAGGAGCTATTTTGTTGGAGATTGCATTCGCAGGGGTATGTGATCCATTGTTTGCTTTTATTACGTACTGTCAGGATTCAATGCTTTTCCCTCATTCCTTCAATCTTGCACCTCTGTTGTAGAAACAAGCTCCATTATAAGACTTTAGTTTTACCCTATACGTTAAGGCGGGCCTGATGGCATTGACAATACTTGTGGTGGAACTCTTGATGCAACATTCCACCCCCTGCAAATTTTTCATATGAGTGCGCTCTAAACCTCATAGGATATCCAACTAATATCTCAAGGCTTGTTACCTTGTTGCTTTCAAGTAGGGCAATCATTTATCGATCATATATTTTTACACATAAAACTAAATAGAGGACCGAGAGGAGATCTTAACTTACGCATCTAAATGACGTGGGTGATCAAGGAGACAAAATTAAAGTAAAAAAAATTAAAAAATGTTTACTCATCTTTAGTTTTCTTTGTTTCCTTAGTCATGAATTACATACCTTCATCATCACCTGAATAAAGCTTTGACTAGCTCATAACTCATTGTATCATTATCATCATCATCGTCGTCGTCATCATCATTATTATTATTATTATTACTATTACCATTATATTAGTATTACTACTAGTACTACAAGTGGCATTTCTAATACTACTTTTATTACTACTAGTGCTGCAAGTAGTATTTCTACTACTACTACTACTACTACTACTACGTACTACTAGAATAGTACTACTAGTACTAGAAGTAATATTTCTATTACTTACTACTGCTGCTAGTATTATAAGTAGTATTTCTATTATTATATTATTATAGGTTTTTTTGCATGAATACATTTCTAAAAATTCAAATTTGCATGAAAACCTCCTTAAAATTTATATTTATTTCTGTACCTTCATAAAACATTATTTTTGCACAAATGCTTCTACTATAATAGTTTTTCTACACCGTTAATAAAAACTATATATATTTTAATTAAAAATAAAATAGGATTTTGAAATTACTTTTTTGTCGCCCATCACGATCATCTTATAAATATTTTTTTTTTACATCTACTCATTAAGGATATTTTAGTCATTTTAATTTGAAATCGTTAATTTTCTAACAATATTAGATGGCGTAGGTATAAATGCAAAAATAAGAATAAAAAAGGATAGAATAGTAAAATAAGTGTTTTACAAAGGTATGCATGCAAACATCAATTTTAAAATGATTTACATACCTTCATCATCACCTGAATAAAGCTTTGACTAGCTCATAACTCATTGTATCATTATCATCATCATCGTCGTCGTCATCATTATTATTATTATTATTATTACTATTACCATTATATTAGTATTACTACTAGTACTACAAGTGGCATTTCTAATACTACTTTTATTACTACTAGTGCTGCAAGTAGTATTTCTACTACTACTACTACTACTACTACTACGTACTACTAGAATAGTACTACTAGTACTAGAAGTAATATTTCTATTACTTACTACTGCTGCTAGTATTATAAGTAGTATTTCTATTATTATTATTATTATTATTATAGGTTTTTTTGCATGAATACATTTCTAAAAATTCAAATTTGCATGAAAACCTCCTTAAAATTTATATTTATTTCTGTACCTTCATAAAACATTATTTTTGCACAAATGCTTCTACTATAATAGTTTTTCTACACCGTTAATAAAAACTATATATATTTTAATTAAAAATAAAATAGGATTTTGAAATTACTTTTTTGTCGCCCATCACGATCATCTTATAAATATTTTTTTTTTACATCTACTCATTAAGGATATTTTAGTCATTTTAATTTGAAATCGTTAATTTTCTAACAATATTAGATGGCGTAGGTATAAATGCAAAAATAAGAATAAAAAAGGATAGAATAGTAAAATAAGTGTTTTACAAAGGTATGCATGCAAACATCAATTTTAAAATGATTTACATACCTTCATCATCACCTGAATAAAGCTTTGACTAGCTCATAACTCATTGTATCATTATCATCATCATCGTCGTCGTCATCATTATTATTATTATTATTATTACTATTACCATTATATTAGTATTACTACTAGTACTACAAGTGGCATTTCTAATACTACTTTTATTACTACTAGTGCTGCAAGTAGTATTTCTACTACTACTACTACTACTACTACTACGTACTACTAGAATAGTACTACTAGTACTAGAAGTAATATTTCTATTACTTACTACTGCTGCTAGTATTATAAGTAGTATTTCTATTATTATTATTATTATTATTATTATAGGTTTTTTTGCATGAATACATTTCTAAAAATTCAAATTTGCATGAAAACCTCCTTAAAATTTATATTTATTTCTGTACCTTCATAAAACATTATTTTTGCACAAATGCTTCTACTATAATAGTTTTTCTACACCGTTAATAAAAACTATATATATTTTAATTAAAGATAAAATAAGATTTTGAAATTATTTTTTTGTCGCCCATCACAATCATCTTATAAAGATATTTTTTTTACATCTACTCATTAAGGATATTTTAGTTATTTTAATTTGAAACCGTTAATTTTTTAACGATATTAAATGGCGTAGGTATAAATGCAAAAATAAGAATAAAAAAGGATAGAATAGCAAAATAAGTGTTTTACAAAGATATGCATGCATGCAAACATCTATTTTGAAATGATATTTCGTGTAAAATTCGATATTTAGAAAGATATTTATAAAAAAAACCCTTTATTATACCTACGTGGCAACTTAAACCTTACCTATTTATATACAAGTTAGATGATTGGGCAGCAAGACTACAATTGAAAAAGGAAATTATAAACAAAGGGGCCGGGCTTTGGCTTTACAGCCGAGAGAGAGGAGAATGGTATAAATAAATTCTCGCCACGGCAACGGAGGATAGCGGCTTCGCTGTGGCTGGGATCGACCCAACGGCCGACGTCCTGGACTGTCTTCCTGATTCATGGCGGAGACCGCGGCTCCCCCTCCTTCCATCCAATAAGTAAGCGAGCTCCTGCCCCAACTTGCAGTCGTTAGCGCGACCTTCAACATTCTATCAGAAATTGTCGTTATTACTCCGCTGCTGATAGGTTCATGTGTTCGATTTTCTTTTTTTTTTTGAGAAAAACTTATGATTATTTTGTCTCTTGATTTTGGAGTAAATGGAGATCAATTTGGTATTTATTTATGGCATTTCGTTTGTTTACTGGACGCGATTTTTTCTTTCATTACATATTATAGGTTCCCTGCTTCTTCATGTCAGTTATTTTTCACTACCTCGACTTACCGTTATTTACGAATCTCTTAAACCTTTTTTTGTGATGATGTAAATACATTTGTCTGGTGTCAACGAATGTGTAGCTGATGATGCTCTTTTGTTGTTATATTCCAATGTCCTGCTTGATGAAGGAGAATGGTGCTTTTGGGATGGTACATCATTGATACATGTCCTGGCTAATTCAGGAAAAGGAATTATATATTGCATGTTCTAAGAATGTTGCACAGCAAAAGGATTCAAACAAATAAGATGAGTGTGGTAGGCGTGAAAATGTTGAGATGGTTGTGGGATGAAATACAAAGTGAGAATAAGTGAGAGGGTTGTGTGGTGGATATTGAAAGTGAGAATAAGGAAGTGGTTTTATTTGAGAAGGCCTATGGTTGAGATAACCGGGAATAAAATGATGGAGAACTAATTGGGATGCTAAGGGAATGCGGAATGATGATATAAGGTTGTCTCAGTTGGAAAAGGTGCTTGAGATTTGTCTTAAAGAGGAGAAATGACTCCATTTAATGAAAGTATTAGCACTGGAGGTAGCCTGTAATAGGTGATAGTGGGGAACGAGGATGTGTAAAGCCAACCTGAGATAGCTAGGGCAAGGCTTGCTGATGATTATGGTTTATGGTCATGAGGTTAAGTGTCTGTCTCTCTTGCTTGGAATGTGTGCATATATTCCTCATTGTAGCCTTTAATGGTTTAGGGAACTTTCTATAGAACATTATTACCACTTGTGGCAAAGTATGTGGAGGTAACCAATATTAAGCAATAAATTCGATAAGGTTCAAGATATGGTTTGCAGTAGGTTTCGATACCTATACAGGTATCATGCTGGTAAGGTGTTGAGAAAGGACAATTTTTTACTGATGATCAGAAAGAAGAATGAGAAAGGATTTGCTTCCATGAATGTGAACAAGAGGAAAGTTGAAGGTGATGAATGGAAGCAAGCTGTTAGAGGAATGCATTTATGAAGCATCCTCCAGCTCATAGAACTAATCCGGAAGATTTAGCAAAATACTAATACATGCTTTGCAGATTAATTTGAATGATGATGACACTCAAATGCTTCTTACATGAGTCTTCGACCCTCATTTTATGTGCTTACTTCTGATGAGGAAGAACTACTTGGGCACAGTTTTCTAATGGTTGTACATCATATATGAGTACTTTGTCACCAAAGCAAATCAGATTGTCGCTATGTGAAAAAAAAAGTAAATGCATATAAATTGAATGGTTGGTTGCATTCTAATATCATGACACAAGTTACTGATTCATGTAATAGAATCTACATATTATATCTTTAGTGTTCCTCCCATCTTTTCTTCCAGGCAACTTATATTGTTTGATAAATGTTAAAAAAAAAAAAATCAAAGTTGAGCCATCCTACAAAAGTGTGAGTATCAAACTTTGAAACGAATTTAAGTGTAGTAATTTGCTCTTTGAGTTATGTGAAAGAATCTTTTTCTTTTTTTTTCTTTTGGGAGACAGAGAGAGATAGAGAAAGGGAGGAAGACCCACCTGCAATATAATTACGCAGGCTAGATTTTTTAAGATGCACCACCCAAGAATCAAACCCAAAACCTTTTTCTAAGCAAAAGGGCAACCCCTAGTTCACGAAGAATCATATCATTTGACATCAACTCATCTAAATATCTTTCTTGATAAAACAAGCAAAGTACGTCATGTTATGAATTTTAATGTGTCCATAGTATTTTTGATGAGTATAAAAGTGAACTCTCAAGAGGAGATTGATTCACCTTTCATAAATGATAACATAAAGATATAAGGATTAAACATAGGGTTGGAAATGGGTGGGCCAGTTAGCTTGGGTTTGCTCAAGTAATCAAACCCAAATAATTAGGCTGAGCCTGACGCTAGCTTGAAGTAAAATATTTAAGGGCTTATTCCTTAAGATGAGGCTCCTCAAAATCATCTTTAGGTTAATGGGTGAGGCTACTCTTGGGTATATATATCAGATAGATTGACTTAAGTGAAATGAAATTGTTGGGGCTTATTTTATGCCTTCCGTGGCAGGCATAAATGCTATTCTTTGATCGTCTGCTACCCATGGTTGGGGAGGGATGTTTTTGCAATGTATTTTTGCTTGAACCTGGATATTAGACTGAACCTGTTAACATGAAGTACTTGAGTGCTTATCCCTTGAGATAAGACTCTTTAAAAATCATTTTTGATCTAAGGGGTGAGATTATACTTACTTAAGCATATAAATCACATAAAAGGAGCTTATATGAGACAAAAACCCCAGGCCTTATTTTGTGCATTCTGTGACAGGCATAAACATTAAGTCTTTTGATTATGTCAGGTACTCGTGACAGGGGAATGTATGCATATTTTTCACTGTTATGTGGGGACAAAGGTATGGTAGGATATCTCATTATACAGTATAAGATTTGTGCAACTATTACAGTGGTATAGTTTAAAGTAGGGTGTATTTGTGCATACTTGGACTATTGGACTTTAAATCCTTGCAAAATAGTAGAAGCCAAATTGCAACATGCGAATCTTTTTTATCTTTAGTTTTGTATTCTTGGTTACATAAAAGTAGTCTATGAAGTCTGAAGCTTATGCCTTGCTCCCCGAGACTTAAGCCTGGCCTTATTGAGGTCCTGAATGCTCATCTTACAGCACTACCTTTTAAAATTTAGGTGAAATAGCATGACAAAATGATGATTTAGGTGTTTCAAGACAAGACTGAAGTCCAAGGGTTCAGATAACCCAAAATCTGCAAAGAAAAGAGCATGCATAACGTCGGGAAGCATTCATAATAAAGGTCAGCCATGATTGTGATATGTAATAAAGGAGGAGAGATGGGAATATAAGAAGGGGAGAGGAAACTGGTCTCTACTATGCCTCAAGCCTTGCACAAAATGTCGGAGACAAGTGTGGAGGATTGTGAGAACCCTAATATGGGTATGATGGAAAAATGAAATGAAAAGGGATTAAGTGGCAACAAGTCCTTGTTTAGACTGTCTTTAAATTTTCAACAAGACATTAGGTTGGCCACAACAATTAGACCAGGAGGGAAGTGGGCCACTACATGAGAAAAGGAAATGATACAACAAGTTGGTTTGCTCGTTGATGACAAGCAGCAAGAAATAATTTTTTATCTTCTTCTCAAATGCTGATTTTTGCTCTAAACAGTAGACATTAGCAGAAGTAAAGGGATGAGATATGAAGGAATAGCTTGCAGCCATAAGTAATCAGAACTTTTCAAAACAGATCTGTTTTGTAGTACATATACGGCAGAAACCAAGGGATATTGCAGGTAAATTAGAGATATAGAGTGAGTACATATTGAAAAGTTTCAATTATTTAAAGAGCATCTTTACATCTTTAGAACTTGATAATATAAATCTATACAAGTTGTTAAGTTGCGATTATACATCTCTCCCTCTCTTGCTGTTTTTAATACAAAACCATAACGAACTTGGTTTACGTGTCATTCAGAAGATCACAGTTCGTTCACACAGATACTACAAAAACTGAAAGAGGAAACAGAATCCCTTGCAGCCAGTGAAAGATGGGCTAAATTTTCAGGGGCAAGAAGAATGCATGTAAAGAACATCTAGTCTAGATTCTAGAGGCTAGGCTAGAATGAAGTGCAGCATTTGGAAATACAGAAGAACAACACAATTAGAGCTCCAAAACATACAAGACCCATAGTTTCAAATAGGTGGAATACATTATAAAGAAGCATCAATCACACAATTAACGATATTTAACTGGTTAATGAGATCCACAACATCCATCAGATGCTCATTTTTTCTCCGCCTTTTCCTCCTTATCTTTAAGGTATTTCTTTGGGATCTAAATGTGAAATGATAACTGACAATAAATATATAATGATGATATTTATATATCCAATGAATTATATGGTTCTCAGCTTTAGCTGCCTGCTGGCTGCCTTGGCATTCTACATAGACCTTTCTAGGGATTATCATAAGGGACTGCCTAGACATGCGGACAACTTCAGGCATGTTCATGGAGTGGGTCGGTGATACAAATTGGGAGAGGGCATGGATTGTAGTAATACTCATCAGGAGTTTTAATATATTGTGTTGCAACATGTCCTACTGCCCTTTTGGTTTTATGACAAAATGATATAACCATATTGGTTGCATGACGAAATGTGATATCTCGCCAATATGCTACAACTAGGAAAATTTTCAGAGAACTTGTCTTGCGATCAGATTCACTCAACTGAAGTTGCAGACAGGCCAGTACCAAAACAGCTGAAATTTTTTTCTTAATCTTGAAAACTTTTTCCTTAATTATTTTCCTTCCTTTCTCCCTTCAAGATGCTTGTCACAGCCAACCAGTGCTAGACAATAATACATCAGCTTTAATAAATGTAGGACATTTCTTGGTTCTTATCTATCTTCATTATGCACGGTCAAAGTTGACAGAGAAAGATATGCTTATTGTGAACAGGACAGGGAGAAAGCATTTGAAGGCTGTAGGGGAAAAGCACATTATTTGAGTTAGGTATCAGTCACTGCCAAATTGAATATTTTGTGCAATTTAATTGCTTTTCTAAAATGAAGATAATGCAAAAGTATACCAAACTATGCCATTAACAGACTTGAACTATCATCATTTGGAACAGCACAAACAACAATCATTTGGTTGAAGATCTGTTGCTTTAAAACTGATCTAAGCAGCAGCCTGTAAAAGATAGGAGACATCTTCATTTCATTTTTTTGGTTAAATCAGAAAATACCTCTATTCTATCTTCAGAAAATTTAGTGTTTTATTATCTGTGCACGAAATCTTGATATTATGGGCATCAGGTTTCTATATATTACGATTTATCAAAGTGCAAGTGACCCTTTATGGCTTATCGGTAGAAAAGATTGCTGCCTGTGCTCTGTTTCTTCCTTTGCCTCGCTGCCCATGTTTGAAGTTCCAACATTTGTAATCAATCTTGGCATTTTTAAGCTTTCCATGTCTCTGGCCATGCTATCATTACTGAATGTAATTTTAGGAAAACCTATTGTTCTTGCCTATAATATTTTGGGCCATGCTGAGGAACTGAAGACCTATCATTTGTCCGATGCTTCGATTTTTTCTCCGCTAACCATATTCTTTTATAATCATGTGAGCCTTCAGCTAATGACAATTGGAAGAGAATCTTAACTGAAGAATTGTTTTTGGAGTTGGACTTAGTAATGGATGGATAAATCATCTGAAAGCCAGTACAATGAGCATTGAGATAGAAAACATGGTGGGGAGTTGCAAGTTGAATACTCACTTCTGCTAAAACAATCACTGAAAATACTCAACTTATATTTTCTCGATTATCACATATATTCCTTAAGGTAGAAATGAACTCTTTATGTTGGATCAAGGCCTAAACCAGTCAGTTTTTTATGATTGATGAATAAATCTAGGCTGAACTGATCAGGCCAGAGACATGAGTTGTGAACATACTAAAGTCGGAGATTCAGGTCAAGCTTTTGTTGCTCTGATGGCTGCTTGGGCAGTTGAGAATTCAATTGATAACTTCCAGGCCACTTCATACCTGTTGCTTCTTCAGGGGCAAAAGGTGTCCATGTCATTTTGACATTGGAACTGATGTCACCAAATCTTGCCACCGTCGCTATCCCTCCTTCTCTTTGTGGCTTGTGAACAATTGAGTGAGGGTGAACTTGTAGAAATTGAAGAAAAGGAGCATTAAATGGTGAACCCATCATCAACCTTTGTGATTGGTGAGTCCTTCTAGCTGCACCCCTCTCCCTCTTGTGGGCATTCTGATGCCCACCCAAAGCTTGTGAACTGAAGAACTTCCTCATGCAGAAGTTGCACGAGAACATCTTGTGTGGAGCAGATTTTGATTGGGAAGTAGAAGAGCTTCCGGTTGTTGATGAGATTCTCCCACTGAGGGTCAGGTCCAACCATGTCTCTGAACCATCATCGCCGACTTCACTGTCATTGTAATCACTGGTACATGTTTCTGACTTTTGGTTGTTGGCTGCTTTCTCTCCTAGTTCCTCCTGTTCCATTTGGAACCGTATTAGTTTCTTTCGAAGATGAAGAGGGAAAAGTATGAGAAACAAGTTTTCTGAAGACGAAGTGATAGGAAGTCATAGAGGCTTTGTGGAACGCTGAAGGTTTCCCTTAAAAAGAAGCAGAACAAGGTAAGAAGTGGGAATAATTGTAAGGGAGAGACTTATCAGGAGGAAAAGAAGTGCCAATGGATATCTTAGCTGTGTATCTCTCTTTCCTAAGTGGCCCACATTGTGGTGCTTGTTATTCCAGAAGCAGTGCTCTGTCATGTTTACCGTTGCCCATATCAATTTTTCAGATTCCTGACACCTTTTTCCTCATCAGGTCGCACCCACTTTACATGGTTATCCTCTCTGAAGCCATAATACAAGGTTGACAATCTAAGAACAAATCCATCAGTGGTCATATCATAATCCTCTTTTCATATGCCGGATATGGTATTCTAACTGTTGCAGTTTCTTAATCTAAAGTTCTTTGTATTGTAAGTAAGAAGTCCTGTCATAAGAAGCAGGTAGGCAGTTTATAACCTAAAGTGTTATTTCCACCAATCAGAATAGAACAGCCACAAAAAAGAATTTTCATTATAGATGTCCTGAACTTTGTAGGATTTTGGTCTTTTTCGTTTTTCCCTTGTCCTCATACTTGAGGACAAATTGATGAAGATCATGTAATCCATCATTCACTTGCTCAATGGTCCACAGCCAGAAAACCTCTTCCTGCAAAGCTGTTTACTCCCATTGGATTACTTTTTATATCTAGGACGGTCATTTAGATTGTGCTGTCCATCTGAAGCAGCCCGCAACTTAGATTATTAAGCTTTTTTTAAGTTTTATTTGAACATCAATGACTGCTCTGAAAGACAGAGTGGCTTTATAAGTAAATGCATGAATTACTTTGGACAATGCACTGGGCTTATCCATAAAGTTATAGGCTTTTTACTTATAGTTATCAGCAAAGTTGTCAAAGCACTAAATTATCTTTTAGTTGTACTTATCCCTGCATAATGCCTATTTTACTTGCCAGAACAGCAAAGCAGGCTTTCATGGAGGATTGATGTAGGTGGAGACTCCGTGACATGATTAAGATGGTTATTTTTTGAATGCGAGGGTCCCCATAGAAGTACCAATAATGGTGCTAAAGGTCCACAAGAGGTGAGTGCTGCATTAATCTTCATTTTTAATGCATTATCTAAGTGGACTGTCTTGTTGGTGTGTTGTAATGGGAGTTGCAGGCCCAGTTGTTAGTGGAGGATGTTTCTAGAGAACTGCTTTTAGAACCCTTGTACTTTGCAAGTATAGTTTCAATTCAATTGGACTTTGGACAGGAAAATGGAAGCTCAGTTCCCGTAAAAGGCCCAGCTTTCATTTGTTGCTTTCTGCTGAATGTTGATGCAAGCTTTTAATGCTGATATCTGTGAGTGGTAGAATTCCTTTGTAATTGGATTGGTGAGTCAGTCTGATCTTGAGAGGGAGAGGCATGGCTCTTCCTCCACATTTTTCTTTCCCACACATGTGCAGGTAATGCCGACATGTGTTATGTTATTACATCACAGGTATAGAATCTTGTGTGGTTGCAAGTGCAATCATCTCCGTTCAATCATGGTCAGGCTCAGTGTCCCACCATGTGAAGGAACTCAGATGCCTGTTCGTCATGATGTTGGTAGGTTGCCCTTCAGCTTACACTCTTTGTTTGTTTCTGATGTACAAAACTTGCATGTGACCTCCTTTTCCTCGACTTTCCTTGAGAATTTCAGCAATCAAAACTGCAGCTAGCACAAATCTCTCGGGTACTTTTGGTACTCTAGTATTGTACCGGATGGTTTTTTTTTCTTTAATTTGATGAAGATATTATATCAGATGTTAACCCAAGAATGATTTGCATTTATAGTTAATAGATCCTGATATCATGGTTACATAATCGTTTTGATGTGAGAGTGGTCTGAATTATTCTATGCAGTCTTTATGTTATCAGTCAGCTTCATTTGCTTGGTTCCCTGGTTTCTTTATCTATGTAATAATCCTTTCAAATTTCTTTCCAGAAGCACCAAATTAAGCTGGTTCTAAATATATGAACTCTATTAGGATGTTCCTTTGCTAAATAAATCCTGAGCACAAGATTTAATCGTATGCTCCTGCCTATATCCATAGGAATGGGCCAACCGATCCTCGGCTTTTGATGGATATGCAAATGGAAGAAGATATGCCCACTTCCACCAAAGGAGATCGCAATGATGATGGTTTATGCTGCATTCTAGTGGGGAAACTGATGTTATGCCAAGGAGATGCCCCTTAGCTTTCAGATGAAGCTCTCTTCGTCTGAAGTCAGATTGAAAGTTGAAGAGAAGAAAGAAGGGTGAGGGTGGGAGAGCCAGGAATCCGGTATAGTCTTTCTTGGTTGCTTCTGGAGAAAAGCTTTTTGTGCGGGCCACTGTTACATGGAAGAATATGGAAGAGGGGGTTTTAGACTTGTTTAGACTACTTTGCAGGTGGCATGAGAGCAAACCACAGTCCTCAGCTCGTGGGTCCTGTCCTCAAAAGGAATATCACCCCTTATCAGATCAAATATGCCTGTGACTGGGGTCCTTTGCCTGCTTGTGAGCAGACTAAAGAAAAGATCAAATAGGTCAGGATTGTGGGCGAGGGGATGAATGTACCTTCTTATAATAAGTGTCACATATTTGGGTCTGATGAGATTGTGCACAGCATTGATTGATATTGGATCCAAGGTTTGTAAACTCCAGATTTTTCCCCCCTATCTTGGTAGATAACTAAAACCATGTTGAACCAGGATCTGTAATTGAGTCGAACGCTGAACAATTTCTAAAGCAATTTAGATACATAGATATCTTGGCTGATACACAACTACCAGGTAATCAAGATATCAACGGATACAGCATAGAAGATCACTCCATGCATTTACTATAATATTACATGATTGAAAAACCCATAATAAGACAGTAGAAAAGAAACAAAACAAAGTTCTTGGTTCTCGTTTCGATATCGCCTTCGGCAATATCTCGGTTCAAAACAGATGAGATATTAAGAGCTTATATTAGACAAATATTTCCTCAGTCAGTGCCTAAACCAGATACATCCGGGAAATCAACTAGGTTCCCTTGAGGTAAAATCCATGGTGGGACTTCACCTCGGGAGAAGAGGAAGAGTGCTTCTCCCTGCACCTAAACTTCAGAAGATGGCATCCCAATGAGACCCACTCCACAGGAAAGCCTATTTGACTTCTTTAGACCTAAAATGTCACATGTGATTCCATGAATTGCAATTGGGTCCCAGTTGTAGAACCTATTCTCCAGCCAGAACTAGGGAAGTTGCATCCGGCCAGACTTTGCCTAAGGTAGTTCAAAGCAACAGGCTCTCCCCAGCATATACCTAATTCTGATCCAAAGTCTGGCCCCACCCTCTTGGCTTGCTTCACCAACAAACGATAAACACAGCCATTTCACCATCATAGAAAGGCTGGCTGCAATGCTGGATCAACCGGTCACAAGAATAGATAGGAACAGATCTAAGAATACTGAATTGATAATAATTTTGTTGTACCTAGCCAACTAAGTTGCTTGTGAATGCACAGGTGAAACCAATAATTCAAGCCTCTCAACAACCGAATCAAGGGTGTCAAGTGGTATTAACATTTGGTGTTGTATAGCTCCAGAGTAATTTTTTAATCAAAAATTCCATAAAATTGAGAACTGAGAATTCCCAAAACAAGAGTTTTTTTTTTTTTTTGCCTCATGTTCATCACACATGCCTTTTGCTTGTTGCTTTCAGGGGGGCCAACTACTAGAGTTCTCACACTTCTTGCCAGAACCGTCTTCTGCTTTCTAACCACCAATAAATGGCTTGAGCATACAAAGATGACCAACAATACAAAGACTGTCTAAAGCTCACACATGAGAGAAGCAATCCAAATATTATAGTAGAAACGAAATATCCAACAACTCCAGTGGAACCACAACTTGTGCCTGTTATTAACACCGTTCTGAAATTGCACCTCATCTACTCTGGAAGGGAGATGTGAGCATGAGCCTCCAGAATACACTGGAACAAGTAAAATTTTACTGTCACATCAGCCTCCAAAATCTTCTGGTGTTTCAACCATTCCAAAAGGCAAGTACCACTTGTTTGAAACAATTGGAATTTGGGAGAAAATCCAGGTGAAGTTTAATTAGAAGAAAAATTGATAGCAAATATTTAAAGCAGATATGAGTTCCTTTCCGAAGAATTTGGAAAGATAATAGGATAACACCATCCAAGACATCACAAGGGGATAAAAATTTACAGAGCTGAAAGTGCACATCTAGCTAGCAAAACTACATTTATCATCCACACATCAAGACATGGAGACCTCACAGACCATGCTCTGCTTCTATTTGTTCACTAATGCAATGGTATACCTGAGCAGCAATTTCACAGCTTTATAAGTAGCAGGAAAATTAAGGCTTTAATTTTAGGATATCAACCTATTAAACTACTTAATAGCACTCAGATGGTCAAAGAAAAAAAAGGACCCAATATGGGACAGTAGTATATTAAAAAAAAAAAGGAGCTAAATCCTATGGCATGGAGACCTTATTTCTGACTGTATGAAAATATACTATAGAATGATTTCTTCTTGTACACTAATATTGAGCGTTTTATTTGGGAGGACGATGCTGTTAATCACCACAACTTCGTCTTCAACTGACCCAGCTTCTCCTGAAATTAGCCAAAAAAAGGAAAACGTGTGAGTTGCTAAACCAAAAATCTTGAACATTTCTTCCACATATGTAATAACTATAGAAGAGCAGACAAGGAAAAGCAAGAAAGTACCAAGGATTGTAATCCCAAGTTTGGCATTGTAGTCTCCCTCACCCTGCAATGCATAGTCAAATTTGAAAGACCAAAAAAGACAATATGCAACAATTGCAGAGATGATTAAATTCAGAGGCCACATAAACCCAACAAAACTCATATGCATACTAAGCAATATCTGCTGTAAGCATTTCTTAAGTTTTAAGGGGTTGTGCCAATCAAATAGAGATTAAAAATTTGGCAGATGGGTTGTCATTAATTTGGTGGATGGAGAGGATAGCCCCCTAAAATTAGAGTGATAACATCGAAAATTACGCAGGAAAGAAATGAGTTGCTGTATTTTTCTGAAAACAAACCAATGGATATAGATACTTACATTATGAGCAGGGTATGCTGACATGGTACCAAAGGTTGTGTAGACCGGCAACCAGTTCGGTATGGTATCGGCCCTTATCATACCGATCCTACATGCATTGCTAGGGGGAGGGAGGAGAGGGAGAAGGGGAGAGAGAGGGGCCTATGGAGAGGGAGGGTGGAAGGGCGGGGCGGGTTGGGGGGGGGGGGGGGGGAGGAGGGAGGAGGAGGGGGCCGAAGGGGGTTGACTAGAGCTGCCAAAGAGGAGGGAGAGGGAGAAAGAGAGAGTGTGAGAGAGAGTGGGAGGGGCGTACCTTGTCAGCGGCAGCTAATGTCGAGAGAGAGAGCAACTAAAGGAAGTCATCAGGACTTCGAAACTAGGGCATCATCAAGAAAACCCATTGGGGAGAGAGAGGAGGGGGGGGGGGGGAGCAGCTTAAAGGAGCTAGGGTATGATAGGTCTTCGAGAGAAGTTGTTGGAGGGGGGAGGGGAACTTTTATAGGCCGAACCAACCAGCATGGCCGAACTATCCCGAGTCGGTGTCTTTTTGGTTCAGGAAAAGTCGAACAATTCAGTTCGAATTGGTTTGGCGTTCCCTGATTATGAGGGACACAATTTTTATCCTAATTTTATTTTATCAAGCAATTGATGGTTATGATAAGAGAGGTCTTCACAATCTACAAATCATTAATGAACCACTTTTTTCTGATTTTTAAAATTAATGAATCTATCGATTAAGTAGGACATTCAAATAAATTAGTTACAACACGTAGTGGTCGTGAAATTTCAAATTTAAAATGGCAAGAAACTGGAGATGGGCAAAGACAATATCAATCAGGATTACAGCCAAATGGGCAGAGTGGAGATCTAACTTGGTATCATTATATGTAACTATGGCACCTTGGAAGATATTATTTTAATAGTAAATAATTTTTGTTAAGATAAGAATTCAAGAACCAGCAGTGTGGACAGTGCTGGTTTATATAGACATAGGTTACTAGCCGTGCCAGCTGGCAGCCTGTGTTGGTAAGGGCCTATACTGCAGCGCGTATTTTACCTGCCGGTGACCACTACAGGCCCATACTTCAGTTTTGTGAATCCTTGGTTACAATCACTTTGTTAATAATATGAAGGTTGCATGTGATATGAGAATGGCAGAGATGAGAACCACTGAGGTGTATGTAAGCACAATTAAAATTTACTTTGTGAAGAAAAAAGTGTAGTAAACACAAATATAGGATGAAGAGTTGCAACTAGTTGAGATACATAGAGCTCTGGATAATGAGCACAAAAAGAAAGAGGTAAAGGATCAACAGGAATGGTTTTGGATCTCAACTGTCAAGTTGGGACAAAAGGGTAAAGGGTTGGATTGTAGAAAAACCTGAAGAATTGGGAGAGCTTGCTTTGACCAGGGAGCCTGGACAAGGATGAACTTGGAGCACTTCAAAATCCAACTATACATAGACGAGTAAAGCATCTCACATCTGTTTCAATTGACAGTGTGCTTCTTGTCATGACCAGAAAATTATATTTATGTTTCCAATATCTATTCCTCTATGTATAAGATCGGGATGTTTATTTACAACCAAAGCTAGACATGACCTTTGATATTGTGTTGAAAATCTGAAGAATATTCAGGAAAGCAGTCATGAGGAACTATATAAGAAAAGTTTAATAAAGAATATGGCCCTTGGTAGGGAAACCAGTCTAGATTGCACCATGAGCCAATTGTCCCATGATAAATACAGTCACGTACCACAAAGATTCAACAACTCTGGTGAATCGCACTTGGACGGTGTGGTTCACAAGCAGGGATGGAATCAGGATTTATTTGTTGGGTGGGGGGTCATACTAAATTCATTATCAAAAATAAAAGCCTAAATGATAATTTCATTAAAAAGTCAAGATATATGAATATTAACTTCCTAAGAAACATGAAAATTAAATATTTGTTGGGGTTGTGTTTCTGCTTTATAAAATCAAAGATTAAATTTACTACAACAAAACACATTAAATATTAAGCATTACACAAAAATGCTACATAAAAGTGGATAAACAATATAAACGTATGTTCCTTGGAGAAAAAAGGTAAATCAAATTATCTAACTATTCATGATTTGGATATCAAAGATTAATAATAAGAACATATAAATAATAGTGGGTCTAGCAGCACTGTCCTAGAAAATAAAAATTTGAAATTCTACATAAAAGGAGCATACCTTTTTGATGTTGAACTAGAAAGTCTATTTTGTTATTCTATCAGATTTTCTTCCCCCCTCTTAATCTAGTTTAGTTCATAACGTTGTTAAAAGTTTTATCAGGTTGCCTTATATAGTATCTGAAATAAATAGTATTTACCGATTATGCTTAAGAGGTTCCTGCCCAAACATTGCCTGTGATAATAACATCTTCCAATCTCTACCATCAGCTTTTAGATTTTAATATTTAATGGAGTCTGTTTATTGTCCTTACATGCCCATGTTTAAATGGCAATTAATGCTTGGGATTTAATAAAGATACTATGGAATGGATGGAATAAGAGTCCCAAGTCAATTGGATAAGGAGTGTAGCCACCAAAAAGAGTGGAAATTAAGAAGCTAAATATATATAGAGAAGAGGAAATTATGCGAAAATTGTGTGCGCTTGTTTTTTTTTTTTTTTTTTTTTTTGTGTGTGTGTGTGTTTGGGGGGGGGGGGGGGGGGGGGTATGGGGCCATAAGGAATTTTATACAGCTACTTCAAAGTATATCTGAAAATATTGGGGGATCATGGACCCTGTGGCTCCATCCTGTCCACCAGGACTACCGGATCTCATTGTGTGCCTCCTGGCTCTCATCTACATCACAAGATATTTGCCTCTAATGAAAGCAAAACCTTTACCCACTTTTCCTCATGACCAATGGTAAAGAATGTTTCAAAAAGTTGTTAGTGTACATGGGCTAAGGTTGTTGGTAATGGTTATGCTAATGATCAAACAATTATAAGCTGATTGATGTGGTCATTCTCTATTGCATTTCACCAAGTAGAGAAGTATTAGGAGCTGGAAAAACATATACACAACCACCACAGTTCCTGAAGAAGAGGATAAAACAATCAAAATAAGGATGAGTTAACATTTAAGTGTATCGTCCCTGCCCCTGCTGTAGCAAAAGAACTCAAGCATGTTATTAGCATTTGCGTGTGTATGAATGAAGAAATGAGTCTTTAACAAACAATGCAGTCGCCAGCTTACAATATCCTTGGAGCTTCCTTCAACAAACATAAGGTGCTAATTAATGCTCCCTGGAAATTTTTAACAACCATTTACTTCCCTTGCCTCCTATTCTTTGAATGTTCTCTTAATAGATTCAGGAAAGAGCAAGAAGCAACATTCCATTAGATCAAGTGGAAGGACAACGATTCTAAACTAGAAAATTGTAAAAAATTTCACATCCGCAAAAAATTCAAAGGTCTTCAAACTAGTTGAGGAACATGATTCACATAAGCCTAAAATCCGAAAGTTATTATAATTCCACAAATCAATATAATTGGTGTAATTTAGGGAAAGGGAGCAATCAGGAAAATATTATTTTTATCTTCCTACCAATCTTACTAATTTGTGACATACTATATTAGATATGTATATTCTTACATCAAAATACTCCACAACTTTTCTTTTATAAAAAAACCTGTCTTTACTTCCAAATGCCCACAGGACACTGATCTTGGTAATCTGGTATCACCGCAGATTCTGATTTCTGCCATCTTGTTTGTCTTTGCTTCATTGCTTAGCAAATTGCAAAAACTGATAGAAAAGGATCAGAGAAGGTTGCAGATCTTGTTGCAACGGATGAGAGACTGTCTAATAGAGACTATTCAGGATAAAAGATCAAACCTAAAAGTGCAACATGATCCAAATGTAAGCCAAAGTTTTACTGGAAATTCACTATCAGTGGAAGACTAAAAGGACCTGAAAGAGCATCTTTGAAAAGGCTTCAGGACCCAAAAGCTCCAATCGTCCATATGACCAATGAACCTCAGACATAACTATGAGAAGATTGACAAAACTTTTTACCCTGGAGAGTCAGGAAAAATGGATAGGAATTACTGGTAAAACCTGAACAGAAGCTAAGAAAGAGGGTCTGGAAAAGCTAGCATTGAATAGAGGTTTCATCCTTGGTAGGAACATTGACAAATAAAAGTAGAAGGAATAAAGATTTTGGTTATATTTATAACTAATGTAAATTATTTTAATTTATTTCAGAGTAGAGTAAGTCACTATTTTTGTAAGGTGTAGTCAAACAATCCAATGATGAGCAACCAATGAGCCATTTCATTGTTGAAATATTAAGAAAAAAAATATTGTTCCTCGTAGAGGACGATGGGATCAAATAAGACAATTATCCATAGTGCAACGTAACTTGGAAATGACATCCGAAAAGTAATTTTGTATCTAACTATGAAAATTCAAACACTTGAATATGCAACCAGCTTGAAGTAAAGAGGCAATCTGCATTATTATTTCCAGACTTTTGATCATCTCCATATTTCCAGCCCTAAAGAAACAAAACTGAGCACCAACCATGTACAAAGGATGGCATCTGAGATTATATTCTCCTGGACGAAAAGGAGGTAAAAAAGACAGTAACAGAAGGAAGCTTGCCTGTACTCGTGACCATTTCCCAATAGAAGACTTCCACCCAATGATGGCATGTATAACAACTGCATTTTCCTGTCAAGAACAATAATTATTAATAGCAGATTTGGAGGAGAATATGATGCACTACCCATTCCAAATATTACCTTAATTTCAACATCATCTAGAATGATACAACTGATGAGTCTCACACCAGCCCCGATACGAGCATTTGCTGAAATTGAGACATTAGGGCCAATCTGTTCCGGAATCCACAGCTTCATCAGTTGGTAAGATACACAGCCAGTCAACAAAATGAAATTACATAACATGGTTACTAAATTAAAGAATCAGTAAACTGCATAAGAGGTTCCAATCACTATTATGTATCCAGAGAGAGGTCCAGTGGTTTATAAGCCAAGTAATCGGAGTTATAATATCGCCAAGAAGTGACACTCTGAATATTAACATTACTTTTTAGTTCATTTTTCCCCACTTGGTCTTATTGTATATGTTCGACACATGAATACAAATGAACATGTGCACAGACGGTTAGATAACTTTTACATAGACTGCTTCCGAGCAATCATTTTCATCGGGGTTTGTATTGACAGATCTTTATAAAATTTACGAAAGAACCATGAAAGATAAGCTTATAACAATATGTCTGGCACAAATTTACTCCATGTGCTACTGCAGATTAAGAAAAATTGTAATTATATTACCGCTTCTATTGCTAGAACCAAAATATCTTTGCTCAAACATATGGAGCTATATAACCTCTTCTTTACCATTTTAGAGCTGCATCCTGTGTCAGCAACCTCCTCTTCAAATCTTATAACAAACACCCTAGAGCTACTGATGCCAACATGATGTCAGCCCTCCACCCTTTTCATCCGCAAAAAAATATTAAGGAATGGATTGAAGGAACATCATTGATGCACAAGTTAAAATGTAATGAGAAAAATACCTTGGCACTTGGGTGTACTTTAGCTGATGGATGAATATAAACATCACCAATGACAGTGGCACTTCTGGCATCATCCCCTGCTGCTAGAAGCTGAGGGGAAGTATGACGAAATTGTGAGAGGTACAAGCCGGAACATTTCAAAGACATCCTAAAAATCATACAAATGCAGATTTGGTTATAGATAATTTAATGCAAACAAAAAGGACAATTGCATATAGATGGTTTTTGACCCTGGAGTCTTGATTTGTTCCCAGAAATCAAGTGTTTCATAGGTATAGAGCTCTTTCTTCCCAGCAAGAGGAGACAGGATATCCTGATCCAGCCTAACATAGTCTGGAGGAAGAGCCCTGTCAAAAACAAATTTCAGCATTGATATATCGAGGAAATCTAGCATTTGGGAGAAAAAAGGGAATTTGCTGTAATGAAATATCCAGAAACTACAAACTTATTTATCCAAAAGATCTAATGATATATGTTAAAGAATGAAACCAATTTTGTAAGTTTGAACATAAAAAAAGCTTCTCTAGCACAAAGATATACTTTAGAACTTCAAATAGAAAGCACTAAATGATTTAGAGGCATAAGAACATATCACTCCACATACTGTAATGAACAAGGTAATCCACAAACTGTTTGCAAGATATTGCAAATCTCGAAAGTCAAAATTATTTGTTTGTTTCATTACAAAATTATTTATCAATATCTGAAAACTGGTCTTCATGTTGCCAATTCACTATATTTATCTGCTTGAATGAAATGGAATTACTTTACTGATACTAGAATCTTGCTGACTGCCATTATAATTTGCGGTTCCCTCCTACTCCCTAGCTTTCTTTCCTAGATAGAAGTGAACTGTTTTCCTTTTCTTATTTTGGGTGGATAAATTGGATAAGGACCATAAATATCACATGAATGAGCACCACGTTGCTAGTCAACGAGCAAACAAAAAAACAGGCACTAACAACTAAAGCTAGCTGATAAACAAAATAAACCAGAGGAACAGCTGTACAACAGATTGACACCAGCAAAATATTTTGTATGAAATACTCATGTATTTTGCATCTTATAAACATATGAGAGAACCCATAATAAGTGTACATATGGGTTATCACACACCAAAATAGTTGCTTAATCTAGTTCAGATGAACTTTTCATCATTTGCTCAAGGCACCTCATATTAGAACCAAGAATCACTTCACTATGTTGCTCACATTAACTTCAAGATATTCTAGGAGAGAGAATCCAACCGTAAGCATCTAAACCACCGGATAGCACTGTCATTGTTTGTGCAATGCACTTCTTGGAGTTGCCCTGCGAAAAGATAAAAGATCCTTGAGATTATGGACCAGAGAACTTTTAAAAGTTCCTTTTAGAATCAAGAAAATCCTTGGGGCTTTATATCTGATTCTTCAAGTCCCATCATCCTACAAAATCATCTATCTAGTTTCCGACAATCAAAGTGCTACCTTCTAAGTAGGTGAATAATGTTCCTGATTCCTTTTCCAATCAGACTTTGCTTGGACCACTTAAGAATCTATTGTCACCCTTGAAAGCATCTTAAAGACCACCTTTCGTCAACCAACAGCCATGGATCACCCATTTTCCTCTTTAAAACAAGTTGAGTTCCTTTCAGTTTGTCCAATCATATTACCTAAAATGGCAAACTCAACATTATAACCGCAAATTTTACATTAAGTTTGTAATATTTATTTAAAGGATGATTTAGGTTGACCTCTGTTTTGCTTTTATTGGTTTCTCTGTTCCACTACAACTTACAGTGGATGTTGGTTATAAGATACGCGTTTCTAGATGTTCAACTTCTCAAGCTCTATCCCCATGTTTGCTGATAGTTCTCTAGTTTCTTCTGAGACCTACTTGAGAATTTGTACATGAGCCATGTTTCACTCACAGTGTTTGACACACTCCAGTCCAGCTTTATCTTCTGCATGCATCATTTTCTACTTTGTTGCCCTTGGCTTGTTCCTTGGCCAACACGATCCTATTACTTAATGATCTGCCCTATGACTATCTCCCCTTTACAGATATTCAGCTTCTTTCTATGAATAAACATCTGAAGGAGATGATGGGATATCAGAAACCTACAGTCCTGAACCATTTCTTCCACAGCATCTGGTTTGGTAGTTCCAATGTCATCTAGTTCCTCCATCCTCATCATCTTAGTCACATTAGCATTGAATAAGTCATCAAATTTGCCCAATTCATGGAGACTTTTTTTGTCCTTTATATTTCACAATTTTGTGCAGCCATATGATCCAGTCATATCTTCTCAGGCTTCAGAAACAAATAAATAATCAAGTTAGTCACCCATAACCAGCTTTCCAGTGGCTTTCAATCTGCTTGATGAGTTAACTAGTCAATCTAAATTATCTAGTATTTTATAATTGGCTATTGATATGAGCTCCAAGCTACAGCAAATATGCTATACCAATAAGCAGACCTATTGATAACCAATGTTCCATGTATGGAAGCCCAAAGGTTGTATATAAAATGGAAGTACCAGCTTCCATATTTTTCACAAGTGAAAAGCATCATATTATTAGAATGCTTGGCATCTTTTTATTATTTAATCAGCATATGAAGGAACCCAAATTATGCAACTTAGACCTCCTTAATTGATGTATAATCATATTATATTTTTAGAAAAAGCTTAATACATCCATCAGTATGTTAAAATATATCACTAGATTTACAATTGACTATATATAACACTTCAGGCCGGCATGACCAACAACTAGCATTTTAGCATAAAGAAAAGAATGCAAGCTGAATGCTCGCAATATAGGAATAATTTTTTAACAGCAGATTAGAAGCATTTAGTATCAACTATGCCAATTGAAAAGCAGTTGAAGAGAAGGCAATGTCAGTCAGAGCCTCCCTGGAACATTATGAATGCCTTTGTCCAAGATAATTATGAGTGCATAAAAGGAGAAATAAAAGTAAATGCATAACATCTTAAATGTTGCAAAATAAAATCTCCCAGAATAAGTTTATTAAATAACACTAGGTTCAACGATCCAAATTAAATATCTTAATTCTAATAATAAGGGTGTAAGAATATAACATGAACTGAGAAATCAGTCATTTATAGTCAAGCTCATTCATGTAAGGTAAATGAATGTCTCCAAAAACCTAAAAATTGCGTGAAAAAATGTAATAAGCTAAAGAGTGTAAAGGTAGCAGAGTTCATACTTTGCCGCTGATTGGAGAGCTTCAAAGCTGGTTGCACGACGCAAATTAGCTGAAAAGATTATATTCAATAACAATAAGCTTCTTGTACATATCATGTTTTTAGATTATATAAACAAAATGAACAGAACAAAACTGTTTAATCTTAAAACTATCACTGGTTAGAAATTGAAGAATTTAACTACAAAAATTGAAAATCATCGATTTCAAGTTATTGTAAAAATTAAGGCTTCATGATTAGCCATGCAACTGAATTGCTAATTTATGTTACTTGATAAGGTTCTTGAATTGATAATATCCATAAAGCATCACCTATAACCATATAATGTTGCCATACAACTTAGTCCTTCAGCCTCTTTCTTAAATATTTACAATTTTTTGTAGCAATTCAAGGTAGGATCGGACTTGGATAGAAAATTAACCAGGTCCACCACCCATCAGAAAGTATCCTTAAGAAGATATCTACTCTCATAAATCATGATTTTTTATGTAATGACTCAGCAAGTTGTGTTTGAAAGCATAAATCAATTTACCTCAATGCCCTCAGCTCCCATTTACACATTGCCCTATGGTAATATATAACTAGTAGAGAGGTTGATTAATTCTATGCATATAAAATCAATTTATCCCAACACACACCCAATACTCTTGTAATCCTCAATTGAAATTCATGCAAAAAGTGCAGATGATCATATCATCCAACAACCTGTATTTGTAAGTTTGCATCTCTAGCTCTCACTGCTACAGTATGAGGATGGAAATATGGAAATTATATCCCAGAAGAGTAATCACATGGTGCCATCAATTTCAAGTTATGACATGGTAGACACTAGCATGGGTTAAGCATGGCAACATAGAAAAGATTGTCAAAGACAGCAAGTCCCAAAATTTTAGACAATGATATGTGCTAATAAAAATAATTTAAGACACCATTTATTTAAATAAATAAATAATGATGTAGACATGTACTTATTAACTAACAGATTCTAGTGGTATATAGTGAATAAATATATGATCAGTATCATCATTTGGTTCATGATATGGTATCATGGCTTCTAGTCCCACTTTAAACCACTGACAGAGAACTGCCTGTGCCTTTTGGCTACCCTATCCTGATACATGAACTGTAAACTATTAACAAGTATCACCGCTCCACCGTTACCCCCAAAAAATCACTGAAACATGTGTTCTTGGACAGCAGAAGTATTGCCTAAGCAAATGTGAGATATACAAAGCAGACATGACATGAACACAAGTCTATTAATTGTATATTATTAATAACAGATGCCTTAATGTAACTATATATTGCAAAGCAAGAAAATAACAGAAATAATAAAATCATGAGGAGACAGTAAGAAAAGATTCATTTAATTGTATATGTCGAGAAAATTTAACATATAATTTAACAGTAGTAGAAGATAAATACATCTATGCAAGATTACTATCTACCTCTGTCTTTCCGTTGCATAAAGACATCCTCGATGGCAGTAAAGATATTTGGTGTAAAAATATATACACCACAGTTTATGAGGTCACTTACCTACATATCATGCAAGCCATGAAAAGAGGATGTCAACAACTTCTATGAAAACCAAAAAGCAACATTTAAAATCATGAATTCCAAATAAAATGCCACATGCAAAAATCTCAGATAAAAGGAAATAAAGAAGAAAGAGCAGCAGCAAGAAGATCATGAAACTGTCTACATACAAAAGTCTCTGGTTTCTCTGTGTAATGCAGCAGTTCATTTGTGACAGGATCAGCCACCAACTCACCAAACTGGTTTGCTGCTTCAGCAGATACCTATACACAAAAAAGAAAGAAAACATTATGTATATGGAAGAATAATGGAATTTCAAAAGCAATGTTAAGGATTGGATTTAGCTATACTGGTGTTTCCCACCTTTATTACTAATAGTGTTCCCATTCCACCATATCCTTTATGGGCCTCTGCATTCATGAAGTGCAAGAGTGCAGTTGCAAATCAGTAAGGAGAAGTTTTTAATTTAACAAATTGGACTTCTCCAGAGATACACAATTGTCAAAGCTTATGGGTCACAATGCAAAGCAATTTATATCAAATGCTGGCCAGATATCCAAGTAATTTTTTTATCCACCATCAAGACATGGGATATAGCAGTCCAATAAATATCCCCCCCCCCCCCCCCCCCCCACCAGTAAAATGCAACAAAAAAGTTTCAGAAGCCAAGATTGAATGAGTCAGCATTAGCAAAATGAGGTGCACAGCTCAGCACTCATCGGTGCAGAATGTGAAGAACAGGCATACACCTTTGACAACAAACTACAATAAGGTTAAAAAGTTTCAATAAGTTTCTCTCATATGTAGATGCAGCAATCTTTAAAATATAGCAATCCCCATTAAATCAATATAAGAAAAGTAGGAAATAATGTTTAATAAACAAATAACTGATGGGTATCTGTGCAGTTCCAAAAGAACCCACCAAAATAAATCAGGCTTAAGCTTTGGACATTTTACACGGGTTCTATACACATGAACTATTGATAGTTTGGTGGAGGCTTCTTGATGCTTGATATTTACAGATGACACAGCATTGGCTGATGGAAAATTAAAAGTGAACGTTAATTTTAAAAAAATGTAGAAATAGAAGGTCTAGGATGTAATCCAACCAATATGCACAGTGCAATTTCAACTTGAGCATACAAATTGCCATTTTAGATCTAAGGATTTGCTATCTTGGTTCTTGTATATAGAAGTGGGGAAAAATTATGTCTCAATCAGGACCAGGTGATGTAGACAACCAGAATTAATCTATTAAAGATGTTAGCATACCACTAGAACAAGGGGAACATCTGTATTAGTTGTAAGAACTGTCATTGTCATCTAATAAGGCAATGAAGAGGAACATACCTAAGATAAGCCTCGGATAAATACAATAGGCAATTTCTAAGATACAAGGCTAAAACTTTGGGCAGTAAGGAATTTTAGATAGCATCAGTAGATAAAGTGAGGAAAATCTACTTAGTATGTTTTGGCCACAGTTTAAAGTCCCCGCAGGACGGGGGGCGTCCCAGCCATCGCATCCCATTCCTGTTAGAAAATGGGAAATAGGAAGGGGGTGGGACTCCGAAACGGCGAAACCCATCTAAATAGGGAAAAATAAGAAAGAGGAAATAGAGAAAGAAAGGAAGGAAAGAAGAAGAAAAGGGAAAAGAGGAAGGTAAAAAGAAGAAAAAGGAAAGAAATGAGGGAAGGAGAAGAAAAAGTATGTTATGACTGCCATTTTTCAGTTGTAATTTTTGAGTTGCTTTTCAAAGTATGCTATAGCCTACATAGTTGGAATTTCTACCAATATCTTTTAATGAATGATTCTATGCAGCCTTTAATCTTTTTCCCATTTCTTTTAATCAATGATTTTTTACAGCCACTCTAGTTGCTAAATAATCATAATACTACTGATATTTGATGAGTCTTTCCCAATTTGCATTGTTTGTATACCTTGGTTCTTTTTGTCTTGAACTTCTCAAAACTAATGTGTAGCATTTTAATTTGTTTTGTTGGACTTGATGTGGCATAGAATGTTCTTGTTTTTTCTTCTTTTTTTTTTTGCAGAAACGATAACATTTATATTAATACTTTAATGTCTTCCATAAGGCCAGTCCACTTCATTCTACCTTTGGCCTTTATAAAATGTTCCAAGATAATCCCTTAGAGTTTGAGATAATTATGAGGTAGAATTCCATATTCAGAGGCCCAAAAAAATAATAGAATATGTCATACTACCAACAGCTTATGTGCAACTTGCTTTGATACATATTGGATGACACCATATCAAGGTTAAATGAAATCTGATGAATGTTAGCATATCGAACATTAGGGCAATATGAAAGGCTCACCAAGCATTTCTGGCAGTGGGAAGCTACAACAAACATCGCAATTCAGCAAAACTACATGAGACTGCCACATCAAAGAGGGCCAAATCAGAACTCCAACTAATTATTCAATTAAAAATGTTAGAATTTTATCATGAAATCTTCGAAGAATGCTACTCATAGAGATTTACAACATATTGATCTCTGCAGTTCCCCCTAATCTAAATATAAACATAGAGAGCAACGTATACAGCCAAGGGAAAGAGATGCCAAACCGGGTTATCCTCCATGATATAATCTCTGAAGTTGTAAAGCCCTCCTGCCGAGCCGTGTGGCTTATCTTCCCTCAAGTATCTAACACCGCAATTAAACAAATAAGCATGGCATTTTAAGAAAGCAAGCTTCTCACTTTACCACATCAGTGCAGAGAACAAATGTACCTCACAGGGACTCTGAGCTCATTGGATATGGAAGACACATAGAGCGCAAATTCCTTCTCCTCGTAGAACCCAATAAGAAATATCTGCGCTAAATTGGGGATCTAATACAAACAAAGAAAATTCTAAGAAAGCATTCAAGAACCAATCCACACGCATAAGAGAAAAAGAACTTTGAGATTACCCTTCTGCAAGCAGAAATCAGGTGATGGACCATCGGCTGCCCAGCCAACGGGAACAACGGCTTCGGAATGTTCAAAGACAGCGGCCGGAACCTCGTCCCTGACCAAAAACCCCAACAATAAGCTGAGAAACCACAAAAGCCACCAAAAAAAACCCGATTTTTGAGGAAATTAACGCTTTGGATCTCGAAAAAAAATCATACCTTTTGTCGGCCCGCCGACCATGATCACCGCCACCACCCTCTCCTCCGAACTCCCCATCTCCACTCCCTTCCTAATTCTTTTTCCAATTTCTATACGCTACCTTTATAACACCAGAAGCAAATCAACTCATGCCATCAATGAACCGAATGGAGAGCAACGAGCCCTTGATTCGGGCACTGCACAGAGAGAGAGAGAGAGAGAGAGAAAGAGGAGTTGGTCCCGGATGAAGCGAATGCTGATCGAGAGGGTATAAATGGAGGGGTGGAGGGGGAACGCAGGCGGGAGCATGACATGTTCCCTTCCGCTCCATCCGCTTCTTGGTATCTGTGCGGTGAGGGGAGATGGAGAGCGGGGAAACAGGTTGGGTCTCGATAGGGACCCACTGGGCCTGGATATGACGTTCGTCAACCCTTGTGAACATCTTGGCTGTTTGAGGGGTGAGGTTTTGGGGGCTCCCTGTGGGTCCTTGTGAGACTTTATTACCGTAAAGCTCTGGGGAAGGTGACCCCATGAAGCTTCGTTGCTGCTACTGGTGCAAGATCCAAGGATGTGATTGGAGAAAGGGCTCCATTTAAAACACGTCTATCTACGGAAACTGAGGACAGCGTAATTAGGATCCGGACTTTCATGAAGGCGTTAATCTATCATTTGTAATGTAGGGGTACCATGCGATGAACTTTTGAATTTTCACTATTTACCTTTTTTTTTTTTTTTTTTTTTAGTGGGAAGACTCAATCAGTAGAATGATGGTTCAATTCAATGTTGCCATAAGTTGGACAACATCTAAATATAGTATTAATGCTGTTGAACATATCGGTGGAGGTGAAGAACCCATTTCAAAATCTCATTTGGCAAAGCTTTTGGTAAGCTATGAAGTACTTTCTAATCCTCCAAAAACACTTTTAAATGATAACATTTTGTAAAAAACCAGAAAGCTACTTTGATTTTGTTAGAATCTAAAAATGTCTACTTGGAAAATGCTCTATTTTTGAACTTCTCCCCAAAAATGCCTTTGGGTCGATGTCGAAAAGCTGTTTTGATTTTAATAAAATTTTTCTGATTACATCTTATATCATATCAAATCATAATATATTGTTATACTATAAATATAATACAATATATATATAATATATTCTTATATTATATGTATAATATAACATATTATTACAATATAATATTATCTTATAATAATAATAAATAGTTGTATTATGATAATATGATATATTATTATTATAATAATATAATATATTATTAATAATATAACAAGATAATATATTAGGTTATATTATAATACTATTATTTTATTATAATATAAATATATAATATTATTATAGTATAAAAATATAATATAATATCTATATAATATTATGTCATAATTATAATTATATTATATTATATTGTAGTAATATTGTACTATTAATAATATATTATTATATCATGTCATATCATATGTTATATTGTTATGCTATAGTATTCAATATTATACTATACTATATTATAATAATATTATACAAAACAATAATATTTTAATATATAATATTATATTGTATTGTACTCCATTATGCAGTATTATGTAATATTCTTTATTATCAATTTATCATACCAAAAGCACTTTTCCATTTTGGTTACCAAATATATGTTAAAGTTTTATACCACTTTAGAAATGTAATTACCAAGTAGCAAATAGCTTTTTATAAAAATTACAATAATTCGAGGCTCGCCCATGAATCTAAATAGAGATTTGGTATGCTTGGTTGGCTCGCCCATTCAAAGTTGGATTGAGTAAGATTCAAGGCTTATAAAGCATATTTTAAGGCATGAGCCAGCCATCTTGGCTTACAATTAACCATACGGTCATCTTTTCCTTTTTAACAAAAAAAGATAAAAATATAAAACTCATTTTCTTCTTTCGGATGTTTTCAAAACTTAATTATTTAAAATTTATTAAAATATATTAGTTAATTCCATTAGTTCTATGTAATTTCTACAATATATATCAAATTTTGAAGAATTTTTTTCTAAAAAGTTGCATAAATTATGATTATTTTGTATTTATTATATATTATTAGAAAATAGAGTAGAATTTGTAAAAAGAATTTGATCTACTTTTGAGGGGAAAAAAATAAGCATTACATTTGGAGCTTATTTGGCATCAATTTTATTTTTTGTTTTCTATTTTTAAAATACAATTACAGCAATCTTCACAAAAAAATATTTAGCATTATTATTTTTACTTTCTAGTTTATAAAGTTACTTTTATTATTTCTAGAAATATAAAAGCAATAAACCTTACTTTCAATATTTCTAAAAATAAGAAATTTATATTTTTACCGCCAACACAATATCCACCATCATTATTATCGCCACTGCTCTAACTGCGATACTATAGCTACTATCATAGCCGTTTTTTCTATATTGTTAAAAACCATCACAACCATCACCGTCGTCACCATTATTGTCGTTTTTGTCGCATCACTGATATCTTGCCACCATTACACTCACCTTCTCTATAGTATAACTATTGCTATTAAACCTGCTGCCAAAACCACGCTGCCTCCTATCTCCATTGCAGTTATCATCACCTCCGCCCTTATTTTAGTATTCATTTTAAAAAATAATTAACTATAATAAAGATATTTATATTAAAAATATTTTTAAAATTTTTAAGAAAGTAAAAATGATGCCGACCCACATTAACTTACATTCTAGATGGACTGTGGTGGAGATAAATGCAGCCTCAGCATAGTCATCCTATATTCCTATTTTGCAAGGTCAATTGGGCATTATTTGTGAATAAGATTTGGAAGGCTCACCCCCATTGGGTTTGGCATGGTTTATAAAGTTCTAGCACATTTTTTTCCAAGTGGCAAGTTCCTAAAACTGGCATTGATTGGATAACGACATGGGACGACAACTCTTTCACTCAGGAAAGTTAAAAAAGGACATGAGTTTCCAAGGTCCAATTTTTGGATTTTTTCAGCAACCTATCAGGAATGGCCATCATTTTGCCCCGCACCAAACGGGCATGGCCGGAAACAGTGAACCCAACTGATGCCTGTTTCGGCTTCCTTTCCGTAATCCAGGAAATTTCCTTTGGGACCGGTGGCCTTATGGCCTATAAAGAGCTTCTAATGTTGGGTTTCCAATGATGTAACTCCAAGTTTGGTATGACTCCACGGATGACCGAGGCATTTATCTGCTTGTTGGGTCCTCGCCAACTCTGGCCATCCACTTTTAGGCAGGATAAAGCCTTCAGAGATGCCTTGAACCCGACGAAAAGGCTCAAGAAAGAAGCTATTCATCCGGTCAAAAATTTACAAAAAGATCTATCTCAGACAACATAACTACACGCAACTGTTAGTTCCTAGTGTTTGTGTCACATAAACATAGGAAAGACATGGGGGAAATTTTATAGTAATAGATCAGGAGCGATTTCAACCAATGACTCCAATAGAGAGCAAGATATGGTATATTTAGGTGTGCAGACTTCCTGGATTCACAATGGGCATCTAGCTTCCATTGTAAAATAGGATATATTTATTATTAGATAAATATAAGGCCGTACAACTTCCATAGATTACTATTTCCATGCAAATTATGAGAGTCAGATATGTATTTAACCCCCACATCAGTTATTCATCTAGAAAATCTCGGACTCTCAAGAAATCCAAATAACACTTTATGATTAGCTCTTTTGGATAAAATTCTAAAAGATTACAAATGATATCGAGGCAAACCTCGCCTCTAACCCATGTGAATAGAGAATATGGCAGCATGAATTCTTTTAGAACAGACCATGAGCCAGTTGTTGTTTTTGTAATTAGATCTTACTAGATTTGGACCCTAGCGTAGCGAGAATGCTAGGGATTAAAATAGAAGACGTGCATTTAAACCCACATCGATTATTTGCTGAAAAAAATTTAAACTTTTATATAAAATTGAGGAATTCAAATAACATTTTCTAGCTATTCTTTTTGGACGAGATCCTCAATTATAATACAAAAAATGAAAATTGAATTCAAATCCTCAATGTCAGAAATATGTTAGTATCATGAGCACCACTTTCAAAATTTTTGGGAAAACCATGCATTTTGCTTTATTACACTCAAGTTCTGTTTACAGCCTTCCCAAGCAATCCCCAAAATGCCTACAAATCTCCAAGATTTCAACAAGTTGAGCAATAGATAGCTATTTGTTATTTGCAGTAAAATACTTCTTCAGCCAGAGCTGCTGAGTTGGAAACTGCTCCTTGGTCACTGGCCAACAAGCGTGCGGTTAGCAGGTATCCATCCTTCATAAGCATACATCAGCCACATCAATCCGGGGTTGTCATCTCCTCAATCCACAATAGACTCCTGAAGGTTCATGAGTTTATTCAGGTTGTTAGTTGTGAGGAAAAAGAGAAACATAGAACCTTTCTCAACCTATGAAATGAATACTAATTTGAACATCATTATCATTATAGAAAACTTTCAAGCAAAATATGGAGCCATTAATATGAATTATTAAAGTAAAATACAAAATTCAAACTCGAAAATTAAGCTGGGGGATTAAGATTTGTGCTAAATCTGCTACGCTAATGACAAAATTGGAACTATCCAAAAAAACAAAAAAAAACAGAGAATAAGACATGATCATACGAGTCACATGTGCACACCAATCATGCAAATTAGTCTGATGCCAATCTGTGAATTGACTAAGTCCCTCAAATCCTCAAAATAATGTGTGCATGCATGCTTGGGAGAGCACTGCAAAATGAGCAGGATGAGGGAATAATCATGGAAATAGTTCACATCAAACCTGTTAGCAATAACACTTATTATAACACTTCGTTCTTTTGAGGGAAAGGGGAGGAAAGCCACATGGTAGAATTACCTGGGTCCAATACTTGAGAAAACAACCCTGAATGCGGAACCTTGGAGGATGGGTGCAACCACTGGGCTATAGGCTGCCCAATTCAGGGTAGCACTAATGCATAGTACGGGACTAGGATCCATCCTGAACTTTAATCTCATAATCATAATCATAACCACTCTAGCCTTTTCTCAACTATTTGGTGTATTAGTATCACTTTAATCTGTAACAGAAAAATTTTGGTATCACTACCACTTTGATATGTCCACAGGGATGGACATACATTTATATTTTGTTGATAATTCATAATTACAGTGCCTCTTGATGCTGAAAGTGCTGATTGAGATATAAAAAATGCTAGTGAATGAATACTGATAACTTATTTACAAAAAAAGGTATTAGCATAAAAGAAGAATCACAAAATCTAGCTTCTAGGGACATGATAGTGTATGTACTCAGATCCATCACTTTGACGCGAACTCTCTCCATGGTCTTTGCAACCTCCTCTAGGGATCAAGATTCATGGGTCAGTCCCAGACCCTCTAGTTGTTTCAGATCAGGTGTGAGGCATGCTATGGAACCAGAACAGACTGAACAGCAATAATAAGAAGTGTGATTCAGACTCAGTCAACTCAGACCCTTTAGTCTGTAAAGGATCATGGCCAAACCTAATCACGAATGTCCCTTTAACTTCAAAAAGTTGTACAAAGATTTGCAGTATAGATTACCACTGAATCTGACTCAACCACCTTGCTGTCCTAAAGAATACATCACACTAATATGGTGCCTTCTAGCATGCAATCTCACGATCCCTTTAAGAGATTAACTACAAGACATTTTACTGAGCAATCTAGAACCCTCATCAGCACATGAATAGTCTCCTGGTATATGTGCTCAGGCTGGTAGTGGCTCCTGAACATTTTCAGTCATGACAAATGTGGTATTATTGCGTCAAGTCAAAATGCTGATATAGTTGCAACATTTTTCATTACAGCAGTAATTATCTCAAGCTGCTCCAAACAGCTGAGTACCACCTACCAATAAATGGTCATAAGATACTCCCGTTTAGTGTAAGGAACTTCCTGCTCCCAGTCCCAAATGACTTCATCCCAGTCCCAGACCCTCTAGTTGTTTCAGATCAGGTGTGAGGCATGCTATGGAACCAGAACAGACTGAACAGCAATAATAAGAAGTGTGATTCAGACTCAGTCAACTCAGACCCTTTAGTCTGTAAAGGATCATGGCCAAACCTAATCACGAATGTCCCTTTAACTTCAAAAAGTTGTACAAAGATTTGCAGTATAGATTACCACTGAATCTGACTCAACCACCTTGCTGTCCTAAAGAATACATCACACTAATATGGTGCCTTCTAGCATGCAATCTCACGATCCCTTTAAGAGATTAACTACAAGACATTTTACTGAGCAATCTAGAACCCTCATCAGCACATGAATAGTCTCCTGGTATATGTGCTCAGGCTGGTAGTGGCTCCTGAACATTTTCAGTCATGACAAATGTGGTATTATTGCGTCAAGTCAAAATGCTGATATAGTTGCAACATTTTTCATTACAGCAGTAATTATCTCAAGCTGCTCCAAACAGCTGAGTACCACCTACCAATAAATGGTCATAAGATACTCCCGTTTAGTGTAAGGAACTTCCTGCTCCCAGTCCCAAATGACTTCATCCCAGTCCCAGACCCTCTAGTTGTTTCAGATCAGGTGTGAGGCATGCTATGGAACCAGAACAGACTGAACAGCAATAATAAGAAGTGTGATTCAGACTCAGTCAACTCAGACCCTTTAGTCTGTAAAGGATCATGGCCAAACCTAATCACGAATGTCCCTTTAACTTCAAAAAGTTGTACAAAGATTTGCAGTATAGATTACCACTGAATCTGACTCAACCACCTTGCTGTCCTAAAGAATACATCACACTAATATGGTGCCTTCTAGCATGCAATCTCACGATCCCTTTAAGAGATTAACTACAAGACATTTTACTGAGCAATCTAGAACCCTCATCAGCACATGAATAGTCTCCTGGTATATGTGCTCAGGCTGGTAGTGGCTCCTGAACATTTTCAGTCATGACAAATGTGGTATTATTGCGTCAAGTCAAAATGCTGATATAGTTGCAACATTTTTCATTACAGCAGTAATTATCTCAAGCTGCTCCAAACAGCTGAGTACCACCTACCAATAAATGGTCATAAGATACTCCCGTTTAGTGTAAGGAACTTCCTGCTCCCAGTCCCAAATGACTTCAACCTTCGTAACATTCTGTTGACCCCCTAATGGATTTTGATGAATACAAAACACTAGAGCATAATTCCATTATATCTTAACAATTTAATTAAGGAATTCATGTGTTTTATCTAGAATATTATTGAGAAATGTCTAGGCAAGTTCCCATAATTTTTATGAATTCATTGAAGAACATTTTGAGTTAATGAAAAAGTTCAGGGACAGCCGAGACGTCTCCTGATAGTTTCAGAGACGTCTCTGGCACAAACAGGAAGAACTGGCACACTTGGAGACGTCCCCGGCACCTGCCGAGTCGTCCCCAAGGCAGCGGAGTCGACTCTCTCAGTAGCGGAGTCGACTCTCTCAGTGGCGGCAGAAAGGCAGTTTTCAAGAGATATGCGCGAGACGTCCCCACTGTACGCCGAGTCGTCCCCGCAGGTAAAAAGAAGAGTTCCCGAGTCGTCCCCAAGATAGCCGAGACGGCTCTCTCAGGGTTTTCCAGAGAATGGTTTTTTCGGTGATAAGGCAGCGGAGTCGACCCTGAGACAGCGGAGCCGTCCCCATGCATAAAGTGCAGACAAGCCGAGACGTCCCCGTAA
The DNA here is from genome assembly GCF_051530095.1 of Phoenix dactylifera. NCBI lineage: Eukaryota > Viridiplantae > Streptophyta > Magnoliopsida > Arecales > Arecaceae > Phoenix > Phoenix dactylifera. The sequence goes on along the minus strand of NC_143196.1, from coordinate 4,475,058 downwards.
AGTGCCGAGTCGACCCCAGACAACATAAAAAGTAAAATCCTGTAGGCGAGACGTCCCTCGTTGTAGCGGAGACGTCCCCGGAGCGCCTGGGACGCGACTGACAGCTCTTCAGGTTTGGTTTGAATTTCAAATCCTTCTCTTTTTGTTTCTAACGGCTATATTTGCTTTTTGGGCTATAAAAAGGGACCTCTTAAGTGGTTCTTAACAACTCTTCACCAACCAAAAAGCTAGATCATTCAAGAGAGAAGTTAGAAAGAAAAGCTCAAGGGAGTAAGTGCATTCAAGGAAGGAAATCAAGTATTCTCAAGTCTCCCAAGCGATTTCAAGCTCAACCACTCTTGTGCGCTCGGGATTCGAAGCTCACACTCAACCCTACGCGCTCCACCTTGGAAGAATCAACATTTCCCACGCTTCCAACGGCAAAAGGATTCTTCCGGGTTACATTATTCATAATTGTTATATTTGCTTCTTAGAGCTTTTATTTCCTTTTGTAAACTCTTTTATTGTGGTGCTTGTTCCAGTCAAGGGACTTGGAACAAGGGAAAGGCGTCCCAAGCCTAAGAGAAATTGGGGGTTTTAGGGTTTGTTGTGAGCCCGGTGTAAAACAACGAGTTGGGTAGTGAACTCGCAAAACTACCGTACTGTAATCTTGGATTATAGTGGAAATTCCCAAAGGCGCTTTGAGGAGTGGATGTAGAAGCGGTGAAGGCTCCGAACCACTATAAAACCGTGTGTTTGTGGTTGTCTCTTCTTATCTCTTTATCTTTATTTTAGTTCATATATTTGTGTGTTTTATTTTTAATTAGGCAAAAAGTTTTTTAAAACACCCAATTCACCCCCCTCTTGGGTGACCATCTCTGGGCAACAAGTGGTATCAGAGCGGGTGCTCTGTATATTTCTTGAAAGACCTAACCGTCTTAGCCAAAGATCTAGATGGCAACACCCTTTAACAATGTTCCTGCCGAGGGGCAAGCAACCAATAGACCTCCACTCTTCAATGGGACAAATTATACCTATTGGAAGACGAGAATGAGAATTTTCATTCAAGCACAAGACTATGCCTTGTGGAGGGTTATAGTCAAGGGACCACAAGAACCATCACACGTGGTGAATGGCATTCGAGTTCCCAAACCTGAGGAGGATTGGGATGAGAATGATGATAGGATGGCTCAACTCAATTCTAGAGCCATGAACTCATTATTTTGTTCTCTAGATGTAAATGAGTTCAATAGAGTCTCTACATGCAGTTCCGCTAAGGAAATATGGGATAGGCTTGAAGTTACCCACGAGGGTACAAATCAAGTCAAAGAGTCCAAAGTGAACATTCTAGTTCACAAGTATGAATTGTTTAAGATGGAACCTAATGAAACCATCACATGCATGTTTACACGTTTTACCGAAATTATTAATGGTCTAAAAAGCTTGGGCAAATCTTACACTAACCCCGAACTTGTGAGTAAAATTCTCAGGTCACTGCCAAAAGCATGGGAAGCAAAGATCACGGCGATTGTAGAAGCCAAAGACCTCAACACCTTGGGGCTAGAACAACTCTTGGGCTCATTGATGACGCATGAGCTCACGATGAAGCAGCATGAAGAAGAGTTGCCAAAGAAAAAGACAATCGCACTCAAGGCTACCTCAAGTGTATGTGAAGAAGAGAGCAGTGAGAGTGAAGAAGAAAGTCAAGATGAGGACTTGGGTTTGATAGTAAGGAAATTTAAAAAGTTCATGAGAAGAAAGAAACCATTCCCAAGAAAGAAATTTGGAGGGAGAAATGATTGGGAAAAAGAAAAAGAAAAAGAAAGAGACCCAATCGTATGCTATGACTGCAAGAGACCGGGACATATCCGTTCCGAATGCCCACAACAAAAGAAGCATTTTGGAAAGAAGAAGAAAAAGGCATTGAAGGCAACATGGGATGACAGTGACACATCATCCTCCGAGGAAGAGAAGGAAGAGACCGCCAATCTATGCTTCATGGCGCTCGAAGATGACGAGGTATGTCAAAACCCAACTATAAATTTTACTTTAGAAGAATTATATGATGCTTTTCAAGAACTTATGGGTGATTGTAGTATGTTAGGAGCAAAGAATAAAGAATTAAAAGCCTCAAATCAAAAACTAAAGAAAAATATTGAAAACCTATTAATTGAAAAGGAGAGCGTTAAAAATATGAACACTACTAACCTAAAAATCGAAAATTCAAGACTTAGCACTGAAAATGAAAAGGCAAAAACACTAATCAAGGAATTAAATCTAAAAGTAAATTCCCTACTCAATAGTAATACCTCACTTGCGCAAACTGTTGAATCTCTTAAAAAAGATATGAAAGAACTAGTTAAAGAAAATTTGAATCTTAAGAATGAGGTACATAAGTACAAGCCAATTGTTGAAAAATTCACACAAAGCTCTGAAAAATTAAATCTTATTCTTTCAAATCAAAGAGCTGTTTTCAATAAAGCTGGATTAGGATATAAAACTAATAAGCAACAAAAGTATCTAAAGAATTTCTTTGTAAAAGCAAAAGACGTAAAAACTGAAAAACCAACATGCTTTCTTTGTGGAAAGAACGGACATAAAGCCTACTCTTGTATTCAAAGAAAAATCCAAACTAACAAGGGTACATTTGTAAAAGCTAAAAACATAACTAAAATATGGGTGCCTAAGGGAGTCAACTACACTAACCACGAAGGACCCAAGAAAACTTGGGTACCTAAGAGCTTCACATGATCATTTTGCAGATATGCCTTGCAGCCGGAAATAAAAAGAGAATGTGGTATCTTGATAGTGGTTGCTCAAGGCATATGACCGGTGACAAGAGTCTCTTCGTCACCTTGAAATCAAAAGAAGGAGGAGTAGTCACATTTGGAGACAATGCTAAAGGTCGAATTATTGGTGTTGGTAAAATCTCCATATCACCCTCCTCATTTATAGATAATGTATTGTTAGTTAATGGACTAAAACATAATTTATTAAGTATAAGTCAATTTTGTGACAAGGGCTTTAAAGTGTCATTTGAATCATCACTATGCATAATTAATAGTCCAATTGATAATGAGATCATACTCACAGGACATAGGCATGGAAACGTTTACATGGTAGATCTTGATGATCTCACCATGAGGGATGGCCAATGTCTTGTAGCCATGAATCCCAAAGTCAATGAGACTAGTTGGTTATGGCATCGTAGGTTAGGGCATGCTAGCATGGATTTAATCTCTAAATTGATCACAAAGGATCTAGTCAAAGGACTACCAAAAATAAACTTTGAAAAGAATAAAATTTGTGCGGCATGTCAATTAGGAAAACAAACAAGAAGTTCTTTCAAGTCTAAGAACATAGTCTCAACATCAAAACCCTTAGAACTAATTCACATGGATTTGTTTGGACCCACTAGAACTGCTAGTCTAGGGGGTAAGAAATTTGGTCTTGTCATTGTTGATGATTTTTCACGTTTTACATGGGTTTCATTTCTTGCACACAAAGATGAGTCCTTTCTCGCTTTTGTCAAGTTTCATAATAAGGTTTCGAATGAACTCAATCTTAAACTAAAAGCAATTAGGAGTGATCATGGTACCGAGTTTGAAAATCAACACTTTAAAAAGTTTTGTGACGAAAATGGTATCAATCACAATTTCTCGGCACCTAGGACACCCCAACAAAATGGGGTGGTAGAAAGGAAGAATCGCACACTAGCAGATATGGCTCGTACCATGTTGTGCGAATCGGATCTACCAAAGTATTTCTGGGCTGAAGCAATAAATACCTCATGTTATATCTTAAATCGTGCTTTAGTTAGATCCATCTTAAAGAAAACACCGTATGAATTGATAAAAGGTAAGAAACCAAATATAAGTTATTTTCATGTTTTCGGTTGTCGATGCTTTATTTTGAATAATGGAAAGGACAATCTCAGTAAATTTAGTGCTAAATCAGATGAGGGGATCTTCTTAGGTTATTCCTCATCTAGTAGAGCATACAGGGTCTTCAACAAGAGAACTCTCGTTGTTGAAGAATCCATTCATGTTGTTTTTGATGAAACTAATGGAGATTCTTCTAGAAAAGAAGAAGATGGTGATGCAGGTATACTTGAAGACCGAATAAAGGAATTCTCCATACAAGACAAACAACATGAGGATGAGGTCAAGGAAGATACAAATCAGCAAGATGAAGAAGGTCAACCTCCATCAAAAATTCAAGATTTTCCTAAAGAATGGAGGTATGCACATGGTCATCCAAAGAATCTAATCCTTGGTGATCCTTCACAAGGTATAAGAACTAGATCCTCTTTAAGAAACACTAGTAATTACCTTGCTTTCGTATCACAAATAGAGCCTAAATCACTAGAAGAAGCTGAAAAAGATGATAATTGGATGAATGCTATGCAAGAGGAATTAAATCAATTCGAAAGAAATGAAGTTTGGACTCTAATGAAAAGACCCCCTAATGTTTCAATTATAGGTACCAAGTGGGTGTATAGAAATAAACTAGATGAAGATGGAATAGTAATAAGAAACAAAGCTAGGCTAGTGGCCAAAGGATATAATCAGGAGGAAGGAATAGATTTTGACGAAACTTTTGCTCCTGTTGCTAGATTAGAGGCTATTAGACTACTTTTAGCATATGCATGCTTCATGGATTTTAAACTTTATCAAATGGATGTAAAAAGTGCATTTTTAAATGGCTATATAATGGAGGAAGTTTATGTAGGACAACCTCCAGGTTTTGAAAATCACTTACATCCAGATTATGTTTATAAATTGCATAAAGCATTGTATGGACTTAAGCAAGCCCCTAGGGCATGGTATGAAAGGTTAAGTAATTTCCTAATTGAGAACAAATTCAAGAGAGGAAATGTAGACAAAACCCTCTTTATTAAAAGAAAAGGAAATGACTTATTGCTTGTACAAATTTATGTGGATGATATAATTTTTGGTGCTACTAATGATAGTCTTTGTCAAGAGTTTGCCAAGCTTATGCAGGGAGAATTTGAAATGAGCATGATGGGTGAGCTCAACTTCTTCCTTGGGTTACAAATAAAACAATCAGAGGAAGGCATCTTCATCAGTCAGTCCAAATACATCAAGGAAATGCTGGAAAAATTCAAGATGAAGGATGCAAAGGAAATCAGCACACCCATGGGCTCAAGTTGCAAGCTAGACAAAGATGAAAAAGGTAAAAGTATAGACTGCAAATTATACAGAGGTATGATAGGCTCTCTACTTTATCTTACTGCTAGTAGACCAGATATATTATTCAGTATTTGTATGTGTGCTAGATACCAAGCATGTCCTAAGGAATCACACTTGCAAGCTGTTAAGAGAATTTTTAGATATCTAGTAGGGACATCTAATGTAGGCTTATGGTATTCTAAACAATCTGACATAAACTTAATTGCTTATTCCGATGCTGATTTTGCCGGGTGCAAACTCGACAGAAAAAGCACAAGTGGCACATGTCAATTCTTGGGTGCCAATTTGGTTTCTTGGTTTAGCAAGAAACAAAATTCAGTTGCTTTGTCCACAGCTGAGGCTGAGTACATTGCAGCTGGAAGCTGTTGTGCCCAAGTTCTTTGGATTAAGCAACAACTTGAAGACTTCGGTATCAAAATGGATAATATACCAATTAAATGTGATAATACAAGTGCAATTAATTTAACAAAAAATCCTGTCCAACACTCTAAGTCAAAGCATATAGAGATTAGGCATCATTTTATTAGGGATCATGTGCTAAAAATGATGTGATGATTGAATATGTATGTACAGAAAATCAATTAGCTGATATCTTTACAAAGCCCCTTTGTAAAGAAAGATTCAATTTCTTAAGGAATGCCTTGAGCTTGTATGATCCTAGCAAATGAGTTGAATTTGTATTGGATTACTTTGCTACTCAAACTAGTAATCAACCTCAAGGTAGACATAAGTGAAAACATGAATTCATCTAAGCTAAATGACGAACTGTTTGACTTTCCGGAGGATGGTTACCCTCCCTTGGACTCTTCATGGAGATATTTTCAGAACTTATTTCATAGGTATTCGAAATTTGGTCAAACATTCCTCATTTCAATATTAATAATTCAAAAAAAATTATCAAATTATTATAGGTTGTATCATTAAGGGGGAGGATCACAAACAAATTCACTCTAAGTTTATCAAAAGAGATCATATTGATTAGGGTAATTAAACAAAATTGGGAGAAGATAGAATACAGTCTGAAATTTTTCAGTGCCGGAGACGTCTCTGGCAAATCGCAGAGACGTCCCCCCAAGGGGAGACGTCTCGCCTTAGTCGCGGAGACGTCTCGGGGACCGAATGAGGGCTTTTTAAATAGGTCGAAATCGCTCGAGCCGACTCGAGCTTTCTCCCTCATTCCCGACCAAAACGGAAAACCCTAGCCTCCATTTGCTCTCCACCTCAAACCCCAGCCTCCGTTTGCTCTAAATCACAAACCCTAGCATCCATGGCACCAAAGAAAGCTAGGACAACCCGTGGGAGGCGACCTAGAGTAGCGGCCGACGGTGAGGAACGGCGGGAAGAACCCTCCGCGCCTTCTCCTCCGGTTGCTCCGCCGACCACGACGATTTCCTGTGCAAATCGCACAGTCACGACTGGTAGGTACATCGATTTCTCCTTTTTAGATCATGAGGGGTTCTCTATTGGAGAGAGACTCCGAGCTCAAGGGTGGGAGCACCTTTGCACACTAAATACCTCGACCTATCCCGGCCTAGTTAGAGAGTTTTTTAGCAATATGGCATTAGGGGACCAAGGGTACACTGGATGTGTCCGGGGGACATTAGTGGAAGTAAATGAAGATGTCCTATCCACTGTCCTACAAATCCCTAAGGACGGTGAGGCTCCAACCTCACTTCCCCAAAGGGAATTAGCCCTAAATCTGCTGTTAGGACAAGAGGACTGCGGCCCTCTTGATGTTATCAACTCCCAAGACCTAAACGCCGAAATGAGATTACTTTTAAGTATTGTCAACCGGGTCTTGTTTCCCAAAACCGGTCGCTTCGATTTTGTTTCGGAGCGAGACTTAGCTATTATGCATCATATCCTACAAGGGATCCCTCTAAACCTTCCTAGACTCATGCTAAATTACATTGCCCTATGTCATAGGTATTCTAGGTTTAGTATACCCTATGGCATGATCTTTACCTTAATCTTTAAACACTTCAAGGTTCCCATTCCAACAAATGAACCTGCAAAGGCCTTGAGAAACACCGACTACTATAATGAGGGCACAATGAGAAGAATGGAGTTTCACAAGATAGATGGGTCGTGGGTCAAGGTTCCAAAAAGAAAAGCACAAACCATAGAGCCTGAAATCCCACATCATGAGTCTGACCATCACTCTCCTCCACCTAGCCACATGAACATCCCTGATATTCCCTCCAGCTCAGCTGGACCTTCCACGTCCATGCCACCACCTCCTCCAGTCAGTGGGCCCTCCTTCCTATCAGAGGATCAGATGCACACCTTAGCATCTGCCATTTGCCAGCAGATAAGGGAGGAGATGAGATCCATGATCTCCACAGAGTTGGCCCCCATCAGAGCTTCACATGAAGGGCTTCTACAAGAGATGAAGGATATTAGAAGTCAAATTGAAGCTACAACACAAGAAATAATTGGTGTGGGTGCCACCCAAACTATCAGATCATTAGAGCTCAAGGACAGCTTGAAGAGCATTTCCAAGAGTCTTAAAGAGCTAACAAAGCCAGATGGCAATGTGAGCACCTTAGTTGCCCAACTCAGAGGAAGAATTGAAATGGCAACTATAGAGTTTGAGGCACTTGTGGCAGGTTTCCACAAGTCACAGGGAGATCAATTTAAGACCCTCATGGATTCTATCAATGCATTCATAGATGCAGCTTGTAAGGCTTATGCACAAAGTACATCTAGTAGGCCCCATGAGCAACGTCGCCGATGATGGATATCTTGTAGGATCTTCTTTTTGTAAATCCTAGGCTATTTTGAAACACCTTTTGTATTAGAAATCAATACTTGTAATGATTTCTTCTTTTGACTATGTACTGACTTCAAAGGTTTATGATGACATATGAATGAATACAATCTCTTCTGAACACTTTGTGTACATTGCCAATTCTGCGTATGTGTTTCTGTGATTGTGTATGTGATTGTATGATATGCCATAAAAATCTTACCACATACCTTGAGTGTTCAAATTTGATACAAAGAAACAATGCACATAAAACAGGGGGAGCACATCTTGTGATAACTATGTTAAACTAAAAGATAAGTCTGAAATGAATTCCAAAACAAAGGGGGAGTGATATGAATACATTAATAGAAATGACTTGGACAGGGGGAGCACAACTTGAATATCCTTGAGTAAAATGAATGCTGAATTCCACTATAAATTGAGTCTTAAGCACCTAAGGATAATTTGTCCCCTTCATGTTGCTGACAAAAAGGGGGAGTAGATAGTATATGGAATGCAAAATTTATAATAGATATTGAATATGGAGATATTGAAAGGGGGAGTATGAAAGGGGGAGTAGATATGGATATTGAATATGGAATGCAAAATTTTTTAATCATACTCCAAAGTTGAATTAGGAAAGATAAAATTGAAGAATATTGATTTTAAGATAATTGCCCTTCTGGAAAAGAAAGGGGGAGTCAAAAAGAATCTAGCTTTCAATTATCTTCAGCATCAATATTTCATTTTAACTTGATTCAAACTCAGTTCATATGCCAAAATCATTTAAGAACTATAAAGATCAATCTTATGCACAAGGAAAGAACTGAATTGAGTGATGCACATTGTATCTAGGCCAAAATATTATACTTGTACATCCGATCAAATACTGTGTATATGTTTAAATTTCAAATTTTGCATATACTCAGTGTTTTGTCATCATCAAAAAGGGGGAGATTGTTGACCCCCTAATGGATTTTGATGAATACAAAACACTGAGCATAATTCCATTATATCTTAACAATTTAATTAAGGAATTCATGTGTTTTATCTAGAATATTGTTGAGAAATGTCTAGGCAAGTTCCCATAATTTTTATGAATTCATTGAAGAACATTTTGAGTTAATGAAAAAGTTCAGGGACAGCCGAGACGTCTCCTGATAGTTTCAGAGACGTCTCTGGCACAAACAGGAAGAACTGGCACACTTGGAGACGTCCCCGGCACCTGCCGAGTCGTCCCCAAGGCAGCGGAGTCGACTCTCTCAGTAGCGGAGTCGACTCTCTCAGTGGCGGCAGAAAGGCAGTTTTCAAGAGATATGCGCGAGACGTCCCCACTGTACGCCGAGTCGTCCCCGCAGGTAAAAAGGAAAGTTCCCGAGTCGTCCCCAAGATAGCCGAGACGGCTCTCTCAGGGTTTTCCAGAGAATGGTTTTTTCGGTGATAAGGCAGCGGAGTCGACCCTGAGACAGCGGAGCCGTCCCCATGCATAAAGTGCAGACAAGCCGAGACGTCCCCGTAAAGTGCCGAGTCGACCCCAGACAACATAAAAAGTAAAATCCTGTAGGCGAGACGTCCCTCGTTGTAGCGGAGACGTCCCCGGAGCGCCTGGGACGCGACTGACAGCTTTTCAGGTTTGGTTTGAATTTCAAATCCTTCTCTTTTTGTTTCTAACGGCTATATTTGCTTTTTGGGCTATAAAAAGGGACCTCTTAAGTGGTTCTTAACAACTCTTCACCAACCAAAAAGCTAGATCATTCAAGAGAGAAGTTAGAAAGAAAAGCTCAAGGGAGTGAGTGCATTCAAGGAAGGAAATCAAGTATTCTCAAGTCTCCCAAGCGATTTCAAGCTCAACCACTCTTGTGCGCTCGGGATTCGAAGCTCACACTCAACCCTACGCGCTCCACCTCGGAAGAATCAACATTTCCCACGCTTCCAACGGCAAAAGGATTCTTCCGGGTTACATTATTCATAATTGTTATATTTGCTTCTTAGAGCTTTTATTTCCTTTTGTAAACTCTTTTATTGTGGTGCTTGTTCCAGTCAAGGGACTTGGAACAAGGGAAAGGCGTCCCAAGCCTAAGAGAAATTGGGGGTTTTAGGGTTTGTTGTGAGCCCGGTGTAAAACAACGAGTTGGGTAGTGAACTCGCAAAACTACCGTACTGTAATCTTGGATTATAGTGAAAATTCCCAAAGGCGCTTTGGGGAGTGGATGTAGGAGCGGTGAAGGCTCCGAACCACTATAAAACCGTGTGTTTGTGGTTGTCTCTTCTTATCTCTTTATCTTTATTTTAGTTCATATATTTGTGTGTTTTATTTTTAATTAGGCAAAAAGTTTTTTAAAACACCCAATTCACCCCCCTCTTGGGTGACCATCTCTGGGCAACACATTCACAAAACTAACTAATGATATCACCTGCTACCCCCAAAAAAAGATATCATCACCTCATTTAAATCAAATTCAACAGAATATATCTTTTTTTTTCATACATTTTTATGTAAAATAGTAATTATTCAGATGTCTTCAGTGCTGTCATTCCACATGATCTTTTATGAGCATTGCCTCCAGCTCCAGTACTTATGTTCACTCGTGCCACTGCTGATTTGCAAATTGCCTTTCTGGCCAAAAAAGACTGACTGCTAAATCACATGTAAATATGTAACCAAAAACTTCTCAAGACACCCTACACGAACTTTTGTTGCACTTCGCTGATCTTCTTTTGAACTATTTATTATTATAACTTAGATTTACATCATGCAGCATACAACATCTCTAGCTATTGCAGAAACTAGATAATAAACTAAAAACATGTAAAATCATGATGGACATGTAGATCTTCAAAGAAGCTAGTTCTCAGAAGAGTCTTTGGTAGTTTTCACACCTGCTTTAACTCATTCCTGATAGACAAATCGATCAATAGAGGTTCGTCGTATATGGTAAAACCAGGCACAGGTTAGTCACATAATGCATGTGCCAGAATGTCAATCGTGAGATGAGATCCAGTTCGGGCATTTCCATATCCTTTAAAAGCCATTTTCAAAATGTTCAAAACCTCTCCTAAGAAATGCAGGTTATGGAAAATGGAAAACACAATTGTGAGCAACAGAAAATAATGTAAATTAAACAATCTGGATATCCAATAGCAGATATCCTATTTCTGACTGATACTAGTAAAGGAACCAACAACAAAAAAAAACAGCATGAAGTAAGAAAGCAACAATGACGAACTGGGGCTTGTTCTGGTGTTAACACCCCTCTGCTTAGCAACCAGATGTTCTGGGTTCGATTCTTGGGTGGTGCATCCTCAATCTGGACTTGGATACTTATAGTGCAGGTGCTCCATAGACTGGCATGGAGAAAGTCTTCTGGTTGTTTAACTTTGAATAAGAGAGACAGAGAACCCATATTTCTATAAGAAGAATAACCCATAATTGTACTTTATTGACATCAGATAATATCAAATGACTCCCACTGAGACATCTATCAGAAGATTCCCATTCAGGCATCTATCAAAAAGTCAAAACGGTTGCTTTATTCTTTTTAGCAAATATTCTTTTTTCCCAGGAAGCAAATCCATTGTAATGTGGAAACATTATTTTATGCCAGAGTTATGTCTGACATCAATGATTCAATAAGAAAAAATTACTCCATCGTCCATACATAGGAGATTTTTGTCCGGCATCCATCAAAGGAAAAAAATATAGTTAGCTACTAGTCAAATACCAAGGGATCCCGAAAGAAATTATGCATATTTTTTGTCGAGCTCTTACTGTTTGAAATAAGTGACAAATATTTTTGAAGATTATAGATGGTCCATGCCAGATTTTTCCAAGGTGAAGCAGAATTAATCTTTCGAGTTAAAACATCATTGCATACTGATTGATACATAATGTTTACTGGCAGGGTAGATTCCCCTTGTATCTTGGATGCTCACTATTAATGGCTGGTATCCTGCTGCATCAATCAGTCAATGCATATTGCTCACTACTGTTGGAGAAGACACTGCACAGCAGGCTCAGATTGTACAAAACCAAACAAAACCAAGTTCCTACCCTTTTACAAGCAAAAAGCCTCTCTAATGCTTTTGCAAATAACTTAAACTCTACTTGTTTTGGTATTGAGAAGGACTTGAATAGTCTGTGCAATCATATTCTTCTGGAATGCAGCAACCATAACCATATTCAAAAAAAGCTTCTGTCTCTATTTAGAATGAAAAATAAGTAAACAATAAATTTATAATGTTTGTTTAGATTATGTAAAAAATTAACAGATGTTGTTTCATGACAAATCTGCAAAATTCAAGTTAAGGGGAACCTCAAAGGGTTGCTTACTAATTGCATGAGCTTAAACATAATGAAGTATACGACTTTCCTCCCTGCTGACTAGCCTTCTAGTTACAATGGCCAGAAACTCAGAATGACAGATGGTTAATGTCACGCGGAAGGCCAAAAATAGAATATTCTCAAACTTTGGTGGATCATTCCTTGATCCAAAAGGCAAACCTTAGGGATAAGGCTTGTTGCTTTAGGTATATGCATTCTTCACTGCTGCTTAGACTTCAGATAAATTCTTGATAAGAAGGTTAAGAACAATAAGTGGCCGGAGACTGGACCATTTCCAGTTTACAACTGCCATCCATGAATTCACATAACACAGGAATAGATATTTGAAAAGGTCATCCAGTCACAGTGTCATCTTTCTACTACCCTTCTTTTTTCTTTTCCTTTTTACAAAACTTTCTACTACACTTCTCAAGATGAACAAAGTTTTTTTTTTTTTGGTAAAACAAAGTTCTTTTTTAAGGTTGCTAATGTGACTCTCCTTGAGTTAGTAAATATAAGTCCACTTAGTGAAGCTTAACCCCAGAATGTTTTGTAAAAAAAAAAATGGTGGATTAGTTTCCTATTTTTCAGTAACCAAATAAGTCAAGAAAGAGATGTAATATATATGTTTGAGCTGATTAAAGAAATTAAGCCTTCTTTCAGAAAAGACTGCTGTTTTCAATTAAGCCCGTTTCAAAAGGGCCATACCATTATTGATTCAATGCTCGACATTTTCAAAAATTATGTAGGCAAGACTTTCTACATGAGCATGCAATGAACTTATCCAGAATAAAATCAGTACAAGTATATATTGAACTTTTTTCAGAAAGAAAATATTACAAATGTATACATGGCCGATTTTCAAGGAGATAAAGAGATTCCACTGATCGTTGTACAAAATTGTCCAAGTCAATAGAACTTGAGGACGATTTTAAGGATGAGCTCTTTTAAGAAGGGTGCTAATATTACTACATTTTACAAACTTGCTGATGGCCATTACGCATTTACAATGGACAAAGGATTTGAAAGCAAAAATTGCAATGAGAAAGCAAGAAGATATCCGCTTTTCTAATGAGAGAGAAGGGATTTTCTCTTCCCAATAGACCTTCAGCTGGAATTTCCTGAACATGAGAATCTCTATTTTGTTATGCATCACTAACATGTTAGTAATTCATGTAGTACAGGGGAGATATGAGTCTAGCCACTTCACTGTTTTTTTATCACTATTATTATTTTTATTTGTCTGCATGTTTAGGATTTTCAAGGACAACTTGCGTAATGGATCAAGGATTTTAGGTTGCAGAGGCCTATATAAATTCTCATGTTTGGTTTTCTAGAGCAGCTATCCATCGTTCACCTAAAATTCTCTTGCTCCTTACTGTTGCTGTCCCTTAGCATCCAAAATTGCAGCACATATGGTTTTTGGAAAGAACAAGCACCAAAATAAAATCACGAGGATACGCCACTCCTTTATTTTTCAATATATTGTGGAAGAAAAAATCAATTTTGTTAACCCTCTTTACTGAGAATTGAATTATTGCATCCGCAGACCGTTAACTTATACCTGCAAAATATTGGAATTTGTTGTGTACAATAAACTATATATTTGATGCAATCAAATACGAGTTGATTGTATTTGAACCATGACTCCAATAAAACAGAAAATGCAAGAAAAATTCTTTATAGCTGAAAGAGCCGTTCGACACATTTTCCACTACACATCTCGTTAATGCTTCTACACAAACTATACCCAAAAACTAAATCAAAACTAAGACTCAAGTAGCAGCAGTAAGAAATTAATACCTGTACGATTTGAGACGCTTATAGCTGTCAGAGTTTCGCAAGCATAAGCGCCAGCTGCTCATCAGACACCTCCACTTCCGTGAGCGCACCCACGGCTTCAGCAAGCCGAGCTGCTATTTGATGCTTGCACTACGAACAACATGGAGACAAATGAGTAACTGAAAAGGCCAAGAAGAAAAAACAACTGGTAAAACAAATTAGGAAGCATACACAGAGCTGTTCACCCCTGTTGACGATGTCATAGAAGAAAGAGTAGCAGGTGCAGTGGTGCTCGGGAAAGCAGATGTACTCCTCCTTCCTCTTCGATTCCCCTACCACCTGAAATCCCCATTTTCTCTATCACTCCGAGGTATCAGCAAAGAGATTACTTGAAGTGGAAGATGTTGGAAAATGCATAAAAAAGAAGGACCAGAAAGAGAGAACGGCCGCTGGGAGCCCCGGAGACCCTTCGGACGCCGCCCTGGTCGACGATCCTCGTCGCGCGCTCCAAGTTCTTCCCGAATAAGAAGTGCAGGCTGGATCGGGTCAGGTCGTGTTCATCTAACGTGGAGGAAAGACTCGAGAGGGAGGAAGGAGTGGCGGGGATGAACGGTACTCACATGGATAGGTGGTCGTCGGACACTGTGTTCGTTTGTCATGGATAAAGAGAGGGTGAGAGAGAGGCCCCAAGGAAAGAGTATGGGGAGGGGAGAGAGGAAGGGTGAGACCTGAGCGAGAGGATTTGATCTGTTCCCAGGTAGCGTTTGCGACGGCGATGCTTGCAGATGGAGCTGCCATTCCGCTCGCTTCTCCCTTTCGGCGATGGTGGGAAGGCGCACCGAAGGTGTTCGATGAACATTGTGTTCGAGGTGGAGGTGGAAATTGTGAAATTAAAGGGACCGGTCGAAAAACGCCTGCCCAGGTCAAATCCAGAGTGGGTTCGAATTGGCCCAGAAAAAAGGGGCAAGTTATGACGAAATCCATCAATCCAATTCGTAAATTGTTTTTTTGAACAAATTTAAATTTGATATAAATAAATTTAAATTATACATGGCTAACCTATCCGAGTCTATTTATTAAATACATTGAATTCTGATTTAAATCTTCACTCATTTAACTTATTTTTAATCTATTTAATAATTAAATCTGATTATGATCTGCTTAAAATTTATTTAATCTGCTTAAACATGTTTAATCCATTTTTCTCTTATTTAATCTGACTCGCACTATTTAAATTTATTTAATTTATCTAAAAATTTATTTAATTTATTTAACCTATTTAATCAATATTGATCTATTTAATACACAAATTGTGCTTGAATTAACAACTTTTTGGCCCTCCACATCCAATTTGATCTATATCAATCCGGCCTGAACCAATTGTCATCTCCCATCATCCAACTTGGATCCGTATGTAAACATTAAATAGCTATATAATATATTGCTATATTTATACTTCTTAAAAAATCTGAACTATTTTTTAGCTCAATATGTACGATCTCAATGCTTCATGGTCTGCTTAATACATCGTGATTAATTTATTTTTATTACATTAATCATATCTTAAGAATTGCTATTAATAACCTAACTAACTTTCACCCTAAGCCCAAAAAAATTATAGATTGGATTGTTTGGGTTGAGGAGCCCAAGTTTAAGGTTGGGATAGATTAGTTTTGGACAAAGATTTTAAGGTTCGGCCATCGTCGATGACCACGAAGCCTACCCTATTGGCGTGCTTTCTCTTTTGAATTTAAGGGCCATCAAGTAATCAAGCAGTGAAAACATTACCTCCAGGGCAAGTCTAGCAAGAGAGTAGTATAGTTGTTTCTTACTTGGTTGAAATTAAACCTAGACACACAATCAATAGATTTATGATGTAGGAACAATGCTTTTAATATTTATAACCAAAGCAAATGGGTGAACAAGAGTAAATCCAGTCAGATAAGGAAAGAGATTCAAAAACCTATCAAGTCTCAATTTCTCAATGCATATGTAAAGCACAGCAGGATGCAAAATTTGAAAAGATGGAGGTACTTGATATCTTTCTTTTTATTGAAAAAAAATAGAGATCTCATTAATTGGAGCCACCCACATGGGACTGGACTTTAATCATTTTCCATTCTATATAGTTGAAATAGATTTTTATTTAATTTCACTACAAGGTGCTAATCTATCAAAGTATAAAAGCTCATAGGCAACGGGCTAGACAAACTAAAATTGCCTTGTCCAAAGTTTCTCCAACCCTTTGAATTTTGATGAAGGTAGATATGAACCCAGATCTTATACAAAAAAAATTTGCCATGTGTGCAATTATATATTATTAAATAATACTGGTCGATTTATATTATATTAAATGCACAATTAATTAGATGTGCGGTTATATGTTATTGAATTAGATGTGCAATATTATATTTTCAAACGGATCCTCTTCTACTAATTTTAAGTATAAGAGTTAGGAAGTCCTAACCCGTTATATATTACTCAGTAAAATATATAATACAAAGATGTCTAAAAAGACACTTGATGTAAAATGGGATGTAAGGGAGGAAGAGGTATTAGCTCAAATTACCGGGGCAAATGAAATCATTATCTACCATTTAGCAGTGTAACAATTAATCTTAATTCATTTGCCATTCCAAAAATTAAACGATATTTAAACTGTGCTCCTAGGCAAGGACATATTTAAACAGTAATTCTAATATCTAATAAAATGGTTGTGTATCAATAAAAAAAATAGATAGATAGAGTAAATAAGAATCACTATAAAGAACAAGTGTAGAATTTAAACATTCATTTAGAGATGGCGACCTACTCTGTCCTCAACTCCTCATCATATGCCCGACCATACTAGATCCCAATGAAACCAATTTTACCTGACCGGTAGCAGATATAGAATAGTGCGGATAATGGTAAAATCTATTCTAAATCCGATCCAAATATATATAATTCTTCATAATTCTCCTTTCTTTTTTTTTTCTCTAGTCACTCGGCTCCCGAGAACTATTAAACAAATAAAAATTTACATGCCATAATCTTTAATTATTCTATTTTTTAGTTGATGATATTTTTAATTTAAGAATTATTTAACTTTTTAAATATAATATTTTTTTGTTATACGTTTATTATTATTAAAATTCCAGTTTGCTATATCCTATATTTTTGATTCATATTTGATTTAATGTTACGTGAAGTACTATTATTTATTATTTATTATTTTATTTATTTGATTTATATGAAAAGTTTTAATTTTTACAGCTTTAGTTGATTCAATCTATCCAATTGTGTGTGTGTGTGTGTGTGTGTCCCCGTATGTATACACACACGACTTATGAGTTAGGAAAGCCACGTTCCCTATCATGGGCCACCCATCTACTACAGTACGGCTATGAACCAATCACCGAGATAAAGGATTAGCCTTTGTCTTCTAGGCCGAATTATTAGTCCTTTTTTTAATCTTTTTAAAGGTACTCCCAGCGCGCTACCAGACAACATAGATGCTGCTCGCGGCGCTTAAAAAACACCGACGAGCGACGGGAACGAAGGTCCCAAATCACCTCGGGATACAGCAGTAAAACCCCACCGTTATAGAACGCACATCCACCCCCACTAGCAAACAGTGGACTTACACGTGGACCATTGAAATCAAACTTTACCTCATACAATGGAACACTCAACTCTAAAACTGGTGTTTCATGTACGGAGGAAAACTGCTAATCCTCACCTCGCAATCACCCCTAAGGACAGGACAATCAGGATTTACGCAGGGGAAAAAAAAAAAAAAAGGCTCGAATACTTCTGGAAAGCTTAAGGCTAAACAGCTAATCCGGGGCGCTCCTACCCGTCTCTGCCGGCTCCGCTCTTCACGTGAAGACCCCTTCTCCTCCCGCTCCCGTCAGTCTCCGTCGCTTTCCTCCTCTCTCTCTCTCTCTCTCTCCGCCCAATCTCTTTAGCATTTGGTTTTTGGACTCTGTTTCGCTCTCGATGGAGGAGGGCGAGGAGTGGGTTTGGGTGCGACCTCCAACGGAGGCGGACGCGGAGTGGTGGACCGGCGGTGGAGGCGAAACGGAGGACGCGCGGCCGCTCAAGGTCCAGTTCTCGGAGCCGGCGAAGCACTGGACGGACGCCGCTCCCATCGGCAACGGCCGCCTCGGCGCCATGGTGTGGGGCGGCGTAGCCTCCGAGACGCTCCAACTCAACCGTAAACAACCACCATCCACCCCTTCCTTTCTCTTCTTTATTTTATCTAAATCCATCTCAAGAAGATAGAAGGTCGAAATACCACCATCCACCCCTTCCTTTCTCTTCTTTATTTTATCTAAATCCATCTCAAGAAGATAGAAGGTCGAAATGCACCTCTCCGAGATATTAGTTGTCATCGCATGAATTCATCGTATATTAAATTTTTTGCTCTGCTTTATTATACTGATCGAAGAATATTTGCGAGACGGCAAACAGGTAATTAACTTGAGGTTGTTTCTTTTCAGACTTTAGATTGCTTTATCGGTAAATAGCACTTCCTCTTGACATGTTGAATAATGATTAATGAAATTTTGTATTTAAAGGTGTTCTCTTCTTGTTTTTATCTCGAGGATATCATACAATGTCGCCCGATATTGTCTGATCTCTTTCCACTTTATATATGTGCCGATATAGATCTCTACAAAGAAGCTTCATATTGCTTGATCCCCTGCCCCAAACTTATTTCTTTTTCATTTTTTTTTGGCATCCAATAATAAAGTTCATGGTGTTCTTATGTGATTTCTCATGTAGATGATACTTTATGGACTGGTGTACCTGGTAACTATACAGACCCAGATGCACCTGCTGTTCTTTCCAAAGTTAGGGAACTTGTTGACAATGGACAATATGCAGAAGCCACCTCAGCAGCTTTTGGCTTGTCTGATCATCCGACAGACGTATGTATGCTAATTTGCTTTCGCACAGCTAAATTTGTGGTTTTCTATGGAAATACACTTATTCTTGCTTGTAGGTCTTGCTTCCTTGTGTGCTGAAATGGTAGTAATAACTATTTGTAAGTCAGTTCCCCATGCAAGTGCTAGCCCTGTTCCCAGAATGAAGGACTTTTAACTACACAGAGGTTTAGAAGAATAGTATCATGCACATCAGCACATGTATGAGAAAGGGTACATTCTCCTAGAACTGGGAAGGGACTCTTGTTGGTCGTCTTTTAGAAATGATTTAAAAATAGTTAGGATTGATGACTACATAATGTTCATTCAAGCCAAGTTATCTATTGAACGGACTAGTATACATTTCTCCATGACAAAAAGGTTGCTGCATGGCACATTCTGCCTGCTTTCATGGATACACTTGATCCAGGAACTTTGAAATCATTGGGTTTATTGGATTGAGATCTCCATTGTTAGACAGGGAGTTATTAATTGCACCCCATGAGACAAATTTTTCCATATAGTCAAGCAAAGATTAAAATAATATGAGAAGTTATATTTCTGTGGTACCATTAAGTAATACTTAAGTTAATCATTATTATAATAGAATGTCTGAAAAGAAACCCCTAAAATACCTCCGACCAATTTTTCCCTAAAAACCAGCCATACTGCAAGTAAAAGAAATTGAATAAATTTGTTCATATGTCCTTTCAACATCAAGGAATACCTCCTTGTGCCACGGTTTAGGATCTCATCTTGCAACAAAACAGTATACAGATTAAGTGGTTCTGTTTTACCAAGATTTCTTAAAATCCAACATCCAAACACCTTAATAAATTTAGAGATAACTATGCTTTATCTATCTTCTCGCTGCTTTTCTTCTCAGGATTGTGAGTTGTGTGTGTGGGAGTCACTTTTCGGGATTGTAGAATCATCTCCATTTTTCTTCATAGATGCGCTAATTCTAATAAAACTGGGAACTTTCATGATCTCTCCTGCTAAAACTGTGCATCTTGCCGCGCAGGAGCTTGTGTCCTAGATTAAACAGAATGGAACTGCATTTTATTGATCTCAGTTCTTTAATATATATTTTATTGGCTTCTCTCTCTGTCATCTGTCCTGTTTGCTTTTTGAAGCAGAACATGTGCCATATACCTGAATTGGTCCATGTTGATGGAATTGACCATCTTCCTGATATTACGGCTAAATTTGCGTTCTAATTTATGTTTGTCTGATCAACATTATGATGCAATTTACATACTTTACATGTCTAGCGGAGTTTATAAAATATGTTTCTGTATTAGTGCTTCAGTTGAATGATGGTGAATAATCAACTTTAGACTACTTGAAAGCTTGCATGATGTGCTAGATAAGGCACAGATTTCAACCTTTCTTGGCTATCATAATTCTCTGCTGAAGTTGTTTTCCTTATTATTTTTAAATGAAGGTATACCAACCTCTTGGCAATATCAATATAAACTTTGGTGACCCTGACGATGCATATATGGCTTATGAAAGAGAACTTGATCTCACTACTGCAACTGTAAATGTCAAGTATACTCTTGGCGATGTAGAATTCACAAGGGAACACTTCTCCTCAAGCCCACATCAAGTGCTTGTGACAAAGATTTCTGCAAACAAATCTGGCTGTTTATCCTTTATAGTATATTTAGACAGTAAATTACACCATCATTCTAGTGCAAATAGCGCGAATCAAATAATCATGGAAGGTAGCTGTCCTGGGAAAAGAATTCCACCAAAAGGAAACGAATCTGAAAATCCAAGTGGAATTAAGTTCTCTGCTATTCTGGAATTACAGATAGGCGGTGATGACGGTAAAGTACAAGTTTTAAATGATAGGAAGTTGAAAGTTGATGGTTCAGACTGGGCTGTATTACTTCTAGCAGCTTCTTCCTCGTTTGAAGGGCCATTCACAAAACCGTCAGATTCTAAGAAGGATCCTACATCAGCATGCTTAAACACATTGTCTTCGGTTAGGAATATGTCTTACTCTCAGCTACTTGCATATCATTTGGACGATTATCAAAATCTTTTTCATCGTGTCACCTTGCAATTGTTCAAGGTATCCAGTGATGCACTCAAAGAAAAAAGATCGGCCTTTTTAAATCAGATCACTGTTCAGAATAGTCCTGCAGCTGATTGTGGTGTGTCAGGATTGGTAAAACTAAACTCATCAAAAGTTTATTCTTCAGCAAAATTAATGGATGGCACTTTCAAATCTACTGCAGAAAGGGTGAAATCTTTTAAAGATGACGAGGATCCATTATTGGTGGAACTTCTATTCCATTATGGCCGTTATTTGCTTATCTCTTGTTCAAGGCCTGGGACCCAGATTGCCAACTTACAAGGAATATGGAATAAGGACATTGAGCCGGCATGGGAGTATGCTCTTCCCTGATAATACTACCTCTATCTTATTTATACTATTTTTTTTTCCTAAATAATAGCTCAGTGATATATGATGTTGTGGTTTCTTGATACCTTCTCATGTCCATGATTGTTAGTTGATGAGAATTTAGATATGCTAATGTTGTTATTGTTATTGTTACTATTACTACTACTACTTATTGTTATTGTTGTTATTGTTATTGTTATTATTATTATACTCATCATCATCATCATCATTGAGAGAATAGGAGGGAGATCCTCTTGCACTAGAAGGCCCAAATACTTGTGAATGCACCACCCAAGGTTCAAACCCAGAATCTCTAGTTCCTAAGCAAAGGTCATGCCGCCACCGCAACCACCACTGAGAGAATGGAAGGGAGACCGACTTGCACTATAATTACTTGGTCCAAAATACCTAGAAATGCACATCCAAGATTCGAACCCAAAACCCTTGGTTGCTAAGTAGAGAGGTGTGAAGCAGGTGTATGACCATGGGGATGAAGCCCACTTCATAGATATGTTGATGTTATTATACCATCATTATCACAATCATGATCATGATCATGATCATCATCATCATCATCAGAGAGAGGAAGAGAGAGAGAGAGAGAATGGGAGGGAGACCTACCTATGCTATAATTACCCAGGCCCAAATACTTAGGAATGCAACATCCAAGATTCGAGCACAGAACCTCTAGTTGAAGCAAAGGGATGTGACCATGGGGATAAACTACAATTCACATATATGTTGATGTTATTATATCATTTTTTGGCTCTTTATAGAATGTGCTTAGATAGGCACATCTGTAATCTAAAATCAGAGCTACACATGTAACCATTTAGGTTTCACCACTTTTCTAGAGACATTACAGAATTAAAGCAAATACAGAAAAGGTCACCACAAATTTAGTGAATTGCAAATCAACGTGCTATTGACTAAGCTGGCCAATTGAAGCTTGGCTGCTCAATCACTTCTATGGGCAATTTTGCTTGTATATTATCTTAAGCACTTACCACTCTAAGAAGCAGTAAAGAAACATTTATTACACAAACACCCCCAACCGGTTTAAAGGCTAGAAGCCTAAACCTTAGCTTAAACCCCACCGTTAGACCCTAACCCAAGTCGTGGCCCATGCTTGAAGCTAACCCTTGTACCATATCTCTAGCCAGACGATTAGCTTAAACCCTATCTCCTTTGGCATATGCCTATTTATAGTAAAACTAGCCTGAGTTGTACGAGCCTTGGTCTATGTTATGTGGACACTTCATTATTAAAGTTTTTGAAAGTATTAACACTTTTGGATACTTGAACATAAGGTCTACTGTGTCGGTAGCAGGCACCGTACTGGTTGCCTAGTGGCACGAGTTGGTGCGGGCCATGCCGGGCTCGTACCGAGGGAGGAAACCTATCGGAGCCAAAGAAAGAGAAGAGAAAGAGAGAGTGAGCAGAGGAGGAAAGGAGAAGAAGCGGCGGCGGACGCCGAACCGCCCCCCGCGCCCTCCACTGGCGTCCTCCGCCGCTCCTCCCTCCCTCCCTCCCCCGCTCGCTCTCTCTTTCTCTTTTCCTTCTCCGGTGCTAGCAGCGAACCGTTTTCAAAGCCCGGTACGGCTCAAAACGGGCAGAACCATTTGGTTCGGGACGGTTCCACATTCCTTGCTTGGACCTGGCTGGATAGGATGTGACATTGTTAGACACTCCGAATTTTCTTGCAGATGCCAGCAAAATGCGATGCCACATGGCACTTCTATCACCCATGTGGGACTTTTAAATTCAAGTGCAAAATGTTGCAAACAAAGTGACATAATGTTTAATAAGTATCATGGTAATGTGAACAGTTTAAGTGAAGTGTCAATAATTTTTATTGTTTTATCAATTTAAGGGTCTTAAGTCTTAACACACCTTATGTGTATGCACATGTGCCTATCTACGTACACACTTGTCTGTGTATAGTGTTTGGCACGTGCGTTGCACATACTTCAATCAAGAAGAGGGGGCAAATGTGTGATGGTGATCAACAATCTTCATAGAAGCATCAGGACTCTAACATTGCTAGAAGCATTAGGACTTTAATATTGTAATAGAAAAGAATTATTGAAAGACCTCAGCTGGCAAGCAAGCTGGACTCTGATGCTTGCTCGATGTATATAGAGAAGAAATGTATACACACTTTCACTAATATGTTTATATTTATATGTACATATGAACATATATGTACATATACCATATGTGTGTGTATATTTATATATGTGTGTGCCTATATGTATGCGTGTCATGCCACCATTCCTGGATGTTTGGAGGATGTCATATATGACACTTGAGGATATGCCGAGTGTCTAGGCAGCACTACCTAGTCTAGACCTATGCATAACCTGAATGATTCATTAGGAAGGGAGGAAAGGGGGGAGAGAGAGAGAGGAGGAGGGTTGCTGTGGAAGTGAGGGGAGAGAGATAGAGAGAGATGGAGAGAGAGACGGGGGAGAAGAGAAAATCCTTAATCGAATACTTGGAGAGGGAGGGGGAGAGATAGAGACCCTAACCTAAACCCTGGGTGGGAGGGGGAGGGAGGGGGGAGGGAGGAAGGAGCGGGAGGTAGAGAGAGGAGCGGGACTCACCCGTCGGGAGAGAAAGGAGCGGCCAGAGGAGGCTTCATGAGGATGTTGAGAGAGAGAAGCTACCGAAGGAGGCCTCTGAGGGCATTAGGAGAGAGAGGAGCAGCTGGAAAGGTTACATGGGGGCGTCTTGTGAGAGGAGCGATCCCACACATCGGGAGGGGGAGAGATGAGGCTCGCATATTCAGGAGGTGGACAGACAAGCCTTGACTTAACTTGTGGGCTTATATCCTGAATGCCGATAATTGATCGATTTAGTTAGGTACGTCCGAACCATCCTGTTCGGCATGGTTCGGCAATCCTTGGCTGTTCCCATTGGCCATGCTTAAATCAAACTATAATGCTCCACCCTTCCGCTAATATAAAGGCCAATGTAGTCATGATGACACTTAGAATTTGCTAATAAGCCCTTCATTCATCTTACTTTATGGGCCAACCTCATCAAGAACCAAGGTTTCTAGTGTTCTACATCGCCTGGTGCATGGCTTATCATACTAACCTTGTGCCGTACAGTACAGTATGAAGGCTTGATGTGGCACTGTACCAACTCATGATTTAGCTACTATGGTGACTCTAGCAACATACCATGTATCAATATAGGGGCATTATTTTACTGACCCAATCAATACCATTAAGGTATTGGTATGGTCTCCGGTACTGAGATTTGAAAACCTTGTTGGAAACCATACCAAAAAGCTAGTAACATGCCAATAATACTAGCAGTTTGGTCTTTTCTCAGATCCACAAAATTAAATGACTTGGTTTTCACTCTATATTTAAGCCACTTCCACACCAAACTCACCTCCTACAAGGTTCAGTTGCCTACACAAAACTCTTCATGTCTGAACCTACATTATCATCCTATACGGAAACAAAGCCATCGGCAAAACCTCATAACCAGATTATCTCACTGTATATAGTCCAACCATTCCAAAATGCAAATTATAATCATTTCAATTTTCCATAACTAGGCAGGAGATTCCATTGGCCTGGTTCTAGGAAAAGTAAATGAGAGCTAGTTAGACCTCTATTTTGGAAAATCAAGGATCTATGTATCTATATGTGCTGGTTCTTGTTTTAAGTAGATATTCTGCTTCATCAAGTAATTCCTATTGTGAAGTAATGGAACAAAGATTACCAAGAAAATGAAGAGAGAGAAGAATTGACTTCTTTATAATTGAAACTACTTTGGAATTAAAATCAACTATAGTAAACCTGATGTCTTGATGGTTGACAGAGTTAGTTGGCCTTGTATGAAGATAATGATATGCATAACTAGAGCTGGAAAAAAAAAATCTTCCCATGCAAAAATGGTTTACCAATAAAAAGGTTGTCACACTATAACAATAGGAGTTTGAGCAACTCACTTTCATGAAATATCATATACAAGAAAAAAGACCTCTGCAGCTATGTTCTACTATTATTTGTTGCCCTTGATTATTGATGAATATTGATCGCAAGACAAACAAATTACCCTTTATAATGGAGGGACATTTTGATATTTCTGCATATTATGGAATTCTTTAATTCCATTTTATCTTAAGAACTCACAGGTAACCTTTCATGAGTGTCCTCCCAAAGGATTCAATGTTGAGAAGTAAGAAAATTCTCTTGATACAATGAAATATAACCGGGCGGTTCAGCTGGGTTCGGGTTAGTTTAGGCCAGTTCAGGCCCTGAAACAAGTTGACCCCTCGTTTCATGCCAATTCCAACATGGTACTGGCCCGGTTCGGGGCAGTACAGCAGATGCTGGTATAAGCTCAAATTATTCCCAAACAATAAAGGAACAGGTTTGGCTCATCTTGTGCTAAAATGACCACTGAGGCACATAGAGTAGGAATTTTAAGAAATTTTCAAAGGTCTACGTAAGTCTGTGACTAGTTTTTGTGCATTTGTATCAGAGTACCGTACTCCTTTACTTATTTATTTATTTTCTGTAATATCTTCATATCTATTGTATCTATATCCACTTTTTGGCATATGCTGCTAGGAAGTATGAGCCTATGACTCACTTAGTGAGCACCTCTTCTAATTTTAGATTGAACTTTTAGTGATGTATGATGCTTTGACCATAGAAGCATGGGTGTATAGTGAGAAACAAATGCACGTAATTTCTATGCATGGCATTGTGTTGTTTAAAATAGAAAAGCTGACTGTTGTTTTTCTTCTTCAGTGCAGCTCCTCACTTAAACATCAATCTGCAAATGAACTATTGGCCATCCCTTTCTTGCAACCTTAGCGAATGTCAGGAACCCTTATTTGATTTCCTTGTTCCTCTTGCAGTCAATGGGAGTAAAACTGCGAAAGTAAGATGTTGTTCATGCTTGACTTATCTTCAAATAATGTATCTCCTAGTAAATTGTATGGACTCAAAATTCCCAGAAGTAGCAAAAAGTTTGTAGCAACAGGTATACACCAAAGAATTTTGCTGTGTGGAAAATTTCCACATCAGTTTACAACTTGGTAGTAAGTAAAGCATGGCAGAGTTTTGAGTATAATTAATGATTAGTGGTTAACCTACTACTCCAAAATAATTGCATGGACATTATTATTATTTAACGTTTTATATACATTATCTCTTGTTTAATGGTTGTTAATATATTGATTGTTAAATATCTTTCATAATGCTTACAGGTCAATTATGAAACAAGTGGTTGGGTGGCACATCACGTCTCAGACCTATGGGCAAAAACATCACCGCACCGTGGTGACCCTGTGTGGGCTTTATGGCCAATGGGTGGAGCTTGGCTTTGTACACATCTATGGGAACATTATAGTTTCACTTTGGATAAGGTATTTAATATAAACACATTCTTTTGTTATATTATTGGACTGTTAGCATCCATTACCATTGTAGTATCTGATATTCCCAGCAAAATCTACTATTTGCAAGATCTAAAATCGCAATCATATGGTACTGCCGACCCCATTTCATGAATTGTGCCATCCCATATCAACATGGGGCATCATCAGCTAGTTCCACAAACCATGTGTAACAACCTAGAATCTCATCCAAAAAGGCTAGCTAGAAGGTATTATTTGGGTTTCTTGGCCATGTGTAAGTACTGAAGATTATTCTAGTGCATAGCCGATGTAGGACTAAATACACACTTGCATGAGTCCTCACATGCTCCTCTTATTTTTAAGCTCCGATGTCTTTGCCAGGTTAAGGATCTAAATCCATTCACGAAACCAAGATCAACTCATGGTTAACCTAAATGGGCTTATGCTGCAGTGTTTCCTAGTCCACATAGGCATGGGCTGGGTCGGCTTAGATACTATTTGTAACAACCTAGGACTTCACCCAGAAAGGCTCCCTGAAAGGTGTTATTTGGGTTCTTTGGTTCTATATAAATACCCAAGATCTACCCAATGCTTAGCCAATGTGGGACTAAATATATGTCCGCGTGGATGCTCACACGATGAGGAGATAGTGGAGGGGTGGGGTGTTGTATTGCATCTCATACTGAACTAGTACATGAACAATACGGGGTTGATGTGTGAGATTTCAAAACTTATTTTTTTGAACATGTGTTTACTCTTGAAGTTTCAATTTCCTTTTCCAAGTAGGCAAAATTGGCTATAGAATGTGGACTTCATATCTAGAATCCTGGTGTGCTCTTCATTTCCCTTGATATTATAATACCTTTATTTCTTTCTTGTTTCTTTCTTTCTTTCACCACCAAATAATTTTAGTTAGACATCAAAGTTTGGCCATGTAAATACCTGATAGGTCTATTTTGCATCAATGTCTTACAAAATTCACATCCTGAGCTACTGTTCGACAGAAAATATACAGTTCCCATAAATTATTTGATTAAAGTACAAGGATGATGTTTTGGTGATTCGAATGCTTGTAATTGGAACAAATTGGTCCCGATTTTATTATTTTATTATGATCTCTGGAACAATATGCAAAATCTAAAGCCGTTCTTATGTTGTGCATAGTTTCCTCCTAGATCTCAGCCATGACACAATCTACTAAACAATGTTAAAAAATGACATCATTTCTAATCCGATGATGTTTGAATAAGTTCATTGCCATTTTTCATTATGTTTTTTTTTTTCCATGAGTCCCAATGCTTAAAGGAGGTTCAGTGGGTACATGCATGTCCTTTTTCCCTGGGAAAAGGACTGGAGAACTGGAAAAGACCGTCGTATCTTAGAGAATGCCTACAGTAACTAAAGTGAAAAGGCCAGGCCAATAAAATATTTTTCTTAGAGTTTCCTCGCCGATTTGGTTGCTTTTCTTTTAATAGAAGATTAAAGAGGCTTACTAACTTTATTTTGTGTTTAGGGCTTTCTAGAGAATAAAGCATACCCTCTGTTGGTGGGATGTGCTTCCTTTCTGTTGGACTGGTTAATTGAAGGACATGGGGGATATTTGGAAACCAATCCTTCTACTTCTCCAGAACATTCTTTTATTGCTCCAGATGGGAAGACTGCAAGTGTCAGCTATTCATCGACTATGGATATGGCCATTATAAAAGAAGTATTTTCTGCAGTTATTTCATCTGCTGAGGTGACTTAAAGCTTAATCTTGGCTGGCTAGACATCTATATGCTTTGTTAACCTCCTTATTTATCAAATCAGATTCTTACTGCTTTTTTAAATATCTTATACAAGAAGTTATTCAAATTGTTTATGAATTTAGGTCTTGGGGAGATCCAATGGTGATTTTATCAAGCAGATCAAGAAGGCACTATCAAGGTTGCCCCCAACAAAAATAGCTAGAGATGGTTCGGTCATGGAATGGGTGAGAGGATCCTTTACTTCATTAGTTTTTGATTACTAATTCTTTTTACTCCGTGGCTCTTTACAATGTCCTATTTTAGTTTTGTTGCCTGTTCTGTGGTAGCCTTAAAATTTTTATATATTTATATATACGGCAGGCACAAGATTTTGAGGATCCAGAGGTGCATCATCGACATTTGTCACACTTATTTGGTCTTTTCCCAGGACATACAATAACAATTGAGAAAACAACTGATTTGTGCAAAGCTGCTGGCAACAGCCTTTACAAAAGAGGTTTGTGGAAGAAATATATAAGAAAGATTCGTTCAATTATGTGCATTTTGTATGATAAACACCTACAAAATTTTAGAATTATCTTTTGATGCTAAAATGGACTAAATCTCTGATCAACCAAGACAGGTTTTTTTTTGATTGATCAATTATGTCTAAATTTGGTTACTTGCTATATAATCTGGCTGTAAGCAACGCTAAACATGTTAATTATCTGTAGGATTTTCAGAACTCTATTTGCAAACTGATGCCTGGCCCACCATCACAGATGATATCTGCAATCTAAAGAATCCATAAACCACATTTTGAAAAGACTAGTGGTTCGGCCAGGGTAATGATTATATGCTAGTAATTAATTTGATGACTGCAGCGGAAGCAAAAAAAAAAGGAAAACAAGAACTTAATTAAAACACATTAATTCAGAAAGAGGGAAGAGACTAGGACCAGGGCCCCTTTTCCTTCACATGTGGAAATCCTAATGAAAATTTCTTTTTTATCGTGCAAACTCTAAAAAATCATTAGTATGGTCCAAGGTTTGCTGTGTCTGTACTGGAGCCCATATCGGTCGGTTGGCAGCATGGTTCGATACGCCCCTGTGCTGGCCCGTACCGACATAGCAGGGAGGGGGAGGGAGACCAGGAGAGAGGAAAAGAGAGAGAAAGGGGGGGAGGAAGGGAGAGGGTGAGGGAGGGGCGGCTGCCGGAGGGCAGGAGCAAGGGTTCCGCCAACGAAACAGGGGTCCGGAGGGCGGAGCCTTTGCTCCGGCCCTTTGGAGGCCTCCAGTGGCCCTCTCTCTCCCTTCCTCCCCCCCTCTCTCTCTCTTCCTCTCTTTCATTCTCCCTATCCCCCTCCTGCCGGTTTGCCATTTTGAATACCGAAACCGTTCTGGTCCGCCACCGGCACAGCTCAGTATACTCCGAATCGGGCGGTTCAGGACAGTTCCACATTTCTTGGTACGGTCTCATGATTTATTGGCCAGCCAAAAGAGAGCCCTTGATGGACTCCAAGGAGAACCAAATGCATCTAGTCTTTAGGGAAACTACTAGAGATAAGGAGAGATATTGAGAGAATCCTCTTGCTAGGCTCTATTTGGTTTCTGAGGAATGGAAAGATGAACAATAAGTTTACTCTGGTTGAAAACACAAGAAAAATGGGGGTTTTCTATTATTTCGTTGCACTAAGAAAATCAAAGTGAAAGTTATAGACAAAAGCTTTTATCTTGTTTTGTTGGTTTTGGATTGACATTGTTGTTGCACTAAGAAAATCAAAGTGAAAGTTATAGAGAAAAGTGAAAGTATTTTTTCAAAATTGCTACCTTTGGAAAAGGAAAAACTAATGGTTGTAAAAGAAAATTTTTGACCCTATAGACTCTCTTTCTGAAAGTTCTCTTGGCTAGCAAACATTGGAAAACGATATTTCAATGTAATAAACTCTTCTCTTTATGGGCTGCTTTATAGGCCCAAATAGGGCCTTTGCTGGCCCATAAGACAACCTTTTTCACTTGTAGGGTGATCGTGATAACTGTATGACAGAACTGATGTATGAATAATAGTATATCAATATTCCAAAACCAAATTACTTCTTATTCTGATACACAATAGAGTTACAGATTGTTCCTCAGTAATTTCTAAGTTTCTGCAGGCACTTCATCAATAAATTAGGATAAATCTCATCTAGGTTTCATAAAAGAGTAAAATGTTGCTGGGCAAAAAACAGATACAAGTTGCACAAACCAGGTCAACAAAACTATTGCAAGCCACCGTATCTCAGACTGATGATGGTATTGGTTGTGATTTCTAGCATCTTGTTACATTACTATCAACAATCGAGGTAACTTGATATTATTGGGCTTTCTCCTTTCTTGACATCACGTGCAAATGGCTTCACGTGGCCCCACAAACCAGCTCCCTGGTGTCCTACACCTTCCCACTTTATGTCACACATTGCTTTTAGGCTCTCTGCTTATAAAATATAGCGCATGCTCTCATTTTCCTACATTAGTCTCACGTTTAAATTGTTTCTTTATTTGTCATATTTTGACAATTTTCTATTTGTCTGTGACTAGCTCTGAATTCACTAGCCACTGGCTGATTATGAGAATGTCTTCCTGTTGTCTGTTGGCTATGATAAAATGAAGATTTGGTTGCTGCCAAGAGAAAATTAGATATCTTACTGCATTTTACTTCTGAGTTTTCTCCGAGGAATAGATTAGCATGGAGGGTCTGATTCATTTATCATTTACTATTAAATGTTGTGTGAATTCTAATGAAAACACTGATTTTTGTTATGCACCCCAAGGAGAGGGATGGGACTCTGAAACAACCCCAAACAAATGGTATCATTGTTAATAAAAATGTACAGACTTAAGACCACAGACATGGATGATGGGTAAGAAAGATGAGTTTCTTAGCTAAGAATGAAGTGCGGCATGATCAATAAATGTCAAAGTACTAATATTTCCTGATGGTCTAAATACATGAAGACAATCATTTGGTCTATCTTAATAAAACTAATAAATAAGAAAATAACAAGCTTAAAAGATGCATTTGCACGGCATAGGATGTTGGCCTTTCTATGGTGTAGTTTGAGAGATGAAGGAAAATAAACCTCACCACGTTTATTCAGCATGCCTTTTTAGGCCTCTATTTTACATAGTAGCACACCAAATTAAATGTAGTTCTCATTACTAGGATTCCTCATATTGATCATGTTGGTAAGCCAGCCTGCAAAATTCTCAACAAGCCTAGCTTTCTAGGTATCTTGAGAGTGCAACTGAATGCAGACATCTAAATTTTCACTTAATGCCTGTTTTGACTAATGTTTCATTGGCTTTTCCAGGGGATGCCGGCCCAGCGTGGTCAACCACATGGAAGATGGCTTTGTGGGCCCGCCTTCACAACAGCGAACATGCATACAAACTGGTCAGGCAGTTGATCAACTTGGTAGATCCTGATCATGAAATTTCTTTTGAAGGAGGGTTGTATGGTAACTTGTTCACAGCACACCCTCCATTCCAGATTGATGGTAATTTCGGGTAAATCATGTGATTCCATACCAACTTTCAACATATTGATGAACTTTTTCAGCAGAAGGCCAAATTTTCATCCTTGCCAACTAGTTTTGATACTCTCTTTTCAGTTTCACTGCGGCAATTGCAGAAATGCTTGTCCAGAGCACGAAGCATGATCTCTATTTACTCCCAGCTCTCCCACGAGAAAAGTGGGCTGAAGGTTGTGTTAAGGGGTTGAAGGCCAGGGGCAATGTCACAGTTAATGTCTGCTGGAAGAAAGGGGAACTTCATGAAGCCTGCTTTTGGTCTAAGAACCAAAACAGTCTCAAGAGATTGCATTATAGGGGTACTGTCGCCGCTGTTACATTATCCCATGGAAATATCTACAGATTCAATAAGCACCTAAAATGCGTGAAGACCTGCTCCTTGAAAGAAGGAATATTTCTTTGACTATCTGCTATTTTAGATGGGTCAACCAAAAAGCAGTAGTTTCTCAAGATCATCAACCAAGGAGCTTCCTTTTCTTACCTTACAATTTAAGTCAGCCAAATACTTTCATCTTTGATATCAAGTTTCCATTCTACTAGAAACTGTAACGGAAGGAGCGGTAAAGAGATCCCATTGGAGTCGCGACATTTTTGTTCTGGTAAGTAATAAAGGGACCTGACTAATGGAATCATGCAATTCATCATTAGAATGTGCTGGTATTTTGTTTATTTATTTTCTTACTGTTTTGAATGCAATAGGGAATCAGAGCAGGAGAATCCTTAAACAAGGAAAAGACTAGAAAAATGGGGTCATTACAGGCCCATCAGAAGCATGCTGCTTTCATTCGACAGGAATGGCATCTCAATTTGGATGTAAAATAAATGTTTCTTTTTAAAAAAACTATGATGCTGAGCACCTTGGTGAATGTTCATCTCGTTGATATGATAGATGGGAAAACTTAAAAGGATCTAGGATTTTTTGAAATTTTTTCTGATATTTAAGATGGAGATATTGAACTTATGGCCAGTATGATAAATTGGAGATTGGCAATTAGTTTTACTTTAGTACTTCCGGTCGATTAAAGCAATAAAAATTCAGCAAGAATTTTTTAAAATAATCATCAGTTTGGTGAGGCAATCAATCTCCTTTTTTATGGTCGACTGATAGAGCAAAGACTAGCGACCAGCGGCATTGCTCATTGAGGCTCCATTGGCTTATCAAAAGAGTTCCAGGCTTCAAAACCTCTTGGAACAAATAAACTAGTAACTTGTTTAAGCGTTTGTTATCAATTAGGTAATCAGTGAAAACATAAGATGAATGAGTGAACTAAATATGATTGACCAAATTGAAAAAATAATGGGTTAAGATCATATTGTTCATTTGGAATTGAAGAGAGGAGAATGAGTAGATATCGAATGATTAATTTCTATTTTTTGTTATTGTGGAATCCGTCACTAAGATGGATTGCTCTTAAGCAGTCAACAAACTCGTCCTAATGCAAGAGCCTTTTGCGAGCAAATTTGGAAATGAAAGAAAGCTACTGAAAATTGTTGATACTGAATTATTTAACTATTGATTTTAAAATAGTTAACTTAGAAACTGATTCAAGGGAGTAAAATCACGTTTTAAATGTAATGGCCAATATGTTTTTATAGTACTGGCTGATATCTCAAGATTTACCGGTTTACATTAATGTAGTTAATAAGGGTCAAGATTTTCTATATCCTGCATCAATACAGGTTAAGATCTTGCCCAAGATAAAAGTATTGATGCAAAACCAATTAAAAAATTTCTTTAAAGCTCCATAGCATTTGCTATAATCTATACCTGATACTAATAATACCTTTTGTATAGTATTTTGAATGCAGAGAGTGGTTCAACGGAGTTCAAGAGCACCCAGTCTCCAGCATTTGAAAGAAAGAGAACATCTTCACCCCATTCGTAAAACCTTAATGCCTGAGTGCTTGGTGCAATGAATGCCAACTGTTTCTAAGCAACTACTTCAAACACAATATCCCATAAATCATTATAGAGCTAGATGGTACCATTAGCCTGCCCCATCATCTATAAAAAACTGGTACGTGGTAGATTCACACCTCTAATCACACATAAGGGTGCTATCATGTTGAGTCAGGTCTGTGTATCTGCTAGCCTAGTATTGAGCATGTTGGACTCCTAGGATTTACACATTTAACCCAAATTTTATCCATCCAAGAATTGGTCGAATTCAAGTTCGCGTTGGACTGAGTCAGGAAGGAGTTGGCTTTAGGTTCAAGACCTGAGTTGGATTGGATCTTATTGGGACTATGCCATTTTTCCGAATGTTCATTTCCTTCATGCCCTTTAAAGGAAAGGCAGGTGGTTACTGTTTTTCAGTTTTCTTTTTTTTTTTTTTTTCAAAAATTAAAGTCAGTTTTTCCTTTTCTGTTGAATACCAAAAATTTGAAACTCGTCAGGTGAATAAGGTTACAATGGTGGAGAAGGTGGTCATGTTGACAGGCACCTAAAAATTTGAAACTCGTCATGTTATAGGGGTACTGTCGCCACTGTTACATTATCCCCTGGAAACATCTACAGATTCAATAAGCACCTAAAATGGGTGAAGACCTGCTCCTTGCAAGAAGGAACATTTCTTTGACTATCTGCTATTTTAGATAGGTCTACCAAAAAGCAGTAGTTTCTCAAGATCATCAACCAAGGAGCTTCCTTTTCTTACCTTCAATTTTAGTCAGCCAAATACTTTCGTCTTTGATATCAACTTTCCATTTTACATGTTTAATAGAAACTGTTACGGAAGGAGCGGTAAAGAGATACCATTGGAGTCACTAGATTTTTCTTCTGGTAAGTTATAAAGGGACCTGACTAATGGAATCATGGGATTCCTCATTAGAATGTGCTGGTATTTTGTTTATTTATTTTCTTACTGTTTTGAATGCAATAGGGAAGCAGAGCAGGAGAATCCTTAAACAATGAAGAGACTAGAAAAATGGGGTCATTACAGGCCCATCAGAAGCATGCTGCTAAGATTTGACAGGAATGGCATGTTAATTTAGATGTAAATAAGTGTTTTTTTTTATAAAAAAAGTATGATGCCGAACACCTTGGTGGATAATCATCTCGTTGATATGATAGATGGGAAAACTTAAAAAGGATCTACGATTTTTTTAAAATTTTTGCCGGTTTTTAAGATGGAGATATTGAACTTATGGCCGGTATGGTAAATTGGAGATTGGCAATTAGTTTTATTTGAGTAGTTCCGGTCGATTAAAGCAATAAAAAATAAGCAAGAATTTTTTTAAATCATCATTAGCTTGGTGAGGCAATCAATCTCTTTTTTTATGGTTGACCGGCAAAGCAAAGACTAGCAACCTGCGGCATTGCTCATTGAGGAGTTCGTTATCAATTAGGTAATCAGAGAAAATCAAGATGAATGAGTGAACTAAATTTGATTGACCAAATTGAATAAATAATAGGCTAAGATCATATTGTTCATTGGGAATTAAAGAGAGGAAAACGAGTAGGCACCGAATGAATAATTTTTGTTTCTTGTTATCGTGGAATTTGTTGTCAACATGGATCGCCTTTATGAGGTCAACAAACCCGTACTGATATAAGAACCTTTTGTGAGCGAGCAAATTTGAAAATGAAAGAAAAGCTACCAAAAATTTTTGGTTGTTAATTATTTATTTTAAAAATAGTTAACTTAGAAACTTATTTAAGAGAGTAAATTCACGTTTTAAATGTATTGGCCAATATGTTTTTATAGGACTGGCTGATATCTTAAGCTTTACCAATTTATAGTAATGTAGTTAATAAGGGTCAAGATTTTCTATATGTTGCATCAATACAGGTTGAGATTTTGCCCAAGATAAAAGTATTGATGCAAAACCAATTAAAAATTTTCTTTCAAGCTCCATAGCATTTGCTATAATCTATACCTAATACTAATAATACCTTTTGTACATGAGAAGTGTAACTAGCAGGGATTAGTGTAACATGAGAAGTGTGATAAGGGAGGCGGTTCGATGTCGAGTTGTCGAATCAGCGATAGATTGATTTTGGGGACTTTAAGGAACACCGATACCTGAAGTATTTTTTCCGAAAAAAATACTAGGGAAACCAAATTACTGAATCTTATCGGCAAGGTTTTTTCAAGAGCACTCAGTCTCCAGCATTTGAAAGAAAGAGAACATCTTCACCCCATTTGTAAAACCCTAATGCCTGAGTGCTTGGTGCAATGAATGCCAACTGTTTCGAAGCAACTACTTCAAACACAATATTCCCTAAATCATTATAGAGCTAGATGGTACCACTAATGAGTCAGGTCTGTGTTTCTGCTAGCCTAGTATTGAGCATGTTGGACTTCTAGGATTTACAAATTTAACCCAAATTTTATCCATCCAAGAATTGGTCACATTCAAGTTCGGGTTGGACTGAGTTAGGAAGGAGTTGGCTTTAGGTCCAACTTGGGACTACACCATTTTTCTGAATGCTCATCTCCTTCATGCCCTTTAAAGTAACTGTTCTTCAGTTTTCTTTTTTTTTCAAAACTTAAAGTTAGTTTCTCCTTTTTTTTGTTGAACACCAAAAATTTAAAACTCGTCCGGTGAATAAGGTTACAATGGTGGAGACGGTGGTGATGTTGGCAGGCAGCATTAGGTGGTGTTGGTTGGCAGGCAGCATTAGGTTCCATGTTTTTGAAATAAAAACTGAAATATGAAACCATGACAAACGTGTGTAAAACTATTCTCTAATATCATAGTCCCAAAGGACAATTAATAAACTTGATAGGAAACATAGGGAGTATAAGGGTAAAACAAACATTATATACAAGGTAAACTTCATGGTTTGGATTCAGTTTAGACTTGGGCAAGGTTAACGCAAAATATGACCTGGTGAGATCAAGGAGGCATTTAGTCGAACCAAACCATAACCCAAAATGTCATATGAACTCATACCTAACCAGTAGACCTACAAGTCAGATTGCGGTCGGAGTAGGTTATCATTCTGCAGATATTAGTGACAACCCTGTAACTATCCAAAGAAAAATGCGATTCATGCACCTACTTCTACAGCCATCTGTAGCCTTAACCTTCTTGAAATCCCTTTTACTTTGAGCCTGAGCACAGCAAGCTTCTACCACTCCTTCCCGACATCTAATATTAAATGATCAAATCCAAATATCTAACTGTTTTTCTTCTAGCTAACATAATTACTGAACTCCAGCACTAATCCTTCATCCATGCACACTCTTGGCCTATCCTAATATCCAATGCACTCTAACATTTATAACATTTCACAGAATACAACTACACTTTTAGAAATCCCTCCATAGTCCATAGCCTCTGTAGACGAATGTACATCATCTTCTTCGCCATCCTCACCCTTCATCCTAGAAGATACAATCCTACTCATACACCCATCATATCCTAAACCTCTTCTCCTAGTTAATTCTTCACACGGGGGATAAACCGAGTCTCAGAAAAGAGATCATTATCTTCTTTCCTCCAGACTTTTTCACTCCCTTAAAATTCTTAGAGCCTTTTCCCCCTCCATTAAAAAAGGGAAGGAGAAAAGAATACATATAACACGTATTTTCAGAACATGAGGCTCCCAACAACCTTTTCAAGAATCCTCTACTTTATCCTTACCCTAGTATCAAAGAAGAAAACTCCATTAGAAAAAGAAAACAAAATCCACCCTGTTAGAGCCTGAGAGTAGGACTCTTTAGTTTAGGGGTTGAGCTTCTTTTCAAGCCTACCGAAAAAGATCTTCCTTAGTGTTGGCAATGTATAAATGCAGTTATACCTTTGTGCTCTTCATCTTTTTCATTTTACTTGCCTCGCTTTCATGTTCTTTATTTCATGCTTTCTTTCCTGCTTGTGTCAACTTATTTACTTTATTCAGTTTCTTCCTGGTGTTCCTAGGTTTACTAATCTCCTACTGAACAATCGATTGTGAGTACTAAGCAGATTCAAATTTACCTATGATGATGTATAGTCATGCTTGTATGAACATTGTTTACATTAATAGAAGCGGCACGATAACAACCAACCTGAAGAGCAATGCTTTTTTTTTGAATGTCATTCTAGGTTGGGGCATGAACAATCCATTTTTGTCTCTCCAACACTAAGGGTACAAGGAAATGTGCCTGCTACCTCGGTTGATTGAGAATTTTAATGAATATATACATTCTAAAATCCAACACATATACAGTATTGTTGGAGAAACAGGCTGCTACTTTATCACCTTTTTGGTTCAAACACACTTCACAAAATTTCACTTCCCCAATGTAAGTCCTCACAGCCTTCCCCTTTCTTTCAGGGACCATATATGTACACATTGATCTAACTGAGCCAGGAAGTAAACACTCACCGTTTAGGCTAAATGCAACAGAATATACAGGAAGCCTGACAAATCACAACATGTTGTTCATAAGAAAAAGTAAAGACATTACCCCAATTAAGCATATACAAATTTGTCATTCATCTTATGAGTTACACTTCATTACCTGTGAGCATTCAAACTGTACAGAGGCCTTCCTAGTTCGGCATCCCATAACTTGATTTTTGAGTCAAAGGATGCACAAGACAAAGGTTCGGTGATCCATAGCCATTTACAAAAGCTAGTGGTAAAGAAAACTGTAATTTGAATTCACATGCAACAAGGGGGAAATTAAAAAACATAAAACATACAACATCCAAATTACACAACAAAAAAGTTACTTCAAATAATCTTCCATACATTCAAAAGTCCTAAATTTGAGATTTAGAGTGTTTAAATAATATCATTGTTGATGATTCCAGCTCACATAAAAACATAGAGAGAGAGAGAGAGACAAAAAGAGTGCGTGAACTTTTGTTTGACAGGTACTCTCCAAGTTTATCCATATATAAGATACCATAACCATTATAACATGATTCACAGAATGACACATATTTAAAGTTAGGTCATATCCATTTTACATGACCTTCCTGTTTTCTCCCATCATCCCCCCTTTTCTCGTAAGAGTAAGACTGCCCCCCTCCACTATTTCCCATTGAAATGGTCATATCCATCTTTGACATACCCAGACATCCAAACATTGCCTTTAAGGTCCCTTCAACAACTGTCTTTTTCTATTAGGCTTCCTAAAGGTTTATTTCAATGCTTATCCTTCACAATCCTTAAAGTTATCCTACATAGGAAAAGAACAGCAGTTGGATGTCTACAGATATCCAATATGTGCTTAGCTAAATGAAATTATACATGGAAATTAATAGGTCATACAACTGGTTCCACTTCAAACTGATTAGACGAATGCAATAAACAAGTAAAATATTTGCTTCACTTTCAGAATGTTACATCTAATAAGATAATTAGCAAGTTGTTTGTGGGAAGATGAAAGTAAAGCTACCTCACTTCACAAGGGGCACCATCAATGAAGTTGGCACTCAAGTTTTGGGAGAATTGTTGAGACTTAGGGGCGATACATGCAAAGGAAATGTCTGAGTTCAAATAGTAGCTTTTCTTGACAACAGAAAGGTTGAGGTGCAATGGAGCGTGCAAAATCATGATAAAAGAGTAAGAAGGATTGCAGCCCAGAGCTTATACTAAGTAAGTACTTTAGTTTGCTCCTCTGCTAGAAGCAATTAAAGGATTTCTTTTCTTACTAGTATACATGATAACCCAGCATTTCACTTCCCAAAATATCCCTAACTGCTCTTTTGCTTAAACCATGGACCTTACCTTCCTCTACGGTCATCTATCATCACAAATGACTAAGTTGCTAGAGCCTCTGAATATTTGGAATTAAACATAAAATCTGAAGAATTCCAACAACTAGCTCCATGCTATGTCCTCTTTCCCATTCTCTTAATTTTTTTATGAGGAGCTAAGTGTTTAAAGTGGACTCTTTGTCCTGCTTAGCTCCATGGCCGATTTTCAAGGAGATAAGGAGATTCTACTGACTCATTGTACAAAATTGTCCAAGTCAATAGAGCTTGAGGACGACTTTAAGGATGAGTTCTTTTAAGAAGGGTGCTAATGTTACTACATTTCACAAACTTGCTGATGGCCATTATGCATTTACAATGGACGAAGGCTTTGAAAGCAAAAATTGCAACGATAAAGCAAGAAGATATCTGCTTTTCTAATGAGAGAGAAGGGATTTTCTATTCCTAATAGACCTTCAGCTGGAATTTCCTGAACATGAGAATCTCTATTTTGTTATGCATCACTAACATGTTAGTAATTCATGTAGTACGGGGAGCTATGAGTCTAGCCACTTCACTGTTTTTTTATCACTATTATTATTTTTTATTTGTCTGCATGTTTAGGATTTTCAAGGACAACTTGCATAATGGATCTAGGATTTTGGGTTGCAGAGGCCTATATAAATTCTCATGTTTGATTTTCTAGAGCAGCTATCCATTGTTCACCTAAAATTCTTTTGCTCCTTATTGTT
Organism: Phoenix dactylifera; assembly: GCF_051530095.1. Classification (NCBI taxonomy): domain Eukaryota; kingdom Viridiplantae; phylum Streptophyta; class Magnoliopsida; order Arecales; family Arecaceae; genus Phoenix; species Phoenix dactylifera. Next base: position 4,434,614 of record NC_143196.1, on the reverse strand, counting down.
GCGGTCCCTGAGCATCCAAAATTGCAGCGCATATGGTTTTTGGAAAGAACAAGCACCAAAATAAAATCACGAGGATACGCCACTCCTTTATTTTTCAATATATTGTGGAAAAAAAATTCGACTTTGTTAACCCCCTTTACTGAGAATTGAATTATCGCATCGGCAGAACGTTCTATGTAACTTATACCTGCAAAATATTGGAATTTGCCGTGTACAATAAACTATATATTTGATGCAATAAAATACGAGATAACTGTATTTGAACCATGACTCCAATAAACAGAAAATGCAAGAAAAATTCTTTATAGCTGAAAGAACCATTCAACATATTTTCCACAACAGTTCTTGTTGATGCTTCTGCACAAACTATACCCAAAAACTGAATCAAAACTAAGACTCAAGTAGCAGCAGTAAGAAATTAATACCTGTACGATTTGAGACGCTTATAGCTGTCAGAGTTTCGCAAGCATAAGCGCCAGCTGCTCATCAGACACCTCCACTTCCGTAAGCGCACCCACGGCTTCAGCAAGCCGAGCTGCTATTTGATGCTTGCACTCCGAACAAAATGGAGACAGGTGAGTAACTGAAAAGGCCAAGAAGAAAAAACAACTGGTAAAACAAATTAGGAAGCATACACAGAGCTGTTCACCCCTGTTGACGATGTCATAGAAGAAAGAGTAGCAGGTGCAGTGGTGCTCGGGAAAGCAGATGTACTCCTCCTTCCTCTTCGATTCCCCTACCACCTGAAATCCCCATTTCTCTATCACTCAGAGGTATCAGCAAAGAGATTACTTGAAGTGCAAGTTGTTGGAAAATGCATCAAAAAGAAGGACCAGAAAGAGAGAACGGCCGCTGGGAGCCCCGGAGACCCTTCGGACGCCGCCCTGGTCGACGATCCTCGTCGCGCGCTCCAAGTTCTTCCCGAATAAGAAGTGCAGGCTGGATCGGGTCAGGTCGTGTTCGTTTAACGTGGAGGAAAGACTCGAGAGGGAGGAAGGAGTGGCGGGGATGAACGGTACTCACATGGATAGGTGGTCGTCGGACACTGTGTTCGTTTGTTATGGATGAAGAGAGGGTGAGAGAGAGGCTCCAAGGAAGGAGTACGGGGAGGGGAGAGAGGAAGGGTGAGACCTGAGCGAGAGGATTTGATCTGCTCCCAGGTAGCGTTTGCGACGGCGATGCTTGCAGATGAAGCTGCCATTCCGCTCGCTTCTCCCTTTCGGCGATGGTGGGAAGGCGCACCGAAGGTGTTCGATAAAGGAATTTAGACGAACATTGCGTTCGAGGTGGGGGTGGAAATTGTAAAATTAAGGGGGCCGGTCAAAAAACTTCATGACTCCACCCCAAGATAGCATTGTTCCAATAGAAGGTGGTCTGAGATTGCCTTCCAATAAGAGCAGTTCTTAATGGACGAGGATTGAGGATTCCTTCGGTATGTGAGGATTGTGATGTAGACGAGACGGTGGACCACACCTTGTTTCAGTGCATATAGGCTACAGCGACGGGCGAAAATCCCGCGGAAGGTTCGTAGCTGGAGGGACCAGTTCCTACAAGCCATGCGTCGATGCTCGGAATCCTCTTTGCTTCGTCAGAAGGTGGTTCGGGTGATTTGCACATCCTACCAGATTTGGTTGGCTAGAAACGCTCGAATCTTTGGCGAACGCAGTATGTCGCCGAGACTTGTAGTGAAGAGTGCCCATGTGCAGGCAGGGAGCTTAGTCACATTATACCCGTCGAAGGGACCTTGACAGCTCAGGACATATGGGATTCTTATTCTGCTTCGGCAGCATCCTGTACGGTGTTTTTCACCTAAGAGCCCCACTTCTGAGTTTCCTCAAGGTCAATTTTGATGGATTTGTCTTGGACGGAGGTACGAAGGGCGGCGCGGATTTTGTTATTCGGGGCCCGTCTGCTAGAATCGTAGATGCAGAGGGCAGTCAACTCTTCAACATATCGGTCCCGGATGCGGAGCTGAGAGCCGCTTGGGCGGGCCTTAGTCACGCCCGATGTGTTTTACGGGCCAGTTTCATTATCCTGGAGGGGGATTCAACCATGGTCATCAGTTCGGTCCGGAGGGCCTAGGGGTAATGGTAGTGCCTACCCTTTGCTCCGAGATATTTGGGCAATGGTGGGGGTTGGAGGGGCCTTCCAGGCCAAGCACGTGTTTCATGAAGCTAATGGGGCTGCGAATTGGGTGACTGCTTATGTAGCCAGTCACTCCGGTAGTACCCTGTGGGCTGAAGATGGGAAGTTGCCATTGGCACTCCGAGGTATTTTATTTTTCGATTTTATTAGGTGTCTCTATATTCGTCAGATATGATCCACCCGCCTTAGCAAAAAATAAAAAAAAACCCGCCAGCCCATGTCAAATCCATAGTGAGTTCGAATTGGCCTAGGAAAAAGGGGCAATTTGTGGCGAAATCTATCAATCCAACTCGTAAATTATTTTTTTAAACAAATTTAGATTTAACATAAATAAATTTAAATTATACATGGTTAACCCATCCGAACCTATTTCTTAAATACGTTGAATTCTAATTTACATCCTTCACTCATTTAATCTATTTTTAATCTATTTAATAATTAAATCAAATTATGATCTGACCTATTTAACTAGCTTAAAAGTTATTTAATTTATTTAAAACCTACTTAATTCATTTTTATCTTATTTAATTTGACCCACACCGTTTAAATTTATTTAATTTATTTAAAAATCTATTTTAATTTATTTAACCTATTTAATTAATTTTAATTTTTTAATGAATAAATTGTGTTTCAATTAATAACTTTTTGGCTCAATCCATATCAATCTAATTTGAACCAATTGCCATCTCCCGTCATCCAACTTGAATCCATATGTAGACATTAAATAGCTATATAATATATTACCATATTATTATACTTCTTAAAATGTTTTAACCATTTTTGAGCTCAATATGCACGGTGTCAATGCTTCCTGGTCTGCTTAATACGTCGCGACTAATTTATTTTAATTACATTAATTATATCTTAAAAATCGCTACTAATAACCTAACTAACTTTTACTCTAGGCCCAAAAAAATTTAGAAATTGGATTGTTTGGGTTGAGGAGGCCAAGTTTAAGGTTGGGATGGATTGGCATTGGACAAAGATTTCAAGATCTGGCTATCGTCCAACTTAAGTTGACCCCCAAGCCTATCCTCATACACCTGCTTTTCTCTTTAAATTTAAGAGCCATCAAGTAATCAAGCAGTGAAAACATTATCTTCAGGCCAAGTCCAGCAAAAGAGTAGCATAGTTGTTTCTCACTTGGTTGAAATTTAGTTTATTATGTTCTATATTTTTGACTTATATTTTGTTTAATATTATGAAAAGTACTCATAGTTATTTTTTATTTTTTTTTAATTTATATGAAAATTTTTAATTTTTGTTGTTTTAGTTGATTCAATATATTTAATCCATACCATCCAGCTTTACTAGATGTGTGATGCATGGGGATGGGATGGACATTTTAAAAGAAATGATGTTGAGCCTTTTTTTTTTTTTTTGTGTGTATCAATATATATATACATACGCATGCACACGACTTATGACTCTGGAAAGCCATGTTCCCCATCATGGGCCACCCATATACTACAGTACGGCTATGAGCCAATCACGGGCCGTTAGCATGGGGACCTCCAAATAAAACGACGTCGCCGACGTATCTTGTCCATGGATGCAAGCTGTTGGATACGATAATTACCGAGATAAAGGATTAACTTTGTCTTCTAGGCCTAATTATAGTCCTTTTTTTAATCTTTTTAAAGCTGCTCCCAGCGTGCTACCGGACAACATGAATGCTGCTCGCCGCGTTTAAAAAACACCGACAAGAGACAGGGACAAAGGTCCCAAATCACCTCGGGATACAGCAGTAAAACCCCACCGTCATAGAACACACAGACACCTCCACTCCCAAACAATGGACTTACACGTGGACCATTGAATCAAACTTTACCGCATAGTATGCGACACTCGACTCTAAAACTGGTGGTTCATGTATGGAGGAAAACTGCTAATCCTCACCTCGCAATCAACCAGGACAATCACGATTTAGGCAGGGATAAAAAAAAAGGCTCGAATATTTCAGAAAAGCTCGAGGATAAACTTGTCCTACTCAAACAGCAACTTGTTTCATCAAATGACGTGCCTGAATTCAGTTCAATGCAGGATGGGACCCACGACCTTTCTCAGATGTAAAGCCAATTAGAATTTGCCATGTCATAGGTAACGGCAAAAGGCTGTCCAAGGCCGAACAGCTAATCCGGGCCTCTCCTACCCCTCCATCCACGCTTCCACTGAGTACTTACTGCGCTCTGCCGGCTTCGCCCTTCACGTGAAGACCCCCCCCCTTCTCCTCCCTCTCCTGTCAGTCTCCACACCCCAATCTCTTTAGCATTTGGTTTTTGGACTCTGTTTCGCTCTCGATGGAGGAGGGCGAGGAGTGGGTTTGGGTGCGGCCGCCAACGGAGGCCGATGCGGAGTGGTGGGCCGGCGGTGGAGGCGAAACGGAGGACGCGCGGCCGCTCAAGGTCCAGTTCTCGGCGCCGGCGAAGCACTGGACGGACGCCGCTCCCATCGGCAACGGCCGCCTCGGCGCCATGGTGTGGGGCGGCGTCAACTCCGAGACGCTCCAACTCAACCGTAAACAACCACCATCCACCCCTTCCTTTCTCTTCTTTATGTTATCTAAATCCAAGAAGATAGAAGGTCGAAATGCACCTCTCTGAGATATTAGTTATCATCGCATGAATTCGTCGTATATTAAAAATTTTGTTCTGCTTTATTATAATGATCGAAGAATATTTGCGAGACGGCAAACAAGTAATTAACTAGAGGTTGTTTCTTTTCAGCTTTTAGATTGCTCTATCGGTAAATAGCACTTGCTCTTGACATGTTGAATAATGATTAATGAAATTTTGTATATAAAGATGTTCTCTTCTTGTTTTTATCTCGAGGATATCATACAATGTCGCCCGATATATGTGCTGATATAGATCTCGACAAACAATCTTCATATTTGCTTGATCCCCTGCCCCAAACCTAGTTCTTTTTCATTTTTTTTCTTGGCATCCAATAATAAAGTTCATGGTGTTCTTGTGTGATTTCTCATGTAGATGATACTTTATGGACTGGTGTACCTGGTAACTATACAGACCCAGATGCACCTGCTGTTCTTTCCAAAGTTAGGGAACTTGTTGACAATGGACAATATGCAGAAGCCACCTCAGCAGCTTTTGGCTTGTCCGATCATCCGTCAGATGTATGTATGCTAATTTGCTTTCGCACAGCTAAATTTGTGGTTTTCTATGGCAATACACTTATTCTTGCTTGTAGGTCTTGCTTCCTTGTATGCTGAAATGGTAGTAATAACTCTTGGTAAGTCAGTTCCCCATGCAAGTGCTAGGCCTGTTCCCAGAACGAAGGACTTTTAACTATACGGAGGTTTAGAAGAATAGTAAGTATCATGCACATGTATGAGAAAGGGTACATTCTCCTAGAACTGGGAAGGGACTCTTGTTGGTTGCCTCTTAGAAATGATTTAAAAATAGATAGGATTGATGACTACATAATGTTCATTCAGGCCAAGTTATCTATTGAACAGACTAGTATACATTTCTCCATGACAAAAAGGCTGCTGCATGGCACTTGATCCAGGAACTTTGAAATCATTGAGTTTATTGGATTGAGATCTCCATTGTTAGAACGGGAGTTATTATTTGCACCCTATGAGAAAATTTTTTCCACATAGTCAAGCAAAAATTAAAATAATATAAGAAATTATATTTCTGTGGTACCATTAAGTAATAATTAGGTCAATCATTATTATAATAGAGTGTCTGAAAAGAAACCCCTAAAATATCTCTGACCAATTTTTCCCTAAAAACCAGCCATACTACAAGTAAAAGAAATTTAATAAATTTGTCCATATGTCCTTTCAACATCAAGGAACGCCTCCTTGTTCCACGGTTTAGGATCTCATCTTGCAACTAAATAGTATATAGATTAAGTGGTTCTGCTTTACCAAGATTTCCTAAGATCCAACATCCAAACACCTTAATAAATTTAGAGATAATTTTGCTTTGTCTATCTTCTCGCTGCTTTTCTTCTCAGGATTGTGAGTTGTGTATGTGGGAGTCACTTTTGGGGATTGTAGAATCATCTCCATTTTTCTCCTTTGATGCGCTAATCCTAATAAAACTGGGAACTTTCATGATCTCTCCTGCTAAAACCGTGCATCTTGCCATGCAGGAGCTTGTGTCCTAGATTAAACAGAATGGAACTACATTTTTTTGATCTCAGTTCTTTTATATATATTTTCCTCTGAGGAAATTGGCTTCTCTCTCTGTCGTCTGTCCTGTTTACTGTTTGAAGCAGAACATGTGCCTTATACCTGAATTGGTCCATGTTGATAGAATTGACCATCTTCCTGATATTACGGCTAAATTTGCATTCTAATTTATGTTTGTCTGATCAACATTATGATGCAATTTATGTACTTTAAATGTCTAGCGGAGTTTATAAAATATGTTTCTGTATTAGTGCTTCAGTTGAATGATGGTCAATAATCAACTTTAGATTACTTGAAAGCTTGCATGATGTGCTAGATAAGGCACATATTTCAACCTTTCTTGGCTATCATAATTCTCTGCTGAAATTCTTTTTCTTATTATTTTTAAATGAAGGTATACCAACCTCTTGGCAATATCAATATAAACTTTGGTGACCCTGATGATGCATATATGGCGTATGAAAGAGAACTTGATCTGACTACTGCAACTGTAAATGTCAAGTATACTCTTGGCGATGTAGAATTCACAAGGGAACACTTCTCCTCAAGCCCACATCAAGTGCTTGTGACAAAGATTTCTGCAAACAAATCTGGCTGTTTATCCTTTATAGTATATTTAGACAGTAAATTACACCATCATTCTAGTGCAAATAGCGCGAATCAAATAATCATGGAAGGTAGCTGTCCTGGCAAAAGAATTCCACCAAAAGGAAACGAATCTGAAAATCCGAGTGGAATTAAGTTCTCTGCTATTCTGGAATTACAGATAGGCGGTGATGACGGTAAAGTACAGGTTTTAAATGATAGGAAGTTGAAAGTTGTTGGTTCAGACTGGGCTGTATTACTTCTAGCAGCTTCTTCCTCGTTTGAAGGGCCATTCACAAAACCTTCAGATTCTAAGAAGGATCCTACATCGGCATGCTTGAACACAATGTCTTCGGTTAGGAATATGTCTTACTCTCAGCTACTTGCATATCATTTGGACGATTATCAAAATCTTTTTCATCGGGTCACCTTGCAATTGTCCAAGGTATCCAGTGATGCACTCGGAGAAAAAAGATCGGCCTTTTTAAATCAGATCACTGTTCAGAATAGTCCTGCAGCTGATTGTGGTGTGTCAGGATTGGTAAAACTAAACTCATTAAAAGTTTATTCTTCAACAAACTTAATGGATGGCACTTTCAAATCTACTGCAGAAAGAGTGAAATCTTTTAAAGATGACGAGGATCCATTATTGGTGGAACTTCTATTCCATTATGGTCGTTATCTGCTTATCTCTTGTTCAAGGCCTGGGACCCAGATTGCCAACTTACAAGGAATTTGGAATAAGGACATTGAGCCGGCATGGGAGTATGCTCTTTCCCGATAATACTACCTCTATATTATTTATACTATATTGTTTTCCCTAAATAATAGCTCAGTGATATATGATGTTGTGGTTTCTTGATACCTTATCATGTCCATGATTGTTAGTTGATGAGAATTTAGATATGCTAATGTTGTCATTTTTATTGTTACTATTACTACTACTTATTGTTGTTGTTGTTGTCATTGTTATTATTATTATGCTCATCATCATTGAGAGAATGGAGGGAGATCCGCTTGCACTAGAAGGCCTAAATACTTGGGAATGCACCACCCAAGATTCAAAACCAGAATCTCTAGTTCCTAAGCAAAGGTCATGCCGCCGCCGCTGCCCCCACCACCGAGAAAATGGAAGGGAGACCGACTTGCACTACAATTGCTTGGTCCAAAATACTTAGAAATGCACATCCAAGATTCGAACCCAGAACTTTTGGTTGCTAAGTAGAGGGGTGTGAAGTAGATGTATGACCATGGGGATGAAGCCCACTTCATAGATATGTTGATGTTATTATTCCATCATCATCATCATCATCATCATCAGAGAGAGAGAGAGAGAGAATGGGAGGAAGACCTACCTATGCTATAATTACCTAGGCCCAAATACTTAGGAAGCCCAAACCTTAGCTTAAACCCCACTGTTAGACCCTAACCCAAGCCGTGGCCCATGCTTGAAGCTAACCCTTGTACCATATCTCTAGCCAGACGATTAGCTTGAACCCCATCTCCTTTGGCATATGCCTATTTATAGTAAAACTACCCCAAGTTGTACAAGCCTTGGTCTATGTTATGTGGACACTTCATTATTAAAGTTTTTGAAGTATTAACACTTTTGGATACTTGGGCATGGCTGGATAGGATGTGACATTGTTGGACACTCTAAATTTTCTTGCTGATGCCAGCAAAATGTGATGCCATATGGCAGTTCTATCACGCACGTGGGACTTTTAAATTCAATTGCAAAATGTTGCAAACAAAGTGACATTATGTTTAATAAGTATCATGGTTATGTGAACACTTTAAGTGAAGTGTCAATAATTTTTATTGTTTTATCAATTTAAGGGTCTTAAGTCTTAACACATCTTAGGTGTATGGACATGTGTCTATCTACGTACACACTTGTCTGTGTATAGTGTTTGGCACTTGCGTTGCACATACTTCAATCAAGAAGAGGGAGCAAATATATGATGGTAATAAACAGTCTTCATAGAAGCATCAGGACTCTAACATTGCTAGAAGCATTAGGACTCTAATATTGTAATCGAAAAGAATTATTGAAAGACCTCAGTTGGCAAGCAAGCTGGACTTTGATGCTTGCTCGATGTATATAGAGAAGAAATGTATACACACTTTCACTAATATGTTTATATCTATATGTACATATGAATATATATATATATATATATATATATATATATATATATATATATATATATATATATATTACCATATATGTGTGTATATTTATGTATGTGTGTGCCTATATGTATGTGTGTCATGCCACCATTCCTGGATGTTTGGAGGATGTCATATTTGACACTTGAGGATATGCCGAGTCTCTAGGCAACACTACCTAGTCTAGACCTATGCATAGCCTGAATGATTCATTAGGACCAAACATCATACTGATCCCACTCCAAAACTTAGTAACACAAAACTTCTACTCAGGGTTGTATGTCCATTTTGAAAACTCCTCAAGAGCTTAAACTGGTACCCACTTGTTAGGTGCTTCCTTCATGTTTTTAAAATGTTTACCTCCCCACACCCATAGCCATAGGGTACCTCTCCTAAGTTTGGTAAAACAAGATAAACAACTAAATATACATTTCCCCACCACAAGCCACAAAAATTTTACCATCGTAAAGATCCATATATATCTAGGTTATGGCACCAATGTTGTTCCCAAGGTTCGTCGAACCGATATCGGAGGCTGTATCGGCCAGTGACCAGTTCAATACGATAGGGGTCTATGTTGTGCCATTTTTGGGTGAACCAAAAATAGTGAGAGGGAGGGGGAGACGAAGGGAGAGGGAGGAAGTGGGAGGAAGGGAGGAAAGGGGGGAGAGAGGGAGGGGGAGGAGGGTTGCCGTGGAAGTGGGGGGGAGCAAGATATAAAGTGATGGAGAGAGAGAGAGAGGGGGGGGGAGAGAGAAAATCCTAACTCGAATACTTGGATAGGGAGGGGGGAGGGAGGAAGAAGGAGAGGGAGGGAGAGAGAGGAGCAAGACTCACCCGTCGGGAGAGAAAGGAGCGGCCAGAGGAGGCTTCATGAGAGTGTTGAGAGAAGGAAGCTACCGAAGGAGGCCTCTGAGGGCATTAGGAGAAAGAGGAGCAGTTGGAAAGGTTACACGGGGGCATCTGGTGAGAGGAGCGATTGCACACATTGGGATGGAGAGAGATGAGGCTCGCATATTTAGGAGGGGGAGAGACAAGCCTTGACTTAACTCATAGGCTTATATCTTGAATTGGTATGCTGAACCGTGCCGATAACTGATCGGTTTAGTTAGGCACACCCCGAACCAGCCTGTTTGGCATGGTTCAGCAATCCTTGGTTGTTCCTATTGGCCACACTTAAATCAAACTATAATGCTCCACCCTTCCGCTAATATAAAGGCCAATGTAGTCATGATCACACTTAGAATTTGCTAATAAGCCCTTCATTCATCTTACTTTATGGGCCAACCTCATCAAGAACCAAGGTTTCTAGTGTTCTATATCGCATGGTGCATGGCTTATCATACTAACCTTGTGTCGTACAATACAGTATGAAGGCTCGATGCGGCACTGTACCAACCCATGGTATAGCTACTATGCCATCTCTAGTAACATACTATGTATCAATATAGGGGCATTACTGTATTGACCCAATCAACACCATTAAGGTATTGGTATGGTCTCCAATACTGAGATTTGAAAACCTTGTTGGAAACCATACCAAAAAGTTAGTGACATACCAATAATACTAGCGGTTGGTCTTTTCACAGATCCACTAAATTAAATGACTTGGTTTTCACTCTATATTTAAGCCACTTCCACACCAAACTCACCTCCTACAAGATTCAGTTGCCTACACAAAACTCTTCATGTCTGAACCTACATTATCATCCTATACAGAATCATAGCCATCAGCAAAACCTCATAACCAGATTATCTCACTGTATATAGTCCAACCATTCCAAAATGCAAATTAGAATCATTTCAATCTTCCATAATTAGGCAGGAGATTCCATTGGCCTGGTTCTAGGAAAAGTAAATGAGAGCTAGTTAGACCTCTATTTTGGAAAGTCAAAAATCTATGTATCTATATGTGCTGGTTCTTGTTTTAGGTAGGTATTCTGCTTCATCAAGTAATTCCTATTGTGAAGTAATAGAACGAAGATTACCAAGAAAATGAAGAGAGAGAGAAGAACTGACTTCTTTATAATTGAAACTACTTTGGAATTAAAATCAACTATGGTAAACCTGATGTCTTGATGGTTGACGGAGTTAGTTGGCCTTGTATGAAAATAATGATATGCACAACTAGAGCTGGAAAAAAAATCTTCCTATGCAAAAACGGTTTACCAATAAAAAGGTTGTCACGCTATAATAATAGGAGTTTGAGCAACTCACTTTCATGAGCTGGGTTTTGGTTAGTTTAGGCCAGTTCTGTCCCTGAAACAAGTTGACCCCTCATTTCGTGCCAATTCCAACATGGTACTGGCCCGGTTCAGGGCAGTATGGAAGATGCTGGTATAAGCTCAAATTACTCCCAAACAATCAAGGAACAGGTTTGGCTCATCTTTGTGCTAAAATGACCACTGAGGCACATAGAGTAGGAATTTTAAGAAATTTTCAGAGGTCTATGTAAGTCTGTGACTAGTTTTTGTGCATTTGTATCAGAGTGTCGTACTCCTCTACTTATTTATTTATTTTCTGTAATATCTTCATATCTGTTGTATACTTGTATCTATATCCACTTTTTGGCATATTCTGCTAGGAAGTATGAGCTTATGACTCGCTTAATGAGCACCTTTTCTAATTTTAGATTGAACTTTTAGTGATTTATAATGCTTTGACCATAGAAGCATGGGCGTATAGTGAGAAACAAATGCACGTAATTTCTATGCATGGCATTGTGTTGTTTAAAATAGAAAAGCTGACTGTTGTTTTTCTTCTTCAGTGCAGCTCCTCACTTAAACATCAATCTGCAAATGAACTATTGGCCATCCCTTTCTTGCAACCTTAGCGAATGTCAAGAACCCTTATTTGATTTCATTGCTTCTCTTGCAGTCAATGGGAGTAAAACTGCGAAAGTAAGATGTTTTTCATACTTGACTTATCTTCAAATAATGTATCTCCTAGTAAATTGTGTGGATTCAAAATTTCCAGAAGGAGCAAAAAGTTTGTAGCAACAGGTATACACCAAAGAATTTTGCTGTGCGGAAAATTTCCACATCAGTTTGCAACTTGCAGCATGATAACTTGTACTTTGTTCAATTCCCTTTTCTAGAATGTGCTTAGTTGGCTATCATATCACACTGACTAAATTGATATTTATTTTAACACTGCAACTGGATTTTTTTTTTTTCATAATGTGACTTGTTTATGTTAATTGAACCATAAAAATGATTTAAGCACAATAACTACCCCAAGTACTATTTTTACTCAAGGTTTCGCTTTGTCGGGTCTTTCAACTGAAATGCATCAATCCGCAATATTAGTACCTACTCTACAATCTCAGTGGTTAATGATGCACATAAGTATGATGTTATTGAGCTATGCAGCTCTTTTATGCGGATCGTTATTATCAATCGCTCTTCTAGTCATTACATTTCGAAACAACATCAATTTTTTTTGTAAAAGCAATAATTTCTTAATTAGATCATTTTTCTTTGGTGAGATTAAATACTTGAATGAAAAAAGAAGCGTTTTTAAAAACACTTCTTTTCTTTCATTTCGAAATTATTACAAATATCAATAGCAAATTACCAGATGTTATGTTGGATTGAGCAGTGGTTAGCGAGTGGTAAGATAATTTTACAGTTATATAATAATGACATATTTCTTCTTGGTATGATGCAGAGATATGCTTGGTATTAGTTGGAGGGACATGAGATTGACCAGGCTATTGCAATAGATCATGGTTTATAATTTTGTTAATTTAATGATCTGCACTGACAGGATTACCCCTCTAAATCCATGGTTGGATGTGAATTTAGAAATTGATTTTCGACAATGAGCTATGTCCACTTTCGAGAAGGATAAAGAAGATAATATTAATGCTTGGCCTCAAGCCAACTAAAATTCCAGTTTGACTTGAAAATCAACATCACGACTTTTGGTACTAGAAATTGCCTGCATAAAGACAGTTTTTTTTTTTGCATGATTGTATGTGGATTGTCTCACTGGTTGGATTTGAGCTATGGACAGTTTTTTTGCATCTGGTTTTAGTTCACCTGGCCCTGGACTTGCTTCTATTGCATGTGCAAGGAAAAAATGATCAATGATGATATTCAGAAAGGTACTATTTAAACATCCATGTTGAGAAGGGGCTAGTTGATTTTGCTTTCCAATGCACAGCTTCCTCGCGAGCATGGAATCAATGGAAGGAGGGAATGATACCCGGAAAAAGTGATATATGGATAAAGATTTTCCAAAGAAATCAGACATGTTGTGAAAACTCAAGTAGCTGTAGCCTGCAAAGGGGAACCTTTGTTTTCTTGAACAATTTTAAGCCAAGTTACAATGAAAGAGAAACACAACTAAACAGCTAATGTGCGATGTCAATGTTGAATAAGTTATAATGATATGCTTAGAAACAGCTAATAAATTTGAATAAGCTTATTAAGCACCTCAGTGCAAAGCTTTTTGTAGTGTAGAGCTAAATTCCATGAAGATCAGTTGCCAACTAGGATAAGAGTGTAGGACCAAAAAGTTATGATGATATAACTGTTATATGCAACATATTGAGGGTTTAAGGGTTGCAGATATCATGTTAAAGTCTTAATTTCAAAATTTTCTTAAAGGCTGCTCATCATGAGTAGATATTGTAATGATTAGAAGATATTTCATGCACCATCGCACGGAGAAATTATGCGTCTCTGTGTGTGTGAGAGAAAGAGAGTAAAATTCCATGTAGATCTTTTGCCAATTAGGATGATTAGGATTCAAGAGTGTAGGACCCAACAAAAGTTATTATAGTACAGCTGTTATATGTGACATGTTGGAAGTTTCCCGGCTGATGGTAGTATGTCAAAGTTTCCACTTAATTTCTAATTTTTCTCAAGGGCTGCTAATCTTGAGTAGATCTTGTAATGACTAGAAGATGTTTCATGCATGTCCACACATAAAGAGTATATGTATGAGCACTATCATCCCAAATCTCGAGTTACATGTTGGTAGGAAGTAAAGCATGGCATAGTTTTGAGTATAATTAATGATTAGCGGCGAACCTACTTCTCCAAAATAACTGCATGGACATTATTATTATTTAACTTTTTATATACATTATCTCTTGTTTAATGGTTGTTAATATATCGATTGTTAAATATCCTTCATAATGCTTACAGGTCAATTATGAAACAAGTGGTTGGGTGGCACATCAGGTCTCAGACATATGGGCAAAAACATCACCAGACCGTGGTGACCCTTTGTGGGCTTTATGGCCAATGGGTGGAGCTTGGCTTTGTACACATCTATGGGAGCATTATAGTTTCACTTTGGATAAAGTATTTAATATAAAAACATTCTTTTGTTATATTATTGGACTGTTAGCATGCATTACTATTGTAGTATCTGATATTCCCTGCAAAATCTACTATTTTGCAAGATCTAAAATTGCAACCATATGGTACTGTCGACCCCATTTCATGAATTGTGCCATCCCATATCAACATGGGGTATTATCAGCTAGTTCCACAAACTATGTATAACAACCTAAAATCTCATCCAAAAAGGCTAGCTAGAAGGTATTATTTGGGTTCCTTGGCCATGTGTAAGTACCGAAGATCTTCCTAGTGCATAGCCAATGTGGGACTAAATACACACTCGCACGGATCCTCACATACTCTCCTTATTTTTAAGCCCCGGCATTCTTGCCAGGGTAAGGATCCAAATCCATTCACAAACACCAAGATCAACTCATGGTTAGCCTAAATGGGCTCGTGTTGCAGTATTCCCTAATCCACATAGGCATGGGTTGGGTCGGTTCTGATACTATTTGTAACAATCTAGGACCTTACCCTGAAAGGCTACCTGAAAGGTGTTATTAGTTCATATCTAGAATCCTCGATGTGCTCTTCATTTCCCTTGATATTGTAATACCTTTATTTCTTTCTTGTTTCTTTCTTTCTTTCACCACCAAATAATTTTAGTTAGAGTGTTAGACATCAAATTTTGGCCATATAAATACCTGATAGGTCTATTTTGCATCAATGTCTTACAAAATTCACATCCTGAGCTATAATGTTTGACAGAAAATATACAGTTCCCAAAATATAAATTATATGATTAAAGTACAGGGACGATGTTTTGGTGATTTGAATGCTTGAAATTGAAACAAATTGGTCCCAACTTTATTATTTTATTATGATCTCTGGAACAATATGCAAAATCTAAAGCCGTTCTTATGTTGTGCATAGTTTCCTCCTGGATCTCAGCCATGGCACAATCTACTAAAAAATGTTAAAAAATGACATCATTTCTAATCCGATGATGTTTGAATAAGTTCATTGCCATATTTCATTATGTTTTTTTTTCCATGAGTCCCAATGCTTAAAGGAGGTTCAGTGGGTACATGCATGTCCTTTTTCCCTAAGGAAAAGGACTGGAGAACTGGAAAAGACCGCCGTATCTTAGAGAATGCCTAAAGTAACTAAAGTGAAATGGCCAGGCGAATAAAATATTTTTCTTACAGTTTCGTGTCGGATTTGATTGCTTTTCTTTTAATAGAAAATTAAAGATGCTTACTAACTTTATTTTGTGTTTAGGGCTTTCTAGAGAATAAAGCATACCCTCTGTTGGCGGGATGTGCTTCCTTTCTGTTGGACTGGTTAATTGAAGGACCTGGGGGATATTTGGAAACCAATCCTTCTACCTCTCCAGAACATTCTTTTATTGCTCCAGATGGGAAGACTGCAAGTGTCAGCTATTCATCGACTATGGATATGGCCATTATAAAAGAAGTTTTTTCTGCAGTTATTTCATCTGCTGAGGTGACTTAAAGCTTAATCTTGGCTGGCTAGACATATATATGCTTTGTTAACCTCCTTATTTATCAAATCAGATTCTTACTGCTTTATACAAAATATCTTATACAAGAAGTTATTCAAATTGTTTATAAACCTAGATCTTGGGGAGATCCGATAGTGATTTTATCAAGCAGATCAACAAGGCACTATCAAGGTTGCCCCCAACAAAAATAGCTAGAGATGGTTCGATCATGGAATGGGTAAGAGGAGCCTTTACTTCATTAGTTTTTGATTACTAATTCTCTTTACTCCATGGCTGTTTACAATGTCCTATTTTAGTTTTGTTGCCTGTTCTGTGGTAGCCTTAAAATTTTTATATATTTATATATATGGCAGGCACAAGATTTTGAGGATCCAGAGGTGCATCATCGACATTTGTCACCCTTATTTGGTCTTTTCCCAGGACATACAATAACAATTGAGAAAACACCTGATTTGTGCAAAGCTGCTGGCAACAGCCTTTACAAGAGAGGTTTGTGGAAGAAATATATAAGAAAAATTCGTTCAATTATGTGCATTTTGTATGATAAACACCTACAAAATTTTAGAATTATCTTTTGATGCTAAAATGGACTAAATCTCTGATCAACCAAGACAGGATTTTTTTTGATTGATCAAATATGTCTAAATTTAGTTACTTGCTATATAATCTGGCTATAAGCAACCTTAAATATGTTAATTATCTGTAGGATTTTCAGAACTCTATTTGCAAACTGATGCTTGGCCCACCATCACGGATGATACCTGCAATCTAAAGAATCCATAAACCACATTTCGAAAAGACTGGTGGTTCAGCCAGGGTAATGATTAAATGCTGCTAATTAATTTGATGACTGAATCGGAAGCCAAAAAAAAAGAACACAAGAACTTAATTAAAGCACATTAATTAAGAAAGAGGTAAGAGACTAGGACCAGGCCCCTTTTCCTTCACACGTGGAAATCCTAATGAAATTTTCTTTTTGTCATGCAAACTCTAAATAATCATTAGTATGGTCCAAGGTTCGCTGTGCCTATACCGGAGCCCATGCCAGTCGGCTGGCGGCATGGTTCAATACGTCTCATGCTGCTCTGTGTTGGGCCCGTACCAACACAACAGGGACGGAGAGGGAGAGGGAGAGGGACGAGAGAGAGGAAAAGAGAGAGAGAGAGAGGGGAAGGAAGGGAGAGGGAAGAAGGGCCATCGGAGGGTAGGAGTAAGGGCTCCGCCAACGAAACAGGGGTCCGAAGGGCAGAGTCTTTGCTCCGGCTCTCCGGAGGCCTCTGGCGGCCCTCTGTCCCTCTTCCTCCCCCCCCCCCCCCCCTCTTCTCTCTCTCTCTTTCTCTCTTCATTCTCCCTCTCCCCTCCTGTCGGTTTGCCATTTTGAATGTCGGAACTGTTTCAGTTTGCTGCCGGCATGGCTCGGTGTGCCCCGAACCGGGCGGTTCGGGACGATTCCACATTTCTTGGTACGATCTCATGATTTATTGGCCAGCCAAAAGAGAGCCCTTGATGGACTCAAAGATGAACCAAATGCATCTAGACTTCAGGGAAGCTACTAGAGATAAGGAAAGATATTGAGAGAATCCTGTTGCTAGGCTCTGTTTGGTTTCTGAGGAACGGAAAGATGAACAAGAAATTTCCTCTGGTTGAAAACACAAGAAAATAGGGGGTTTTCTATCATTTCGTTGCACTAAGAAAAGCTTTTATCTTGTTTTGTTGGTTTTGGATGGACATTGTTGTTGCACTAAGAGAATCAAAGTGAAAGTTATAGAGAATAGTGAAAGGCCTTTTTCAAAATTGCTACCTTTGGAAAAGGGAAAACTAATGGTTGTAAAAGAAAATTTTGGACCCTATATATTCACTTGAAAAATTTCATTCTAAAAGTTCTCTTGGCTAGCAAACATTGGAAAACAATATTTCAATGTAATAAACTCTTCTCTTTATGGGCTGCTTTATAGGCCCAAATAGGGCCTTTGCTGGCCCATAAGGCAACCTTTTTCGCTTGTAGGGTGATCGTGATAACTATATGACAAAACTGATGTAAAAATAATAGTATATCAATATTCCAAAACCAAATTACTTCTTATTCTGATACACAATAGAGTTACAGATTGTTCCTCAGTAATTTCTAAGTTTCTGCAGGCACTTCATCAATAAATTAGGATAAATCTCGTCTAGGTTTCACAAAAGTGTAAAATGTTGCTGGGCAAAAAACGGATACAAGTTGCACATACCAGGTCAACAAAACTCAAGATGTCCAAATAAGAACATCCACGCCCATACTGATAAACTAGTTTTCCGTACCAACCACACCTTCTTCGGTGGCGTTGGGCCATCAATCATGTCACCAATAATGATGGCAAGAATTGGGATCAACTTCTTTCCCTATTTAACGAAATAAAGGAGCAAGGGGAAGAGAGCGCCTTTTTCAAGGCGACCGTGAAAGTTATCCAAGAAGTAGAACTATTGCAAGCCACTGTATCTCAGACTGATGATGGTATTCGTTGTGATTTCTAGCATCTTGTTACATTACTATCAACAATCGAGGTAACTTGATATTATTGGGCTTTCTCCTTTCTTGACATCATGTGCAAATGGCTTCACATGGCCCACAAACCAGCTGCCTGGTGTCCTACACCTTCCCACTTTATGTCCCACATTGCTTTTAGGCTCTCTGCTTATAAAATATAGTGCATGCTCTCATTTTCCTACATTAGTCTCACGTTTAAATTGTTTCTTTATTTGTCATATTTTGACAATTTTCTATTTGTCTGTGACTAGCTCCGAATTCACTAGCCACTGGCTGATTATGAGAATGTCTTCCTGTTGTCTGTTGGCTATGATAAAATGAAGATTTGGATGCTGCCCAGAGAAAATTAGACATCTTACTGCATTTTACTTCTGAGTTTTCTCCGAGGAATAGATTAGCATGGAGGGTCTGATTCATTTATCATTTACTATTAAATGTTGTGTGAATTCTAATGAAAACATTGATTTTTGTTATGCACCCTAAGGAGAGGGATGGGACTTTCGATAACTGGAACCCAAAGTTTTTAGGTCAAATGGATCTTGTTCTATCGTTGATCAGAGATTTCTATATGAAAAATACGAATCGGAGTTTGAAGAAGAGACCACAGACATGGATGATGGGTAAGAAAGATGAGTTTCTTAGCTAAGAATGAAGTGCGGCATGATCAAGAAATGTCAAAGTACTAATACTTCCTCAAGGTCAAAATACATGAAGACAACCATTTGGTTTATCTTAATAAAACTCATAAATAAGAAAAAGAACAAGCTTAAAAGATGCATTTGCACGGCATAGGATGTTGGCCTTTCTATGGTCTAGTTTGAGAGATGAAGGAAAATAAACCTCACCACGTTTATTCAGCATTTACCTTTTTGGGCCTCTATTTTACATGGTACCACACCAAATTAAATGTAGTTCTCATTACTAGGATTCCTCATATTGATCATGTTGGTAAGCCAGCCTGCAAAATTCTCAACAAGCCTAGCTTTCTAGATATCTTGAGAGTGCAACTGAATGCGAACATCTAAATTTTCACGTAATGCCTATTTTGACTAATGTTTCATTGGCTTTTCCAGGGGACGTCGGCCCAGGGTGGTCAACCACATGGAAGATGGCTTTGTGGGCCCGTCTTCACAACAGCGAACATGCATACAAACTGGTCAGGCAGTTGATCAACTTGGTAGATCCTGATCATGAAAGTGATTTTGAAGGAGGGTTGTATAGTAACTTGTTCACAGCACACCCTCCATTCCAGATTGATGGTAATTTCGGGTAAATCATGTGATTCCATACCAACTTTCAACATACCGATAAACTTTTTCAGCAGAAGGCCAAATTTTCATCCTTGCCAACTAGTTTTGATACTCTCTTTTCAGTTTCACTGCGGCAATTGCAGAAATGCTTGTCCAGAGCACGAAGCATGATCTCTATTTACTCCCAGCTCTCCCACGAGAAAAGTGGGCTGAAGGTTGTGTTAAGGGGTTGAAGGCCAGGGGCAATGTCACAGTTAATGTCTGCTGGAAGAAAGGGGAACTTCATGAAGCCTGCTTTTGGTCTAAGAACCAAAACAGTCTCAAGAGATTGCATTATAGGGGTACTGTCGCCACTGTTACATTATCCCATGGAAATATCTACAGATTCAATAAGCACCTAAAATGCGTGAAGACCTGCTCCTTGAAAGAAGGAATATTTCTTTGACTATTTGCTATTTTAGATGGGTCGACCAAAAAGCAGTAGTTTCTCAAGATCATCAACCAAGGAGCTTCCTTTTCTTACCTTACAATTTAAGTCAGCCAAATACTTTCATCTTTGATATCAAGTTTCCATTCTACATATTTAGTAGAAACTGTAACGGAAGGAGCGGTAAAGAGATCCCATTGGAGTCGCGACATTTTTGTTCTGGTAAGTAATAAAGGGACCTGACTAATGGAATCATGCAATTCATCATTAGAATGTGCTGGTATTTTGTTTATTTATTTTCTTACTGTTTTGAATGCAATAGGGAATCAGAGCAGGAGAATCCTTAAACAAGGAAGAGACTAGAAAAATGGGGTCATTACAGGCCCATCAGAAGCATGCTGCTTTCATTCGACAGGAATGGCATCTCAATTTGGATGTAAAATAAATGTTTCTTTTTAAAAAAACTATGCTGCTGAGCACCTTGGTGAATGTTCATCTCGTTGATATGATAGATGGGAAAACTTAAAAGGATCTAGGATTTTTTGAAATTTTTTCTGATATTTAAGATGGAGATATTGAACTTATGGCCAGTATGATAAATTGGAGATTGGCAATTAGTTTTACTTTAGTACTTCCGGTCGATTAAAGCAATAAAAATTCAGCAAGAATTTTTTAAAATAATCATCAGTTTGGTGAGGCAATCAATCTCCTTTTTTATGGTCGACTGATAGAGCAAAGACTAGCGACCAGCGGCATTGCTCATTGAGGCTCCATTGGCTTATCAAAAGAGTTCCAGGCTTCAAAACCTCTTGGAACAAATAAACTAGTAACTTGTTTAAGCGTTTGTTATCAATTAGGTAATCAGTGAAAACATAAGATGAATGAGTGAACTAAATATGATTGACCAAATTGAAAAAATAATGGGTTAAGATCATATTGTTCATTTGGAATTGAAGAGAGGAGAATGAGTAGATATCGAATGATTAATTTCTATTTTTTGTTATTGTGGAATCCGTCACTAAGATGGATTGCTCTTAAGCAGTCAACAAACTCGTCCTAATGCAAGAGCCTTTTGCGAGCAAATTTGGAAATGAAAGAAAGCTACTGAAAATTGTTGATACTGAATTATTTAACTATTGATTTTAAAATAGTTAACTTAGAAACTGATTCAAGGGAGTAAAATCACGTTTTAAATGTAATGGCCAATATGTTTTTATAGTACTGGCTGATATCTCAAGATTTACCGGTTTACATTAATGTAGTTAATAAGGGTCAAGATTTTCTATATCCTGCATCAATACAGGTTAAGATCTTGCCCAAGATAAAAGTATTGATGCAAAACCAATTAAAAATTTTCTTTAAAGCTCCATAGCATTTGCTATAATCTATACCTGATACTAATAATACCTTTTGTATAGTATTTTGAATGCAGAGAGTGGTTCAACGGAGTTCAAGAGCACCCAGTCTCCAGCATTTGAAAGAAAGAGAACATCTTCACCCCATTCGTAAAACCTTAATGCCTGAGTGCTTGGTGCAATGAATGCCAACTGTTTCTAAGCAACTACTTCAAACACAATATCCCATAAATCATTATAGAGCTAGATGGTACCATTAGCCTGCCCCATCATCTATAAAAAACTGGTACGTGGTAGATTCACACCTCTAATCACACATAAGGGTGCTATCATGTTGAGTCAGGTCTGTGTTTCTGCTAGCCTAGTATTGAGCATGTTGGACTCCTAGGATTTACACATTTAACCCAAATTTTATCCATCCAAGAATTGGTCAAATTCAAGTTCGCGTTGGACTGAGTCAGGAAGGAGTTGGCTTTAGGTTCAAGACCTGAGTTCGATTGGATCTGATTGGGACTATGCCATTTTTCCGAATGTTCATTTCCTTCATGCCCTTTAAAGGAAAGGCAGGTGGTTACTGTTTTTCAGTTTTTTTTTTTTTTTTCAAAAATTAAAGTCAGTTTTTCCTTTTCTGTTGAATACCAAAAATTTGAAACTCGTCAGGTGAATAAGGTTACAATGGTGGAGAAGGTGGTCATGTTGACAGGCAGCATTAGGTGGTGTTGGTTGGCAGGCAGCACTAATATCAGTGATGGTCACAGATGATGATGACCGGTAGAGGCGGTGTTGGGTGGTGGCGGTTAGCAACAGTGGCCAGCGATGGCCACCGTGAGTGGTGGCGAGCGCTGGTAAATGGTTGCAGGAGGCAAAAGGTGGCTGGTGATGGCCGACAACATGCAAAGCTAGCAATCAGCACTGGCCAGTGGTGGGCAATGCTGGTGGTTGGTGGTGGCTATAATCTCTAGAAATTGGTCTCCAGTTTACTGAACACCTGTTTGACCTTGGCTTCCATGTTTTTGAAATAAAAAGTGAAATAGGAAACCATGCCAAAACGTGCGTAAAACTATTCTCAGATATCATGGTCCCAAAGGACAATTAATAAGCTTGATAGGAAACATGGGGAGTATAAAGGTAAAACCAACATTATATACAAGGTAAACTTCATGGTTTGGATTCAGTTCGGACTCGGGCAAGGTTAATGCAAGATATGACCCGGTGAGATCAAGGTGGCATTTAGTCGAACCAAACCATAACCGAAAATGTCATATGAACACATAGCTAACCAGTAGACCTACAAGTCAGATTGCGGTCGGCGTCAGTTATCATTCCGCAGATATTGGTAACAACCCTATAACTATCCTAAGAAAAATGTAATTCATGCACCTGCTTCTACAGCCATCTCTAGTCTTAACCCTCTTGAAATCCCTTTTACTTTGAGCCTGAGAACAGCAAGCCTCTACCACTCCTTCTCGACATCTTATATTAAATGATCAAATCCAAAGATCTTAACTGCTTTTCTTGTAGCTAACATAATTACTGGACTCCAGCACTAATCCTTCATCCATGCACACTCTTGGCCTATCCTAATATCCAATGCACAACATTTATAATCTTCTACATTTCACAGAATACAACTACACTTTTAGAAGTCCCTTCATATTCCATAGCCTCTGTAGACTAATGTACATCATCTTCTTCGCCATCCTCACCCTTCATCCTAGAAGATACAATCCTACTCATACACCCATCACATCCTAATCCTCTTCTCCTAGTTAATTCTTCGCACAGCTGATAAACTGAGTTTCTCTGAGACTCAGAAAAGAGATCATTCTCTTCTTTCCTCCAGACTTTTTCACTCAAAATCCTTGAGCCCTTTCTCCCTCCATTAAAGGAGGAAAGAAAACTTAGCGTGCTTACATATAACCCATGTATTTTCAGAACCTTAGGTTCCCAACCAACTTTTCAAGAATCCTTTACCTTATCCTTACCCTAGTATCAAAGAAGAAAACTCCATTACAAAAAGAAGACAAAATCCACCCAGTTAGAGCTTGAGAGTAGTGACTCTTTAGTTTAGGGGCTGAGCTTCTTTTCAAGCCTACCGAAAAAGATCTTCCTTAGTGTTGGCAATGTATAAATGCGGCTATGCCTTTTTGCTCTTCATCTTTTTCATTTTACTTGCCTCGCTTGCTTTCATGTTCTTTATTTCATGTTTTCTTTCCTGCTTGTGTCAACTTATTTACCTTTTTCTTTTTCTTCCTTGTGTCCCTAGGTTTACTAATCTCCTACTGAACAATCAATTGTGAGTACTAAGCAGATTCAAATTTACTATGATGATGTACAGTCATTCTTGTATGAACATTGTTTACATTAACAGAAGTGGCACGATAACAACCAACCTGAAGAACAATGCTTTTTTTTTTTAATGTCATTCTAGCTTGGGGCATGAACAATCCATTTTTGTCTCTCCAACACTAAGGGTACAACGAAATGAGCCTGCTACCTCAGTTGATTGAGAATTTTAATGAATATCTACATTCTAAAATCCAACACATATACAGCATTGTTGGAGAAACAGGCTGCTAATTTATCACCTTTTTGGTTCCAACACACTTCACAAAATTTCACTTCCCCACTGTAAGTCTTCACAGCCTTCCCCTTTCTTTCAGGGACCATATGTGTACACATTGATCTGAGCCAGGAAGTAAACACTCACCGTTTGGGCTAAATGCAACAGATTATACGGGAAGCCTGACAAATCACAATATGTTGTTCATAAGAAAAACTAAAGACATTACTCCAATTAAGCATATACAAATTTGTGATTCATCTTATGAGTTACACTTCACTACCTATGAGCATTCAAACTGTACAGAAGCCTTCCTAGTTCCGCATCCCATAACTTGATTTTTGAGTCAAACGATGCACTAGACAAAGTCAGGTTCGGTGATCAATAGCCATTTACAAAAGCTAGTGGTAAAAAAAACTATAATTTGAATTCACATGCAACAAGGGGGAAATTAAAAAACATACAAGACATACAACATCCAAATTACACAACAAAAAAGTTATTTCAAATAATCTTCCATACATTCAAAAGTTCTAAGTTTGAGATTTAGAGTGTTTAAATAATATCATTGTTGATGATTCCAGCTCACATAAAAACATATTTTGGTGCGAGAGAGAGAGAGAGAGAGACAAAAAGAGTGTGTGAACTTTTGTTTGACAGGTACTCTCCAAGTTTATCCATACATAAGATACCATAACCATTATAACATGATTCATAGCATGACACATATTTAAAGCTACGTCATATCCATTTTACATGACCTTCCTGTTTTCTCCCATCATCCCCCCTTTTCTTGTAAGAGTAAGACTGCCCCCCTCCAGCTATTTCCCATTGAAATAGTCATATCCATCTTTGACATACCCAGACATCCAAACATTGCCTTTAAGGTCCCTTCAACCTTGTCTTTTATTATTAGGTTCCCTATAGGTTTATTTCAATGCTTAACCTTCACAATCCTTGAAGTCATCCTACATAGGAAAAGATCAGTAGTAGGATGTCTACAGATATCCAACATGTGCTTAGCTAAATGAAATTATACACGGAAATTAATAGGTCATACAACTGGTTCCACTTCAAACTGATTAGACGAATGCAATAAACAAGTAAAATATTGGCTTCACTTTCAGAATGTTACATCTAATAAGATAATTTAGCAAGTTGTTTGTGGGAAGATGAAAGTAAAGCTACCTCACTTCACAAGGGGCACCATGAATGAAGTTGGCACTCAAGTTTTGGGAGAATTGTTGAGACTTAGGGGTGATACATGCAAAGGAAATGTCTGGAGTTCAAATAGTAGCTTTTCTTGACAACAGAAAGGTTGAGGTGCAAAGGAGCGTGCAAAATCATGATAAAAGAGTAAGAAGGATTGCAACCCAGAGCTTATATTAAGTAAGTACTTTAGCTTGTTCCTCTGCTAGAAGCAATTAAAGGATTTCTTTTCTTACTAGTATACATGATAACCCAGCTTTTCACTTCCCAAAATATCCCTAACTACTCTTTTGCTTAAACCATGGACCCTACCTTCATCTACGGTCATCTATCATCACAAATGACTAAGTTGCTAGAGCCTCTGAAAAATTTGGAATTAAACATAAAATCTGAAGGACTCCAACAACTAGCTCCATGCTACGTCCTCTTTCCCATTCTCTTAATTTTTGTACGAGGAGTTAAATGTTTAAAGTGGACTTCTTTGTCCTGCTTAGACTTTTTGATATTGCTCCAAATACCCTTAAAGATTTTAACATATCATACTTAACCATAAAAACTCAAAAACTAGATTTTCTATCATAGTACATGCATCGAAGGAAAGCCTTGTTTCTTAAGGAACAAACAATAATCAATAACCAACATTAATATTAAAATTATTTTGAAGTTATTTATTGTAAGATCTCCATACATGAATAATTATATTTCACGCACTTATTCATGTGGCTTACAGCTAGTACCAAGAAAAGTTGCTACATGTTTCAACTAAAAGGTCTACTTCATTGGAGACCCAGTCAAATAAGTTTTCTACTCCATCCAGGTCAATCTAAACCAGAGTCCAGACACAAAGGATTGCTAGAAAATTGAAGGGTTCTAGAGATTGGTGCCTGGAGTCAATAGTCTAAAAATATGTTGGTTAGCTTTTCACACTAGTTCCCAATCTAGGAATGAAAATCCAGATCTTTTGCTGTTTCATGGCCTTTTAGGTAGGTTTTTATTCTTCAACCTAGCAGGACCTGTAAAACATTCTACTTTTCAATGGAGCTATTAAAGGCACAGCTTGGTGATTAAGATTGGCTTTATAAAGTCTAATGATATAAATCATGCCCCAAATTTTTATTACTTTCTTATATTCATGAAAGCTCTAAATAAATAGCACGATAAGATTGCAGAAAATAGAGTGATATTACAATGGTTAACCTGAGAAGCTTTGAGATTTTGGTGGACCTACCATGCTGGACTTGAATCCCACACCCTCTAAATCCTTCTCTTTTTCTTCCCCATTGTTTCCTCTTTTTACCCTTCTTTTATATATCTTCTGGAAAATCTATATGCGTTATTTGAGGTTCGAACTTAAGCACTCTATACCAAGGTCCGCCGTACCGGTACCGGTCAGCATACCGGTGGTGGCCCGGACCGGTACTGTACCGATCCTGTACGGTTCCGTACTGGTATGACAGTCGTACCGGCCGATTTTCCAATAAAAAGCTCCCGGTACCGGATCCCATGCTGATCCGGTACCGGTCCCAGCCCGGACAGGTTCGGACAGGCCCGGACCGGCCGGTACGGCATACCCTGCTCTATAATTTAGACCTTATTCTCTTGACTACAAGCAAGTGCTTTATCAGCTTAATTGTAGGTATGATTTTTCCTTTACCAAGTGCCTCTTGGTTAGCAACAGATAATAGGACAAAAAGATGATGAAATAATGGGAGAAATATGAGAATTCAATATACAAAAATTAAGGAAAATAGGTACAACATACTAGGGAAATTTACGTATATGATTAAAAGAGAACAATGTTTTAACCAGAACACATAACTAAGGCTAAAGAAATTAAAGACATCGATCTAAAAATAGTAAACTAACAAGTGGAATTTACACAATGTTGAACCAAATAAAGCCTGGATTGCATTTGTCAATATAATTGCAGCTAAAAGAAAACATACCTACAAGAAGAAATACTGATACCCATCTATTATATAAAGAAGAAAGACATTCTAAATGCAAGTAGAACCATAGTAACAATATTTGGCGAGTTTTTCAATAATTTGTGAATTATTCATCATATGATAGTTAACCAAATTATTCTGACTTATCCACTGGTTTGCGAATGGATCATGATTAAATCGTAAATTTCATTGGTATCATGAATAATCACAAGATTATTAATTGTTTTGACTTACTATGCAGGGGGAAAACAATGTGGACAAGACAAACAGAAAAAAAAGAAAAAGAAAAAGGCATTCGGGAAGAAACGGAAACAGATCGAAATAAAGGTCCATGGCTCCCATGCATGAATTTCCTCAAACAAGTAATTTGAGTTGATATCCATATCTCACCTTCACATGAATTAAAATTTTTTTGGCTTCCTCCTTTATTTTGCTTCTCAATTTTTTTTAATATCAAGATATCTCCGGGACATATTCAATGGGAAGTAATAATAAATATATTAAAAATTTTAGATTTTTATCAATTTTTATTATCTATGAGCATATATCTGAAGTTGTTGTTGTTGTTATTTTCTGAACCTTTTCCTTATTTTTTTCTGACTGTACCAAATTAGTTCCAAATTCTAAAGTTTCCAACTTCATTGAACTTGTGACTATGAGTATAGCAAAGAAAATGAAGGTAAGTAGCTAAGATAGATGCAGTAATCACCAAGGACACCAACCCTTTTTGGGCAAGGAAATCATCCTGACTGGGCCCTCAAAGTTTTCAAAAACAAAAGAAGGGTGATATGAGAACGGAAGAGCCCAATTGTAGCCTAGACAGTGTCTATTAAGATTTAAAAAGTTTGTTTTTAGGATGATAGTATCTATCTTCAGCTGTTTTTATCAAGGTTTTCTTCACCCAACCCATACTGCCTGGTATCGAGCAACATTGTATAGACCTGATAAGGTACTATTATGGTACAGGGACTCGATAAAATCTTGCACCGACATATGGTACAACTGCTATCTCGCCTCCAGCAACATACTATGTCTTGCTATGGGGGTGTACCGTACCGGTTCAACCCATACCAGTAAGATACTAATACAGTGTCTAGTACCAAGACTAAAAACCTTAGTTTTTATGTTCTATGAGAACTTCTTCCTATTATATGAATTATGTCCAAGGTTGGATATAACAAGAATGATATTGCTTAAAAATAGTTTTTTCCCCTAAAACCTCTTCACCACTGCATTTTAGAAGATAGTATTTATCTAGATGTTTTCCTAAAGTTCTTCATGCATCTATCTCCTCTTCTTATGCTCAAAGATTTTGATAACAAAACTATGTCCTCATCTAGGAATTCATTTATGGATAGAGAAGGCAGTTTGTTTTAGAGTTTATCAATAATTCCTCTTTTTTTGGGCATAGGAGCTTGCTCTGGTACTACTATATAAAGTTTTCTAATTACATAACCATTTGACTGTCATGAAACCATATAAAGGTTAATGAAAGAATCATTGAAAGGTTTTCAATAACCTTTTGACTGTTTTGACAAAGGTAGAGATATGTTAGGACCAACAAAGATAAAGAATAGAACTAGGGCAGTTAGTGCAAAAGAAAGGTGTCCTCCAAGGCCAGGGATGACTAGTGCTGGCTAGAGAACCTGTCATGTAATTATAATTCAGAGAGAAATATCAGGATTAAAATTCATCAGTCTTAAGCCAAAAGTTGAAAGATTCACCCTCATCAGTGATAAGCATAATGACAATAAATTTACATTGTCTAACACTGCCATAGCCGTCTTACAATCTCCACATCTTCTCGTTGTTCATTCCAAATGAATTCAGGTAATAGTAAACGATATCAGTACAAAATTTATTAATGAAAACATATCTGTTCTTTTACCAGAGCATCTAAAAATGAAAAAAGCTTCAACAGCTAAAACTGGTTTAGGCTGCATCTATAACTCTTTATGTAAATCGTGTATTTTAATCAGGGAGAGGCCGACTTGAGCTTGGACTTCATCTAACCAGCTGGTCCTTTTCAACTCATGGACAGCAGCATATAAAGAAAAAGGGCCACGTTATGGTCATTTATGTCAAATCATATTTCCCTCTGTAGTTCAGATCCCATTGTGCTTGTAAACCAGCATCACTTGCATATAAAATGGCAAAGGAAATACCAAAAATAACTGAACTGAATAAAAAAGGAAAGAAATATTCAGATATTACCTCCAGAAACTCCATCTGCACTAAGTTTAGCTTTTGTCATATCTCCATGATTTTTTGCAATATCTTTATCTTGGTGCTCCTGTTGTTGCATTTCCTTTTCCTTTTCTTCCTCATTAACCTTTTTCATTTTCTTATCCTTTTCCTGTTCTCTATCTGTATCCTGTCTTTCTCTTTTGCTTTCACGTTTATTATTATTTTCCTTTTCTTGCTCATTTTTAATTTTTTCTTTCTTTTCTTTGATCATTTGTTGTACTTCATTGATGTTTTTTGTCATGAGGTAAGAATTACCCTGCAAAGTGGAACAAGGGATCATAAGCTAATACACAAAAGGTATTCAATAAAATATGAAATATCATGCTTTAGACAAATCAAGTGCATAGTTAAGTTATCAACTTGCTTAATAGTGACGCAAAGACACTTACGTTGCCCAATTTTTCCTCCAATTCTGTGTACAGAAGGCCCTTTTGTACAATTGCAACAAGAGTACCTGGCGGAATTAGATCTTCCTCAATAGGAATTCTATTAATTCTTGACTCATGTCCAAAAGCAAATGCTGCATTTGTGAAACCTAAAAGAAATAGGACATTAGGTTTTCATATAGCACTAACCTTATAATCATGTGAGATTTCTTCCTGGAAATAAGTTGGGTCAGATGAAAGCAAGATGGTAAAATACACAACAAACTTAGGCCGATTCTACAAGACAAATGAACTAAGAGAGTGAAGCAGAAAGGGAAACAAGACCACCATAACTAATACCACAATTTTCTACTTGGCATCTGAAAGGAATAGCAAGCCTTTAGGAACTAAACACATGATTGTGTCATCAGATTACATCTTATATAGATGAGATTTAACATTGACTTTCAATGTAAATCAACATATTTGTCATGACACTCAAGAAGTCAAACACTGATTAGGTTACAAAGTTCGAGTCAAATGCAAAATGTTTAAAGTATTCAAGCCTATAAGTATATTTTATATGGTTTGTGTATTTAAGGTCTTTACGCAGAGGTAGATGGTACTCGAGCATTATTTGAAGGCAAGACAAACAAAAGATGAAACAGGCAGACTTCAGATGGTCATCCCACAAGAAGCCAATTCAGGTATGATTTATATTGACTTGAGCTGTTCAATAGACACTATTGATTTATATCCTCAGCTTAACCAGAATTTTCATTACCACACAAGTTGCACTCTGATTTTTTTAAATCCATTCTCATCCTTATTTAAAAGTAAGAAAGCCTGAACTCAGAAGAAGAAAAAATGACAAGATAAACATATGAAGATGTTTCAGCTAGCCCCTGACAATCCAAGAAAAGGAATTACGAGATTACGAGAATACTTCAGTACCGTTCTTTTGAATAGAAATGCTAGTAAAACATGTACATTTAAATCTGACTAGTGCCTGACTCAAGTTGGATCAGGCTCATAACTGAAGTTGAAACAAATGGCTCTTGTACAGACTGCCAACTGAGAGTCTCGCATCTGGACCTGATCAATTAAACTTATATGGACCTGACTAGACCAATAAATGTTGAATGAAAGATTTAGATTTAATATTTTGGCTTAATAACTGATCTAGAGCAAACCAAAAAAAAGGAATCCTATCTAACCTGACCTGGATGGCTGAGATTTGGGTCTAGATCTTAAACTCAAATCACATTCATTCATATTTAGGACAAGCTAGACCAAGACCCAAAACTGACTCATTTTCATAGCTAGTTTTAAACAACTAATTGAAAAGCTTGTTCTTAATCCTACTTTTAGTATGAAATGTGCTGATATAGAGGAGGAATCGTTAACTGCAGTTAACTTTGAAGTGATAGAGTTGAGACAATTTTGGTGATTCTTTATCTTTAAAGATTTAAAATGGACCATAGAAAATAGAAAAATCATCGAAATGATCAAATTCTTCAAGCTAAAATTTGATTTTGTACATTACTTGGGATCTAATCACACTTGATCAATTAAACTTATGACAGTGGCAAGCTATGTTTCGACCAAGTGTTGAGGCAGGTTGGAAAGCATGGGCAATGGGTCCTATAATATTGCCAAAGCTCCATATTATCCCTAGCCTAGCTGACCTCCCAACTGCATGCCCTTAATAGTTGATAATAGATTTCCCTACCTTGTCTTAGTTAACTCACCATTGATAAAAACAATGAAGTTTCTTATGGCAGTGGAATCCTTTTTTCATGCGTCAATTCTCCAACCATTTCACTCTTGATCATCTGAGGAAGCCCCTCTCTCTTTTAATGCAGTGGCGAGAGACATAAGCCCTCCTCATTTAAGTAGCCCCCACAACTCAAGAAAGAGCAGACACAGAAAAAAATGAAGACCTGAGAACTTTAAGACTGAACCCCCCAACTGAACGAAACCTAAATACCAACTCTTGTTGGTATTTATCTTTATGCGTCTAGTTGGAGAGTAATAGTCTTTCTTTCAGCTACACGTCCAACCTTGATACAATAACGTATTTATATCTACTTAACAGAACTTAAAAAGAAACAGTCCCCCACTATCCTCTTTTGTTTCTCCCTCTTTACAACTTTAATCAGGTTTTCCTACCATGACCATCCTTCAATACAGGTCAATTTTTCTTGCCATTTAATGGAAGTTTGAATTTGAGGCAGAAAAGAAAGGATAATTTTCTACTAGCATCACATTGAAACCAGCGTGATTAACAGAATTTCACAACCAAACTCATACATGAGCCACAAAACACTGTTCAAATGGCAAAACAAGGGATCAAATTCAGAAACCTTTACAACAAAGCATTAACGTCAAGAAAAAGTGGGGAAGAAAAAATCTAATCAAAACCATAAGGCATCACGAAACCCTAGAGATCTAGGAAACGTGAAATCCAAGCAGAAATCAGGGCAAGATGATTAAGAAAAGCCAAGAAGAAGAAATTTCTCGACGGACCGGACTCCTGGAGGTATCGGATGACGAGGTAATTGAGCTCATCATTGGACTCCATGGGATTCCTCGCCATCCCTCGTGACGGTGGCGGGGACGAGCGCCCGGCGGACAAAAAGAGAAGACGTGACGAAACCGAGGAGGAAGCGGACGGGAGCTTTTTTTTTTGCTTTTGCTTTCCGCGTGTCCGGCTGGCTTCCCCTTCTGGTTCCGGCTGCTGGTATAGTGTGCCGTGCGCGTTGACGGTTTTCCTAAAAGAAGGGGCAGTTGACGAATGATTTATTACCCGCTTATGGTAGCGCTGTTTGGTGGGCCAAATCGGATACCTGATTACTTAGTTCGGAATAATCTGATTTTTTTTTTTTTTTTTATGGTTTAAGATCTTCAGTATCCCATATTTTAGTGATGGAAAGTTTTCAGATATCCATTATTTGGTTAGTATTATGTAGAAATCCAACATAGCTCAACATATAATACCAAAATCATCTTTTATATAAGTATATACAATTATATTTATTAATTATATAAAATATATTATAATATTAATATTTTATGAAAATATATTTATTAGTCTACTCACATCATCTTTGATTTTGGAATTACTGTCACGTACAAACACGATGGTGCAACCAAAAACGGTAATCTCATTGCTTCCATTTATGTCATTTTTGGTTTTGGAATAATCACCTATGTGAAACACCTCCTATATTGTTTGTTGCGGTGTAAATAATATTGTGGAAAAAATATCATGTGTAACGTTAAATGATTCGATATAAGGCATAAACCAGAGTTTTTCATTGAATGGGTGAGGGCAGACCAGATGTCTAGGCGGCGAAAAGTTCACATGGGCACCAATTAGTTTAGTTGATAAATTCACAAAAGGGTTGGTTACCGACAATTTGGACCCTGACTCATAGTTGCACTATTTTAAAATTTATTGCTTTGATAAATTGAGTGGAGATTGCAAAGCACTGTGGCACAATTGATCTGTCAATGTCTTTTTCGTTGGCATAACATTAGTCGGGTTACAAAGAATAATTTCTAAATGCCTTTCATGGGTTCAACTGATATCATGTTGTAGATAAATACAACATGCTAGCTATTTCATTGAACTTTTGTACAAAGCAGTCCACCAAATATTTTCATAGCATTTAAGCTACCTTTAGCCGCCAAGATGTGGAAATTATAGGGAAGTAGCACTTTGAAGATTCCAGATTGACTTTTTTTTTTATGAATACAAATTGAAAAATAAGTACCTCTCTCTAAAGATAATTGTTACAAGGTGGCATGTTGCTTATGCTATAGCTCTCCCTAAGCAGCTGCTAGCACGTGCCTGATGCATGATATGTGAAAGTTCTGTTTTGAGGCAAGGATGAAATGACAAGCTCCTGGCTTGCGTAAAGCATTTGCAAAGCACGGCGGCGGTGGGGGAAGATCCGGAACTTTAGTCCCATATTGAAAGAGTAGCGAAAAGGATTGTCCCACATTGAAAGAGTAGCGAAAAGGATTGTACCTTATAAGAAGGGGCCACCCCTTTCCTTCCAGAGGACCCTTTTAAGAAGAACAAAGCCGTGAGAAGAATATTGCCCATTAAGAGTTGTAGACGACACACGTCGTGCGATACGTACGCATTTCCCCAAAGCAGACAATACCTCTGGTCGGGACGCAGTTATTTTCTTGCTCTAACAAAAACAATAGCGTCATACACAAGCTTTTTTTTTTTGCTGAAACGAATGATTCATACGGTTTTAATACGGATACATCCAATAAAGTCAGAAAACAACATGTCCCGAAGCGCTCTAGGTAGCTCCCATTCTCTAACACAGAGTGTCTCCAGAGTGACTAGCCATCCAGTCCATGGCCCTATTTGCCTCTATGAAAATATGCTTAGTCTGGAAGTTATACACAAGCTTTAGATTTAACATAAGACATTGCTTTGATTGAACTTGGTCTTTGAGGCATATGATTGAGCCTAGTATAGGTGGTCCTTTGGTTGATCTAAGATGGGCTCCTTGGCTCTTCTTGTTTCTTAGCCAGCCATGGTAGCTGGTCATTCAAAATTTGTTACAGTAACTGTGTTTATATTTGTGCTTATGCAGATTCCTGTAAAAGAAAAATAACGGATGCATTTATTTCACATAGAGAATACTAAACCTGAATGCAAAATGCAAGTGAAAACCACCTATTCTCAATGTAACCCACAGTTTTCTGACCTGAAATACTGAAAAATGTGGTACTAACATAACATAGAAGCAAATGACTCGCACAGCATTTAAATGATTTCTTCTCTCTTTTTGAAAGAAAGAACAACCAATGGCTATCTAAAGTACATCATCTTTCAACACCATGTAAAATCCTGTTGATAGTTGCACAAGCTATGAAATAATCTACATTAAACAACCAAGCCTACTGTGCATAATTGAGGAAGTTGAATGTTACAATGTTCAAATGCTTTTCCTCATTGCAAGAGCAACAAAATTACTAAAATGCATTATATAGAAATTGAGATTTAAGAGAGGGTGAACTAAAAGCATCACTAAATTTGTGGATAAGCCAGACAAGGCAGGATAAAAGTCAAAATCATACGACACCTAAATCCCTGATTTGGGTCTAAACTGGACCAACAATGACCCCGAAAAGCCAGGGCACAATCTAACAAAACTACCAGAAATGCTAGCTCGAGCCAAGTACTAGAGTGTAGCAACAACTTCTGTAACTTATGACAAACCAAGTCCACTACCTGCAGGACGCAAGCTAAAATTAGGAGGAAAAAGTTACTGATACCAGATCCTTCAAACTGATATCTTATTTTATTTATTTATTTATGTTTTTTTCCATTATTCATTTATGATTTTTCCATGAGGGAAAGAGGGGTCTGATAAGCTGAAACATCATGCTTCTGTAGAATGATATGACAATCACTTAACAGAATGGAGCCATATGAGGAAATGATGACAAGTATGATTTCTACAGCGAATCCTCGGAATGACTGATGTTGTCAGGGCTAGGAGGAACCTGTACATAAGAAAGAAGCAACTAAGTATTACATTCATACGAATAATTTTGTAACCAAACACAAGAACAAATAAAACTTACGTGCATGCTATATCATGGCTCACCCCATCCTATGATGTCATGCAGGTGGTCCTGGTGGGGCACCTCCTCCATGGCATCCCCACTCCTAAGAAGCGCAACCAACTGGAGTTTTATATCTTTGATCCTCTGCTCTAGCTCACTGTACCTTTTTCCTAACTTGATGTACCCATCTATTTCCTGCATTTTCTCTCTCCACATGCTCTGCATCTCATCAACTTCCATTGGAACTCCATTTCTTTCAGCCTCCAAGGGCATCTGCTTGCCCAGGTTTGCTTCCAATTTCAAATTTTCAAGGCCTTTCTCCACAAGTGCGACAAGAGAGCCCGACAGAACCAAATCATTCTCAATAGGTATTTTGTTGATCCCTGACTCATAATCAAAAGCAAATGCTGCATGTGTGTAACCTAATAGAAACAATATATGTATAAGCATTTCATGTAGCATGAACCTTACAATCATGTGGCGCAGCATCCTAGATATGATTAGTGCTGAAAATACATGACAAACTCCATTCAAAACAAGAGAAACACTTGCTCTGTAGGAGCACAAGAGGGCAACGCTACTAGGCACTTGACAATTAATACCACATTTTTCTACCAGGTGTCTGAAAGAAATAGCATGTCTTTAAGAAATGAACACAATATTGAGGTAACCAAATTAAACCCTATACAAAACGAAATTTAGCATTTAGTACTGCATGTAAGATGAAATATTTGTCTGATGCTTAAGAGACTTAAGTGCTCTACGCCACAAGGTTCATGAAACAAACATAAATGAAAAATGTTCAAATTAGCTATGTACATCGGGATCTCCAAATTGCTTATAAATTCAGAGTTTGATGACATAGATGATACAAGAGCATTAATTTTAGGCACCGTGAAGCAAAAGGAAAACAAATGGACTTCAAAAAAGTAAGATATGCAAAAGGATTGGATCAAAAGCATCTTTAGACCTTATTTCCATTAATTTGAGTTGGGCTATTAAGCTAGCGCTATCAAAATTTGGATAAGCTCAGCATTCACTGGCCCTTACCCCCCATTATTAGTCACTGCTATCACTTAAGAAGAAATATGATAAAAGAGAAATGCATGAAGCTGTTAGCTATAAAGAGACACGTAGCCTCCAACCAAAAAAAGAATGCATAAGAATCCTCTTACACCTTTCTTTGAATAGTTGTGCAAGTGGTTGAAGTTCAGAAAACGCCTCCTGTAAAGACCCCAAACTAAGATTCAACTCAGACAATTAGACCTAACTGACTGGACTTGGTAGAACCTAATTAGACATGACAGATCAAATACATAGGTCAGATCTTTTTGCTTCAAACCTAGCCAATAGCCAATCCAGGAAGGGCCTGTCTCAACCTGACCCAGACAGGTGAGATATAGGTTTAGATCTGCAGCCCAAACCTTGTTGAATCATATGAAGATTAAGTTATACACCAACCCAACTAACTATAAGCAAATCTACTAAATGTTATTAAAAATAAGATAAAGTCATAAATCATAGCAGGGTTCAGAGTAGATCAAATTATGCTTTTCTTATTGTACTCAGAAATTTTAAAATTGTTAAAAAAGTTGGAAGTTAATTTTCAATGGTTAAATTTATCAGCCAAATGATTCTAATGGAAGACTAGGGATGAAGCTGGGAAATTTCATTACTATACCCTGCTTGACCTTTACACCTTCCACATAGACCTTTACCTATCCAAGTTGCCAAAGGCTCAAGGCAAACTAAGGTGCTATAGTATCTTGGAGCCTAGGAGCAAGGCGCAATGCAAGGTTGCACGCCTTAATGAAGTGAGGTGCAAAAATATCAATAAACATATAAATAATAATACATGTCTGTAAACACATCAAATAAGAATTATCAATTTATGAACACAATGTAAATAAAGAAGCATTGAAATTAAAATTTATACATATACAAAGGGCATTGCATGTCAAATATTGAAAAGTCAAATATAATAAGACAATAACTGACAATAGCAAAATAACTTCTAGTATATAAAGCCATCTAAATCAATAACCCTAATGTTAGAACTTAGACAAGCTAACTAGTATGAGATAGAATAAATTAAAAGAATTCTTAATACAGGACCAATCAATCTAATTAAACATGCTTTGTTGTGTTCTGTTTTTGATGGACCAACATAATAGAAGCTGCAATGACCTGTTTCTAAAGGACTGGCAGCAGGGGATGGGCTTTCTGATGGACTGGGAGCAGGGCGAAGGAGAAATAGGAGAGGAACGGCGGCGGCGGCGGCAGCAGCAGCAGGAGGACAAGAAGGATGAGGAAGAGGCCTATTTGTCAGCCCTAGACCTTGTATCTGTCCCTTGTTGTTGTCCTTGTTGCTCTCCTTTGGAGCCCTAGATCTCATCCCCTTTATCTCTTTTAGTCTTTTCTTTTTTCAGGCCAAGAATTCCTAAAAATCTGATAAAAATCAAACAATTCTGACTGAAAAGAGTAAAGGGGTGCTTTTGTGAACCTGGGCTTGGTTCAAGGCGCAAAAAAGGTGTCTTTTTTAATTTGAAAAGGGGAATAGCATTGAAATAAGTGAGGTGTTTAGGGTTGGCTTTGTTTGCACCTTGCGCCTAGGCATGCCTTTGACAACACTTGAACCACCTAAAATGATGGGTCAAATTGGACCAGAGATGAAAGACGTGGAGTTGATCAATGAAAGATGTGAATTATACTCGGATTTTCCCCATGTACTTGCCAAATTAATGAAATAATCTGACCTCTTTGGATGACTCTCATGTCACATGTATACGGCAAGAGGGAGAGCATGTTGCAGATATTTTGGCTAACATCATCTGCTAGCACTTTCAAGAAAGAAAAATTTGTTGCATATTTTGCTACCCTTGGGGCAGTTACCTTCATTATTGGAGGTGATGGGTATGGGAGGTAGTGCACCAAAACTTGAAATTGTATCATCTTGTTCACTACATAATGAATATGCAGTTACCTTTTAAAGGAAAGAATACAAAATTAGTATGCACTAACATCTTAATTTAGTTTTCTACAAAAATAACCCACATATAGCATATCCAATGAACAAACACCATACCTGGCAATTCAATCTGTTTATATGGTGCCATATATAGTGCAGTCAAAACAGAAAGAAGACTGGTCCATTCAGGCCCTGCTGGTTCCCTAATCACTGCAGTTGAAGATATACTTGGCTGGTCTTTTGCTTTTGAAATGCAGGTTATTATTAAATCTCTCATGAAATCTGTCACTTCTAAATCATTCTAGGAATCTTTAGGTGTCCAAATCCAAGTGGATTCTAGATTGACCGAAATGTAGTCCCCAAAAAACTAAGGAATTTTTTTCTGAAGGAAAATGGTGGGTATTCATAGATGATGAAATGGTTATCTCAGATCAGAGACCTGAGTACAAAGGAAGGGCTGAACACAAAACCCTAGAACAATTTGATTTTTTAACCTTCATGGTTTGAAGTGGAGTTGGAGCACCATTGTACCAGCATCATTCAATTATGAAATTTATGTCACAAACTATTTAAATTTAGGAGATAACAGTTGGCTTGTCTAAAGACTTATTATTTCCTTAAGGGTCATACTACATGCATAATTGTGGCTGATCGAGCCTTTTAAAAGGGTACTAGGTCGGTAATTTCATGGTGGTGTTCTACAAGGTTCTGATGGACAATAGCTCAAGGGCAGCAGGCCACTTTTCCTCCTCTATATCTATTCTTCTTTTGTTGTTCCTCTTTTCTATATCTTATTATTCTCTGTAAAAAACCTGCTTTTATTACTCTCCTCTTCAAATTAGAAACTGACAGGCTCTTACTTAGAGAGGGAGGGGGAGGGAGGAAGGAGGAAGGGAGAGACAAAGCTTTGTTTGCAGCAAATAATAGCCCTTGGATATGACTCTTGATAGTTCATTTTCCCCAATTCGTAGATTCTGAGTCACATCAATATATGCCCATATGATATCTCAAGAAGTTGATCGATTTTCCATAAAAAGACTAGAGTATATCTTATCATACTTGTTTTCCCAGGGGAAAAAAAAACTACTGGATTTGATATGCTAAACCACCATTATTTCTTCTGTTTCTAAGGAAGTGAGGAACTACGACACAAAAGGAAGGAGGAAAAGCTTCTTGTACATCCTACAGCAGAACCTTTATAAGGCATCACAAATTGATCTTCATGTTCCTACATACCAAGTAAGCAATAAGTTTATATATACTCAACAAAGAACAGGAGACACAATCATCCTTGATGATAGAATATTTTAGGCAAAAAGGAATCAAGTTTCAACAAATGGCTGCAAAAGTATATTGATTTGCCACTTCCTTGTGCTCTAAAATTTCCGGGTTAAAGTGTTCGAAGGAATTGCTGATTTTACGAGCTAGAGTTCTTGCTAATGACAATTAACTCTAGAAGCCAATAGTTCAAATAGGCATTCTAAAAGGCAAGATATCAAATAACATCATAAAGATGGAGTTTCTTCTTAAACGTACAAAACATGATCCAGTTCAAGCTTATCATCCAAGTGAGGTAAATGATCTAATAAGGTCAAGATTTTCATATCCTCTATGATTCCAATCCAACTATGAGATTAGATTATTCAGGTCTTTTCTGATTCACATTGTAACATCTGAAATGTAAATCATAAGGTCATGACAACCATGCTCCATGGCCTCGCGTTTGCACAATTAGTCAACAAGTATGATCTCCATCTTATTTTTAGGCATAAATTTTACCAAAAGAGAGGATGAATTTATAGTTGTAATCAACTTGTGGCAAATGTATGAGACCTACAAAGATTACATATTGGAATAAATTTAAACTAGTGAAAATAATAATCAACATTGCTAAATTTCCTGTGCTAAAATTTAATAGGGTTTGGGATGAAGTTACACTTGGATCACCCCACGAGTTCAACTTATGCCAATGGCAAGCTGGGCTTAAATTGAGATATGTTGAGGTTCCCATCAGTTTTGCTGTAGAAAAAAAAAAGAAGAAAAGAATGTACAAGAAGAGATACATTACAAGGTATATCTACATAGCAAGAGGCTGCTGATACTGCATCTCTTCAACACTAGCCGTCAAAATTAACAATCAAAGCAGACAGACATCGAATTCAAAAACCTTCACACAACAAAACCCCGGGCTTGCCTCAAAAAGGAGGTACAAAAACTCATGGCCACAGCAAACCCTAGAAAGCTAAAGAAAGTGAAATCAAAGCAGAAACCAAGACTAAATGATGGAAATAGTGGCTAAGAGAAGGAAGAGAGATTCTTGACCTTTGTCCTGGAGGTAGCGATAGACGAGGAAGTCGAGCTCGACGGGGGTGACCGAGTTGAAGGCCATGGGATCCCTCGCCACAGCGCACTTCCGGCGGGCGCTCGTGGTTCCGGGCGTGACCGATAAGCTCCCGGTCTGGCCGCTGTATGGTGCTCGTCGAGTGCCGACGCCTCGCGACGGTTTCAGAGAGAATTTTTGACGGGGCACCGAGTCGCGCGGGATCGGTGACTCGGGGTTGGGGGCGAGCAGGGTGAGCGTGTGAGACCTGGCTCGGCTTCCGTTATGAAGCCCAACTCGCCAGTCTGGTTGATAAATTAGAGCTCTCACCAACCTTGCAAAAAATAAATGGAAGCTTTGAGTCCGTCCCGGTAGCGGAGCTGCAAATGGCATGAAAGGGCCTCGTTCAGGCCAGAGTGCACCTGAGTGCTCGGCGAGTCCTACTAGAGAGAGACTCGACTATAATGGTCGACTGGATTCGGAGCGGCGTGTCAGGCCAGACCTGCACCCTCTTGTTTATGATATTTGCTTTCTTGTAGGGGAGCTGGACCTATTTCGAGTTACGTATATCTTTCGGAAGGCAAACAGTGCGGCAGACTATATTATCTCTTTTGC
This sequence comes from Phoenix dactylifera, assembly GCF_051530095.1. Taxonomy (NCBI): domain Eukaryota; kingdom Viridiplantae; phylum Streptophyta; class Magnoliopsida; order Arecales; family Arecaceae; genus Phoenix; species Phoenix dactylifera. Next base: position 4,393,332 of record NC_143196.1, on the reverse strand, counting down.
AGCACACTACTCTGGAGGTGTCCTCTGAGGGAAATTGGAGCATATGCCGGTGGCACTAGAATGTATTTTATATTGTGATCACTCTGAGCGTACTCACGACTGATGTAGTAAGTCGCCGGTATATTTAAAAAAAATAATAATAAATAAATAAATAAATAAATAGAAGCTTGATGCGGCTCAATAGCAGCTAAGAATCTTATTCAAACTTGGCTTAACTCACAGTCGACCCGCATTTAAACACATATCATTTATCAAGCTTGTCTCGAGTTCAAGTATCCTCTCTTGGCTCATTTAGCGATAACTATATCTGCACTGTAACGAAGAAAATAAGTTGATGACTCTATACGTCGACATTTTTTTTTCAAACATCATGAATAACTTTTTAAAACATACTGCATGTTCGGGACAAAAATTTGCAAGCTGTTTGCATTTTTGTTGTCTAGTACATCTAGAAAGCTCCAAGCAAGGTCTACCATCTAGGTCAAGATGAAGTGTAGCAGTCGATAAAAGATTAAAAGCTCTAGTTTTAAAATAAAACTAGCATATATTTCATGATGCACAAGATGCCATTTTATTTTCTTCTTTTCTGACTGCTCTTGAAATGCAACATAGCAATGTAACACGTTATAATAAGGATAAATCTTTGATAATATTAAGCAATAATTTTTAATGATAGCTGAGATGAAACTCTTGTTGATAATTATACAATATGGTAAGCGAAGAATTCTACATAAGTTGAGCCTCTGCGGAAAAATTCTTGTCATTGTTATTAGCATTATAAATATGGATCCTGGGTATGCAATTTTTTCTTTTTTTTACTATTCTTAAAATATAATATAATAATATAATAAATTATAATAAAATAGAAAATTTTAATAGCTAAATTTTTATTACATATTAAATAATGAACTTTAATGATGGTCGAGCAGAAACTCCTATAATTAATACTAGTCTTCATGTGATATAGAACTTTGCATGAGAGTGTCTATGCAGAAACTCACGCCATTAATAGCACCAACCGTGCATGAATATATATTTTTTTTCTTTTTAACTACTTAGATGAACCCCTTGAGTGAAACGAAAGCTAGAAAAGGAAAATATGATATAATAGCTTAACAAATTATAATACATAAAAGGATTCAATAACCAAATTTCTATTACACTTTAAGTAACGAGCTTTAAGGATGGCAACATATTAATACCATGTCATTAATATTTGTTACATATTAAGTAATAAATTTTAATGACGACCAAATATATTAATATTGACATCATTCATAATGGTGTCATATAACATTGGAGAGCTCTACACAAGGGAGCCTCCATTTTAAATATATATAATGTATTTGAGTATAGTATTTAACAAGGTAATGCTAGTTACTTATATATAATTTCAATGTTTGAGTTGTAACCACAAGGAAAATAAAAAAGAAAAAAAAAGAACCACAATTTAGAGTTAATCCCACTTATCAATCAAGTTTTTCTACTAATATTACTGTTGATTTTTCAAGTAAGTTTTATCTAAATAACTTGCTAGTGCACAAGTTAGAAAAATATTCCCAAGAATACCTTTCACCTATCCAATTTTTCTACAAATTAGTTGCAACAATGGTGGGATAAGGGAGAAGCACATAATGGACTCTGTTTGTTACTCCAAGTGCTATTTGTTCGTAAAATAGCATTACCATATATATAACATTTGATAAGAAATATTCAAGTAGTGGACAAAACTAATGGCATGTTTGTAAAGCCAAGGTTTGACTCGTACAATTTTATTCTCGTTCTAGCCTTAGTTTTGTTGCTCTAGTTCAACCTCGTGCATGCAATGGAAACCTTTTCAAAAGAAAAGTTTTGTAAAATAATTGAACTTTAAAACATTATTTTATTAAATGAATAGCCAAGTGACAAATAATAGTTGTTATTGTATTAATGGACCATTATAACACTAATAATGGCAATTATCTTTTTTCCATCATGAAGTAATACAATGAAAGGGGGATTGGAATTGTTGTAATGGCTGCTGTGACCATGTAACCACAATAATAATTATTATTAGGAGAATTTTCTGGGATGCCTGCGGTGTGCACAGGAAAAGAGTTATAAGAGCCCACAATATTTATTAGTCATTAACTAAACTACAATTAAAACTTGATGAACTTTTTGGGTGCACCCAACTGGCTCCAATTGCTATTTTCAAGTCTGAGGACCCGACCGGTGTACAATGACAACCTATGTGCAGCCATGTCACTTCCCACATAATAGCTTCTACAAGCATATTTATAGAGCGGCTAATAATCACAATCCGGATATGTTTATAGAGAGGCTAATGAAGCCGTAAATTGGGTGGCCTCATATGTGGCCGATCACTCGATAGGCGAAGTTGCCTAGAGTATTTGAAGATATTATTTTTTAATTTTTTTAAATATATTCGTACTAAAAATATCTGAGCCATGGCCCATCGGTCATAGTTTAAAAAAAAAAAAAATCACAGGGGCAATCTTGTGGGCCATGGCCATGGTCCCACGCACAGGTCTCGCTCACACTGTGCATGTGGGATGCAACTCAGATTGCTGGCCCCCACCGCGTGTCAGCGTAGTCCGTTGCCACGCGAGACTCGCTTTTAGGGAGGCGTTACAAGTTCTAACTCTCAACCTCACTTTCGCCCTGACATCCAGATGACGAGTGACGACTCTTCTCTGTCTCTTCCGTAGTCGTTCTTGTCCCAACCCGTCACCATTGATGAGCTCAACTTCCTCGTCTCCTACTACCTCCAAGAGTCTTTCAAGTCTGGGGACCCAAACAGCGTGCAATATTGAGATCCTATGCACAGCCATGTCGCTTCCCAAGAGCTTCTGCGGGCATATTTATAGATAGATTAAAGGTCACAAACTGAACGAGAGGCTAATGGAGCTCTGAATTGGAACGCCAGGGGAGCCGAATTAAAAAAAAAAAAAAATTGTTTAGAGCATTCAAGACTTGCTATTTTTTATTTTTTTTATTGTATTCGTATTAAAAAAAATCAGCGTACTGGGGCTATCCTGTGGGCCGTGGCCATGGTCCCACCCACAGGTCTCGCTCACGCCGTGCATGCGGGATGAGATTGCTGGCCCCCACCGCGTGTCAGCGCTGTCCGTTGCCACGCGAGACTCGCTTTCAGGGAGGCGTTACAAGTTCCAACCCTCAACCTCCCTCCGCTCGCTCTCTCTCTCCTTGGCCTCGGGATGGCGAGCGACGACTCTCCCCCGTCACCCCCGCTGTCGTTCCTGTCCCGACCCGTCACCACCGACGAGCTCAACTTCCTCGTCTCCCGCTACCTCCAAGAGTCTGGTCCGACGTCTTTCACCACTATTTCCCATCGAAAATTCTCTCTCTCCTTTTATCTTCATCATCTCGTATTCCTTTATGTTTTCCATTCACTTTCTAATCTTTTTAGGGTTTATTGTCGCTAAAGAACCTTTTTGAGGTCTTTATACGCTTCTGTTTTTGTTTTTTGATGTACGAGAGTTTTTGTTTCAAGGGTTCTAGAATCCGATCTCTCGCTTTTTGCCGTTTTGCCGTTTTGCCAGTTTTAGTGGTGAATTTTAGATATGATAGTCGCAGGTTTTTGGTTTTCCGAACTCTGAACGAAGAACATATGGAAAAAGTAGATTAAAGAACTTTCGTAGGGTCTTTGTACACTTCAGGTTTTGTTTCAAAGGTTTTGGAATCCGGTTTCTCCCGTTTTCTATCTTTTGAGGGGTGCATGTTAGATTGAGATAGGTAGTGTTCTATCTTGAAGAGAAAGAAATTAGATGGTACATTGGAAAAAAGAACGACTGGAAGAAGTAGATTAAATAAAATGGCTGAACACCTCGTAGAATTTGATTTGGCCACATTGACTAGATCTAGACCAGATGAGAATGTTCGCAGGAAAAATAGGAATGAAAAGCTTGGGGCCTGCTTGATATTGTTGTTGCTTTTGTACTTTTTGCTTCTGGAAAAATTAGTGAAATACCGCATGGAGATTGATGCTGAAGACAGTACTGTGCACAAATCTTTTGCTATTTCATGCTTTATTTTCAACTTTCTTTTGAAGCAATCAAAAAAAAAAAATCATTGCTGCAAAAAGTCGGCGTTTGATTCAGCCATAAAGTCTTATGCCTGCCAAATAGCATTTGGAAGAAGGCATAACTGAGGAATAGTTTTGCCGATCAAACTTGTTTATGACAGTCATAACTATTCTAGGGAGAGCTGTCATAATCTATTCCTTGGCCTAAAGGAACCTTTTATGCCTATTTTTTTACTATTTTATAGACAAAAAAGTCATCATCCAAAAGTTAAATATTCAAAAATGTGCCTTTTTCTATTGAAAGTGGAGCCAGATAAAATTGGCATAGCTTATGACATAACTATTCCCATAGGCATACCTTTCACTATTCCCATTTTTCTTATTTCTAAACCAAATGCAGTTTTTGATTTTTCAAACGATTTCAGAAAAAATGGAAGGGTCTCATTATACGTGTTGTTCAGTCTAGTTTAGTTTTCTTCTTGGGGTTTTGAAACAAAAACAGAGAATAAAAGCAGTACCAAACAGGCAGCAAATCCTTTTATTGTCTTGCCCAACAGCTACTTGAAATTCACTTTCCCTTGAAGCCGAAAACTTGGGTTGAAGGGCTTGAAGGATTGGCTGTCAAAGGAATTTATCTTAAGCAGTACGCGGAGTATAATTGCAATTACATATTATTCCTTGCTCTGTAGGACCTTAGCATATGCTGCACTTTTAATGCTGGAAAGAAAATGTCATATGATGGCAATGAATTTTGCCAGAATCCTATGTGAAATTGCATGAAAGAAATGGAGGAAGGCAGGGGACTGGCTCTTTTAGTTTTGTTCTGTGTTTTTCTATTTTTGCAGGAAATGTAAGACTTCATGGAAGTATGGTTTGCGGTGCTGCAGTTCAATGAACTACAGCTCCAGAAAGCAGTGTTTTAGTTGTTGGAACTGAACCATCATTTGGATGTTTGTTTCATAGTAAGATAGACATGGAAGTCATGGTAGATTGGCTTAAGCCAGGTCTAACTGAACTAAGCTGGGTTAGCTTGATTCTGGTCAAAATTGATTTAGTTGGATCAGGTTAAAGGTGATTCAGTTGCGTTGGGCAGGAACAGGTCGTCTAGTTAAGTTTGATTGGCTCTGGTCTTAGTAAAACAGGTTCAAATACGTATGACATGCCTAATTTATGATTAATAGCTGACTTGCTTCCTCTGAATTTGACTTTGCCTTGGCTGAGGTCAGGTTTAGTATTTTGGGGCTGCCAAAAAACCACACTCTCCCAGTCCACGCTCACTTAACATAAACAAACACTTAAAACTGCACATATTTGGGTGATGTTTTTTCAAGGTCCTCACTTACCTGAAATACACTAAGTGGCCAGATTATTGTTCTATAAAGTAACGGCCGAATTCTAGTTCATAAAAGAAATTATTTAGTCCATCTAGTTAGAAGCATAGGAAAAGGATAGAACATATTGGAGAGGATTCATGGTGTGTTTTTTAGAACATCATGCAGAACTGGCTGAAGGGTTGAGACTTAGGTGCAGGCAGTTTTAATCTATTTTCTATAGTCTTATGTTTAGCAAGGGTTGCCAGTCAATTTTCTTTTCCTTTATTTTTTCCAACAAAGGGGTTTCTTTTAGTTGGAAGCTTGAGGCTTAAAATTTCTAGATTTTTTGTAACTCTTTTTTGGTTTGGAAGTCACTCGTTCGGAGAGGGGGCTTATAGTTTTGGCTGACGAGGGGGAGAGAGAACATTAGGGGGGGGTTAAGAATGGAGGAACATTGAACATTAGGGGGTCTTGGCTAGGATTGCAAACAAACCGAGCAGTGGATAATTACTCATTTGAGCTCGGCTGGGATAAAAAATGTGCCAAGCTCAAACATTTTTTTAGAGACGAGCTAAGCAACAACCAATGGGAAAGCTCGGCTTAGCTCGACTAAATCTTGTCTCAAAGCTTAGTCAAGTCGAGCTTGAACACTCCATATAAAGCTTGGCTTGAGCTCAAGCCAAGCTTGAGAAGCTCCTTTGATGTACCAAGCTGAGCCGAGCAACCTGATACTCGGCTGGCATGGCTAATTTGCACCCCTAGACTCTCTTGGCCATATGGGGATGACAGCTTGTGGCAGAGCTCTATGTTAGATCTTTCCTCTCTGTTTTTTGTCCACCATGAGTTAAATATAATGCTTGTTTCCTTCTTGAGTGTGAATTTGGGGAAGTTTTCTAATTAAACATTATAGAACATGAGTCGAACATGTGACCAACTATCCAAGGTGTATGTTGGGTAGATTGGGCTAGGCTAGAGAGTCTTGAATTTAGGCCACATTATAAAGCTTTCTTCCAAGCTTTTGCTGCAATTAGCCTCAATATGTCTTAGCCCAAACCCACATCCCCATGCCATAAGCTGAATCTTTTTAAGCTATACTTCAGCTAGCATTCTGCCTTGCATGATCCAGGTGCGATTCATTCCAAACTCTGTCCAAACTCAGTTGTTATAGCATGGACAATTGAATCTTGTCAATTTATTTTTTTCTTGTAATAGTAATTTAAAATTATGCTATTAGGAAATTGCCTGTGGTTTTCTTATGTCTGTGATCTAGAAGTCAATTATAGCTAACAGGTTATCTTTAGTTTTTGTAATGATGATGCCTAAGCAGGATGGAGAGCATACTTGGGCCCCCCTGATTGCATCAAAGTACAGTTGCATATGAGCTAGGTTGTGTTAGATCCAGATTGAGCTTAGACTTAACATGCTTTGGACCTTAGATTTAGATCTAGATTTGATCCATTCAGGTCAGGTTTGGCCGGTTCCCTTTTTCAGGTTGATCTTAGATTAGGTCTAACATCAAAAGCTTAGACCCAGACAGTTGATCTTATTTTTGTCATTTTGGTTAGATACAGTTTTGCAAGATTCATACTGACCCGGATATAAGTTAGTTCTCAGTTTGGGATTATACCAGAGCCATATGTTTGAACTTGAGGTGTGAGTTTGGTCCAAATTGGGCAAGTACTGGTTGGATCCAGATCTGCCTACACACCTGCACGACTATTGAAAAAAAGGGAGGTGTGGAAGGTTTCACATGTTTTCTCTTTCTAGAGTATCAGAGGCCTGGTGTCTCATATAGCTAACAACTTTATATATTTCTATTTTTATCATTATTTCTTTCTTCTGAGGTTGGTCTTCGAGACTTGTAAGAGATGCAAATAGGCTGGGCCAGGGTTGGGTATAGCTGATTATATAAATTTTTGATATGGTCAGCCAGAGGAATTGGCTTGGAAGAATATAAATCAGGCCTGAATTGTTTTCTGTTTTGGTTGGTTTTGCAACCATACTCTTTAAACATTTTGCACTTATGTCTTGAACTTTGTGACCCTTTGGAATATTTGATTTCATGAGTTTCATCACAAATTAATTTGTCTGATAAGCATTTGCAATGCTTTAATTTATTTGTAAAAGGTGTTATTTGGTAACCTCAATGATGGTTCATTTCTTAAAGGCAGCTTATCATTCCTTTCAAATACTTGATTGTTATTTGTTCTATCGATCCAAAGTGCTTGTTTGCCTTGCCTCTCCATGTTCTTTATTCATGTCTTTCTTTAGTTCAGTCCTAAGCTTTTTTTTCCAATGTATTTTTGAATGTTACATTACATCCATCTGACACTAGTTATATGTAGTGTGATGTGGAATGCTAACATATATGATGTATCCTGTTTCTGTAAGGCTTCACAAATGCCGCATTTGCTTTCGAATATGAGTCTGGGATTAAGAAATTTAATTTTGAGGATAATTTGATTCCACCTGGTGCTCTTTTGACTGCTGTGCGAAATAGCATTCAAAACATAGAGCCTATGATGGAAATCATAGAAGCTAGAAGGACCTGGGAAGAGCAGAAGAATATGTTCATGAACCGGTTAGAGTTCATCGAACAGAAATGCGAGTTACTTCAAGCTCAAGTTGCTGAGGTCTTGGCAAGGTGTGGTCCAACACAAAGGTCCCCCGAGGGACGCCCATCTGATGATGCAGAGACACAAGAAACCAGACAGGTAATTTCTGATTGGACTCAAACACAAAATTATGCATCTGAATGTAATACATATTTTCTATTGCTTAATGACAGTGTCCTGGGGCTCCTAATGATCCTGAAGTTTTACAACATCAGGTAGTACTGTCATCTTCTGGTCATGCCATTGCACCTGTGCAGGTGACTATTTTTCAGAAGAAACAATTATGTAGGTTTTGAAAAATATAACTTTTATTGCTATGGAATTTATTTTTCTTCTGTAACTTGAGTTTGATCACTTATTTTCACATTGGTTACTCTTTTTCTCCTTGATGTTGATCTCTTTAACTGCAATTAGAAGGTTTTTCTTTTAATCATGTCCCTTGCAAACTGGGGTTTTGTTTATGTTCAAATTTTCAAAAGACAGTTATGTTCACCTTAGTTCTAACATTAGTACTAGACCTTCAGTGAACTGGTTCCTTTTATATCAAGGTTTATGAAGGCTGATATGTCAGCCATCTCAGCAGGTGATTGATACCTAGGTTAACTAAGATACCAGTTTCTCTTGGCCAAGATGGAAGGTTGGAGAATTTCAGAAAGACCAATATATTCTGAGATCTCAGCTATTATTTAATGACCAAGATATCAAATTATCATTTAATAGTTAAGAAATATTAACCACAGTTTTGGGCCTGAATTTTCACATGTAGTAACTAAAAAACCCATTTAATATATATAAAGAAAAACTATAGAGTGATACCATAACAGCTGATATCTCAGGATATATCAGTTTGTGTTGTCCAATACAATAAGCTCCAATGTGAAAGCCTTTAGATCTTTGTTTCACCATGTCAAATTAATTTCTTTTCTATAGCAATAGTTGTAAAATTGAAGTACCATACTTGGCCTACGAGAGATACTTCTACTGAGACAAATTTCCTAACTTGGCTCTATTTTAAGTTTTGGTTAGCTTCCATTTCTATGCCAAGTGATGGTTGTTTCTTATGTCCATCAAGGTTGCTGTCTTGCAACTAATAAGATTTTTTTTAAGAATTCTCATAGAAATCTTATCAAATGTGAACAGTAAGATTTGCTGTACTAGTTGGTATCGGTGTGTACCGACCGTACTGTACCCGTATTAAACCGGTATGCAGTACAGGAGGCATGCTGAGTGTTGGTATGCCGAACCGATCTCTGTACCAGACGTACTAACACAATAATAGGATGGCGCCAATAGGGGGTTCGGTACCGAGATGGCGAACCTTAATGAACACTATGGTATTTATTGGGCATTCTCTTACTGATCCTTCTTATTTGTTGTTTTATTGATTTAGTTTTTTGGGTCCTTTCTTTTATCAAATACTTAGCTTAAGGTACCTTTTTTAAGCTACCAAGATCCCCTTTTATTGGTTCAAGTTTCTGTAAAAGGGGATGCAGCAGTGATCAGCCTCTTTTTTTGGGGTAAAATGTAAGCCTCTCTATTTTGCAACTGATAAGATTTTTCTTAACAATTCTAATAGAAATTTCATCAAATATGAACACTATGGCATTTATTGGACATTCTCTTATTGAGCCTTCTTATTTGTTATTTTATTGATGTAGTTCCTTGTGTCCTTTGTTTTATCAAATACTTTATTTAAGATACTTTTTTAAGCTGCCATGATCCCCTTTTATTGGTTCAAGCAAGGTATGCCGGACCGAACCGGTGCCGACAGACAATAGTACGGTACAGCATATGAAATCGGTTCCATACTTGTACCGGTGCGAACCGGGCCATCCCGAGCGAATTTTTCCCGCGCGCTTGTGCATGGGGAAGAGCGCCCACACGGGGTGCCCATTTAACGCATCCGCACACAGACGCGTAGTTGTTTGTTTTTTGGGAACTGCGCACGAGCAGCGCGCCCACAGGGGCTGCCAGCCGGCATGGGCCATTTAATGCCACAAAGTGGCACTGGCTTTTAACTCATCCGCGCGCGGACGCGTCTTTTTTTTTCTTTTCTTTTTTTGTTGACGTCCGCGCGCGGTCGCATCTGCGCACGCCTCTCCGGTTCGAACCGAACCGGTACTGTACCAATACCGGTGCTCACCAGTACGCCGGTATGGTCGGTCCGACAAACCTTGGGTTCAAGTTTCTGTAAAAGGGGATGCTAAAGTGATCAGCCTCCTTTTTTGGGTTAAGCTTTAGGGCTCTTTCAAGAACCTAAATTGTGACTAAGTTTTACATCAAAAAAAAAAAACAACTATTTTTAGGGAGAGAATGGAGGTTGGTTCTCATGCTTGGACCCTTTAATGGAATCTGTAAATTTTAACCTTGTGTATTCTGGGAAATCTAATCCCTTAGGCACAACCATCACTCTTAAATAGTCTTACATGATAAATATTTCATAGAAAGTATTGTTTTATGATCTGAATTCCATCATGTGCCTCTGAAAAAATCCTGCAATTGAGTTCATTAAAATAGATCAAGAGAGAGCATATGGAAGGTACGATGAGTCTTTCAAGACATGTCATGTGCCTTCTACATATCCGTTCTTTACTTGACAACACAAGGTCATATAAAGCAGAATTCAGTTTGATTCTTCCGAAGAAGAAATCTATCGGTGTCAAGAGCTCGGATATTAGGAAGATGATTCGAACATCTCCTTTCGCAAAATGCAAGTAAACAATGGGAATTTTTTTTATCTTTTCCATCATTTTGATGGCATTGAATATTCCTCACAAGCGGACTTACCTTTTATGTTCACTTCTTTCTTTAAATCCATTTTTCTTGAAGCTGAGTAGGCACCAACCTCTGTAGATTGGGAAAATTCTTTTCTTGTGCAGCATCTTGCACTAGATCATCTTGTAGACCCTTTCACTATGAAAGAAATTCAAAAGGCCATCTTCTCTTTGGGAAGTGAAAACTTCCCTGGCCCTGACAACCTTCCCCTTCTCTTATTTCAAAGATATTGGAACCTCCTCAAATCTGATTCCTGACTATCTTTAATGGCTTCTAGTATGTTTCAATACTGATTATTGCCTTCAACTCTCCAGATCCCAAGACATATCAATTTGATTATCTACTCTCAAAGACTACAAATGTATCAATTTGATCCATGATGATGTTAAAATCATTTCCAATATCTTAGCTAATAGGTTGGCTTCTCTTCTATTTGATCTTGTTGATCCTGCAAAATTTGCTTTTATAAAGGGGGCTCGATTCTCCACAATTTTCTTGGTGCCCATGAATTATTATCTTATTGTTAAATTCACAAAATAGAGGGCATCCTAGCAAGTTAAATTGTGAAAGAGCCTTTGATTTTCTAAGCTTTGAGTTCCTTTTAACTTTTCTCTCTATGTATACTTTATACTCTTTGGAGTTTGGATATCTTGTTTAAACTCTCACCTGCACTTGAAAGGTGGCAGTGCTTGTTAATGGAGAGGATGGTAATTGGATAAAATGTTGCTGAGGTTCTAGGCAAGGAGATCCACTTTCCTCCTTTCTCTTTACCTTAGCAGTGAATGTTCTTAGCAAGGTTGAACATGAAACTAGAGTTATATAGTGTCTTGGGCCACCTATATTTGAGCATGAAATTTGCAACCTACAATTTGTGAACAACACTCTCCTCTTCTATCAACATGAGGTTGAACAAGTTTGATCATTAAAAGCCAATCCTCTACTCTTTTGAGTTTCTTCCAAACTCCAAGTTTAATATTTCTGAAAGATTTTTTTTCTCTTGGCACTAATATATATAGGAGTTTCTTTTCCCTAAATGCTCAACTATAAACAGGGTCCCTTTCATTTTGTTATCTGGGACTTCTCCTTTTCGATTCAAGATTCTTTAAATTAGACTGGTTTTCTTGTTGAGAGATTTGATTAATGCTTGGCCAGTTGGAAAGGGACTTACCTTTCTTTTGGGGGTCAACTAACTTGAATAAACTCTGTTTTATCTATTCTTCACAGCTACTACTTATTAGTCTTCAAGTTCATTGTTTGGTAGTAAAACATATTGATAGACTTCATGAAGCTTTCTTTGGAAAGGATCACTAGTAGTTATATGCTTCTTTATTAGGGTAAAGTCTGTGAAGCCAAGGAGGACGGGGTTAGGAGTGAAAAACTTGACTAATACGAACAAAGCCATGCTTGCAAAATGGTGCTGGAGATTCACTCAAATGATAATTATATTGGGAAAACAATGGCTTGACTGAACTACTACAACTACTGCTGTTTTGGTCCAAGGACTAGAAGAACTCAAGTTGCTTCTCCTATATGGAAAGTCTTAGCTTAATCTTGGATGCCTTCTGGTGTGGTCTCCCTTTGTCTCTTGAAGGAGGGCTATCTATTAGATTTTGGAAAGATGATTGGCGGGGCCACCTTCACCTTGGATCCCTCTTCCTGCTTCTTTATGCTACTTTTCTAAAGCAGAATGTTACAATGCTTTCTCAATGGAATGGGTGGCTCAGTTGCTGGTATGTGAAACTAAGAAGTGCCCTCATCTTCGGGGAAGACTTATAATTGGTTCACTTCCAAACTTTGTTGATGAGTTTCTTCTGTTTTCTACTATGTATATTCTTTCCATACCTTCCTTAGGAAGGGTGGAAATATTCATCTCGTCTTCACTGCACTTTGAAAAGCAATATTATGGAAAAGGTCCATATCTTCATGCGGGTGGCCCTCGACAACAGGCTTAACACTGGCATATGTTTGCAAGAAAAAATGGATTTACCTCTAGACAGTTTGGAGAAATCAAGAATTGAAAAATGGCAACTTAAGCATGCTTGGAACTAGTTGATTTTGGCTATTTGTTGGTGTATTTGGAAGGAATGTAATACATTCCTTTTCCTTAAGAAGGCAACTTCATAGGATGCCAATTTCGCCTCTGTATTAGTCCTCAAAGAGTGGCCTTCCATTGTTCTATAAAATATTGTCTTAGTTATTATGTTGTTTCTAACATCTTCTTTAACTCCTTTGCTTCTTAATACATGGCACCTCCCATTCTTGTACTACTCCTACCTTCTTCCTTCATTATTTTATATATTGTGTCTTTTTTATTTTTATTTAATAAATGGGTGGACCCCCTCCCTTTCCATCTAGAAAAAAAGAAAGAAAAGTAGGGATGTGATTAGGGAGCAAGATCTAAAAGTACTTGGGATGTTGTTTTAGTGGTTTTTTTGTTTGGAGTTGAGACTATTATGGTGTTTAAAGGGTTCAGCGTAATAGGATTTCATGAACCGATACTGAAGGGACAAAGTAGTATCGAGCAATGTGGACCAATATAGAATGACACTGGCAAATTTAGCAGGAATGTAGGAGATATTAATCTATACCATCGCGTTCACTGTTATAATTATGAAACTCCTTTGACTCGGCTATGAATCCTCAATGACCCTGATTGTAGGAAATTTCTGCAGCCATGCCTTTTAACTAATAATAGACTTGCACGTGGCACATATTACATGCAGTCCTAGTAAGAGTTTAGAAATGCCAAGAAGCCTATACAAACATGATAATTTAAAATTCGATGCTATTACACATCTCCATCCAGTTACCCCATCTCACTACCCTTTCTTATATTTTATTTTATCAATAAATAAATATAAATTCTCAAAAAATAAAGAATTTTTTTTTTGGATTTTTTCTCTTCTCTCCATCTAGCTAGCACCGGTCTTTGTACCACACTCTTGTTGGAGTCCATCATGAAAACTCACTGTAACATGATCAATGCCTATGCCTTATGGTATCCCTGAAGTTCCATTCTATCCTACAGATCTTCACCTATTGCTCATGAGGAAAAGAATCAATTAGAATGGAGGTAAACTACTTCTAGTTTGTCTCTCTCATATGTTATTGAGGGGATCACGAGACTCGAACCTGGGATGTTGTAGAACTTCTTTCTCCTTATAATGTATTATGCTTCATGACCCTGCTTTTGAGAAAGTTGATTTTTTATCTCAGTTCTTGCAACTCTTGGCTGTATGGTTTCATCGCTTTCCTTATTTTGAAACTTGATTTTGATTAGGTTGGAAATCCTACCAGAGGAGAATGACAAGATCTATTTGACTCAAATGTATTCACATGATGATTTTTCGGTCCATTAATTTGATTTTGAAACTTAGAGCAATTACCTAAGTTCATACGTTCATCTATTCATTGTTTTGAAAGAAAATTTAATTTTAAACCTCTATCAATATCATGAAGCAATAGAAGATTCTGAGAGATGCTTTCTTGATTGTTGATGGGTTTTGGAATTAGATTTTTTAGTGATGGTGTCCACACTAATCTGGCGAGTTTCAGTGATAGTCTCTCAAGGGATAACTAGAGCAAGATGGATGTCTGTCCCATCTTCCAAAACAAAATAGCATGAGGCATAGGGGAGATATGCTGTAGCATGGGCATTAAGATGTTAGTTTGTTTGGATCTATCCGCTCCAAGATAGTGGAAGAGAGATTGGTGTCGGCAAGATGGTGGAAGCAAATAGAGATAATTAGAACTTTATCCAAAAGAAATAAATATTGGAGATGATAATGGGATGTAGACACATGATGGCGTTAATGTTACCACATCCTTCTAAACTCCTATATGAGTTGTGCATATATGTGCACGGGAGTCTATTATTGGTTGAAAGGCATAATCTGCTTGAATTTTTTGCAACCAAGTTTGTAGAGGATTTGCAGTACCCCCAACCTATCCAAGAAGAAAGAGAAGGTAAAATAAAGATGCTCTTTGCCACATTTGCCTAATTTAACACCCTTGTCTCTACTTTTGGTATAATAGATTATGGGAGTGGTCTTTCTTTTTGGTTCTGGGAGGGTTCGACGGGCAAAAGGAGGATTATTCAGAGCAGGCTCAATGGACAACGAGGTCAACTACACCAAAGTGGAAGGGCCACTATCTAAGCTATTAGTGAGCCCTCCTTGGGCAGATTGCTTTTCATAGCGTAGTTTCGTAGCTTTGCTCCGGGAAGGAGACTTGCCTTATCAGACCTCGTGTCATTTTTGAACACAGCGATCAACAAGTAGCAAGCGGGGGAGAGTCAAGTAAAGTACAACACAGGACTTACGGGGTGGGGCGCGCCAAAGCAACCCGGGACCCCCGGAGGGGTCACTACTAAAACGCTGGTGCCTTCTTTTGAAGGTGAAAAACGGAGGGGCGCATCTTCAAAACTAACGCGCTACGAAAAAGAAAACGGCTGCGCTAACGCGCAACGGCGAAAGCCGTTGCTTGTTCTTTTGCGTCTTGCGCTTAATCCGTAGCTTGTTCGCCCTCGGGCGCGCTAGCGCACGGCGGCTTAGCTTTAGCTGCGGGTGCGTATGAAAAAAGTAGGGATGAAAGCCCATTTCCGTACCATTCATTCGTAGAAGGGGCGGCCACTTATAAGTTTCTTGCTAAAAGAATGATCATGTCAAAGGTGAATTGGTTGGTTGAAGGTGGGGTGGGGAGTGACGGTGAGTGGGGCCGCAACTCTCCTAAAGTCCACGAACTTACTTTGTTTGGCAAGAGGTGCCCTCCTAAAATAAGTGGACTGGCCTTATACACTAGGCATGGCACCCCCTAAAAAAATTACTTAATGAATGAAATATTCTTCCCTAAAAATTAGGTGATTGATCTTATTTGGTCCAAATAAGGAAATGAGGTTTCACTTCTTCACTTCAATTTCATATCCATCTCCACTCTCTCCATTCAAATCATTTCTCTTAAGATTCATCGGAGCCTATGAAGCATGGATACTGATATGCAAAATGGATACAATAAAGCATTGATATGCCCATTAACAAATCTTGAAAGTAGGCTACAATGCAGCTAGAATACATCAATGGATAAACAATTTTTTTTACTGTATGTATAAATAAGCATGATAAAGCATAGTAGGTTATTGAAATAACATTATTCATGCTTTATATAATAATATTAACATCCACAAACTTCATTTAGTCATTATTCAAATCAATAGACCATAATCCATACTTTATAGTCCATACGCTGTAACGACCGTACCGACATATTGGTGGGCACCGGTACCGATACCATACCGAACCGAACCGGCACCATACCGGTTCGGCTGGTTCAGGCCAAAAGCCAAAAAAAATTGAGGTCGGTACAGGCCGGTCGGTACGGGCCAGTACCGGTTTGGTACGGGCTGATACTGACCGATACGGGTTGCGAATAGTTGGAACCGGAAAAAATAGCTGTACCGTACCGGTTCCGTCCGGTACCGGCCCACCGGTACGGGCCGATACTGACCGAAACGGGTTGCGAATAGTCGAAACCGAAAAAAATAGCTGTACTGTACCGGTTCCGTCCGGTACCAGCCCATACCGATCGGTACGGCAGACCATGGTCCATACAATAATATCATTGTCATAAATGTCAGGATTGACCATTTACCATAACAAGGTTAATGTTCATTAAAAAAGAAATAAAGCCTTGGCCCTCATCTCTAGTGATATAATGGAAGTATCCCAAGTGTCTAAGAAGTATTGGAAGTCCTATTTAACTTTTGAAATAGGATACTTGAAATAAATATTTGAAATATTTCTAGAAGTATCCAATAAGTATTGGTATTTCAATGCATATATGATATTGGCATGCATTTTGAAGTATTCGTGCTTTTTTGATTAGAGCTTTTACTCATCTCTCTCTCTCTCTCTCTTTCTTTTTAACCTTGAGCATTTTAGAACTGTATAAGGGAAAGGTGTTTTAACTTATTTTCTTGAATTACTCTTCTTTTCCTTAAATACATCCCTTCATATTTCCTATCAAAATTTTCCTATTTAAAAAAAATTCTCTTAGAAAGAGAGAGGAGAATGGTTCTTAGATGTAGGGGGGTAAATGAGTTGAACACGAGAGAGTGGGGCTCTATTTGAGCTCAGCTCGAAATTATGTAAGGTGGGCTTGAGCGGTGCTAGAGCCCATGACAATAGTGGGTGGTGCAACGGATGAGAAGGGAATGAGATTTAAGGCCTTTGCTTGCTAGTTGTCCTCCATGCCGACAACGAGGAGATGGTGGGGGAGAAGGGAAGGAAGGCTAACGATGATCTTCTTTGCGATGGCGAGGAGGCAGTGGTGGAGAAGTAGAGGAAAATTGGATAGAGTTCAAGGGGGAGAATAAGCGATAAACAAAGAGGAGGTGGAGGGGTGAGCGAGAATGGAAAGTAAGGTGGTGGGAGCTAAGAGGATGGGATTATGGGAGCCACTTAGTGTTCTCAATTTGGTTGTTTGATCCAAATCATATCGTTGAACTTTCAACCATTGGATTAAGATCTATAAGATCTAACAGCTAATTATAAAAACAATGATATATTAGTTATTTATAATATTATATATATTTAATTTGTATTATATATTAATAAAATAATCTTCAAGCTATTCGAGTTGAAATGGAGCAAGCTAAGCTCATATGAAGCTCGGCTCATTTAATAAATGAGATCAAATATCCAGCTTATGCTCGGTTTGTCCACTAAACAAGGAAACTGAGATCAAGCTGAAAATCAAGTTGGACATGAGCTGGCCTGCAAAGAACTCGTTCGTCTAACAACCTTAATCAGATGCACTCCAAAATGTTGGATCATTGCTAGCTATTGCACACTCGTTCCTCTTAAACTCTTAAATAAACCACATGCATCACATTTTCAACACTAACAAAGATGCTTTCTTGTTCTTCCAAATTCTTTTCCTACCATTGCAAGGACTCATAAATAACTCCTCTTATTATGTCAGCTAGACTTTTGCATCCAACTCTTGGTATCCTTGTCAACAGTGTATTCAAATTGGATAACACTAGATGCTTAGATACTTACCATATTCTTTTGTTTGTAGCTTTTAGAAATTGGTCTAGAGTTGCACTGGTACATCATTAACTTCAGCCAGCTATACGAATGTTAAAAGTAACATTTAATTATTTCCCATAAGATTTGTTGTACTGTCCTGTACCATCTTATATCGACTATACCATATCGTAACTGGTAAGATATCGATACATTACTAAGATTTTGTTTGGTATATGAGACATACTAATGCAAACAAGCGGAATCACCCCGAACCATCTGGTTTCAAGCAGCATGATGGCTGAGAGAGAGAAAAAAATTTTAAGAGCCTATCTCGATATTGGGTGCATATCGTGTTATATTGACCTTACCCCACCGAACAGTAACATACCATACGATTCTCAGTGTTGGTTTTGCAGACCTTGGTTTCTTATATTGGCCATGTAGGTATTAAGATGGAGATGACTTTGCAAAATGTCACTTTCTGTAAAATCCTTGATCTAGCCAGTAAACAGATTAAAAAAATATATATGTAAGAGATCTGAAAATAATATCTTTCAATATTTGAGTTCAAATTATTTTTTTCATGTATTCTTGTATTTCATTTTTCCCCTCTTGCTAAGTCAAGCACTGGATGATATATTTGAATCCGATTCTTGTATTTGTCTATGCAACACTGCTTTATTAATCCCCATCCTGTTGTTAACATACTATGATGCATTATCTTAATTATCTTAATTTTATAATGTCAGAATTAGAAAGAAGTTTATTTTACTACGATAGTATGCCTTTGAATCAAGGATGAAAATTTGATGGTTTTAGGGAATCTTAATGTATTAAATCATGTTTAATTTGTTGAAACCTTTTAGGCATGCATGCTATGATATAGATAGTTAAAATGAGGAGGAGACATGCATAATACTTCTCTTATGCTTGATCTGGAACATTTGTCTAGCTGATATTTTCTACTTTTAACCTGTATTAATTATCATTTATATGTTTGATCTTTGTTGCTTGTAAAGTAGGACATATTTTTTAGTTTAAAATCTTTTGTTGCTTATTGAAATATATCAAATGGCCTAAGAATTATTATTTTTGGATATGTATTATGACCACTGTGATTTTGTTATATAATTGAGATAGCTGCGACTAGATAATAGTATGCACGATTTAAAATATGAAATACAGTATTCAAAAGTAAATTTCTTAGAATACCATTATCAATTTATGTTAATGGTGTAAAAGCTATTAGTTTCTCCTGCAGGTAACAATAGTAACTACTATAATGCATCAACAATCAAATTTAAAAAAATATTTTATTTATTTCATCCTGTTAATTGTTGATATTAGATTTTGCAATTGCTTATATTGGTTTAATACACTATCGAGACATTGGTGTAACCATGTTGTCTCCTTTGTCCTTTTTCCCTTCTGTGCATTTGACCTCCTAGGCCCTATGTCTGCCCATGGATGATGATGTTGAATGATCTGTTGTCACACATTGTAATCTCATATAATATTGGTATATATGCTTCTATGAACAAAGCATAACTGGAAAATATATTAATCAAATTGCAGGGACGCAGAAAGAGGGGGAAGACGACCCACATTGGTCCTTCTGGCAATGTAAATCACATACATCTATGTTCTTATTTTGTGTTTCTATATCATTTAATGCTGTCAGATATACAGTATGTTATAAACAAATGGACATTGCATGTCCAATTGTTCTTTTTTTTGTTGTTGTTTTTTGACAATAAGGGAGGATGGATGAACCACCCACTTTGTTCCATCTGTTCTTTTTTGAAAGCAAGATTTAGTTTTTTTTCAGTAAATGGAAAGGGAGCAGAGCCCCTCCCTGAATTTATGGAAAGGGAAGATTTAGTTTGTAAGTTGGAGACGGAGTTTCTTAGAATTCCAGAAATTTTGATGAAACTATTTTGGCATGAAGAAGTCTGTTAGGTGCCAATTCTTCCACATAGTGAGCAGGAAGTTAATAGGGCCTAATTCTAAGAGGTGCAAATTGATGTGGAAACTAAGAAAGTAGTGCCCTTGATTTCCCCCTCCTCTTATTGGCCTTTTATTTTTTACACTTATTAAAGCTTCTGCTTGATAATGCATGAAACTGATATCATGACTACTAATTCTCTGTCTATTCTTTGCAGGTCAGTTACAAAAGGAGATGTTTCTGTGAGTGATATTTAAGACTTGTCAGCATGTTTTCTTAGCTTTTAGTCTCTGTGGACTGAGACATTTGGAAAATGCATCTCTGGTACTTAATAAAATGTGCATCGCTTGTATGCGGACAAGTAATTTATATTTGATGTTTGAAACTTTGCTGCATGTTGTTTAATTCCAACCAAGTGCTATGTGATCATGTTAGGAAGTTCTTTATTTCTACTTATGGTCGATCTTAGATATCTATGGCTGTTTTTTTTTTTTTTTTTGGTATTTTCCTTAGAGGGTTTTTTTTTTGGCTGTAACAACCACCACTGAAAAAAACATTGACAGTTAGAAGCAGTATGAACCACTTCCACATAACTAGTTCTAGTGGAAAAGAGTAGCTGTCTTCTTATCTATGATATATGTTAATTCACATATCTTGAATTGCACAGATTGCTGATTGGATCACTGGGAAGGGATCCAACAGCCAAGATGACGATCTAATCTAGACTAAAGTTTTTCTTCTGAGCAGTGACTTTTTGCCCAGGTCAGTGGCATCTCTGAAATGTGTCTTTCTTGAGTAATTACATGGGTGGATAGGGAAGCAAATAAACCGAGTTTTGCAGCGTTCAGTTCGGGCCATCAGGTTGTGACATGAGGATGTGGAGAGGGCAAGGCAGGAAAGGATGGACTCCATGAGTTTAGTTGTGGGACGGAGAGAGAATACTCCAAGTGGATCTTTTGATAAGAAGATGGATGTATTAAGTGGTTAGACCATGATTCGCCGTACTGACCTAAACCAGGCAGTATAGCATGTACCATACCGCTCTGATTCGGTACCGGTATATGGTACAGAAGGCGTGCTGATCTTTGATATGCTGAAAAGATTCTGTACCATACCGAACAATACTAGTGTGGCACCAGTACGAGGTTCGGTATCGAGACAGTGAATCTTGGGTCGACGGCCTTTGTTTTCATCTTTTCAAGATCAAGAGGGTGGACTTTGAGTGGGGGTTGGCACCCAGTTGTTCTATTGGTCATCAGCATGATATCAAGGGTCACGGTATAGCCTGCATGACCATTTCATGCTCGTTATCTTCTCTTATCGAACTTTTAAATGAACAGATCCAGTCTCCCAGTCACAACCATCTTGGCTGCAAGATGATTACCATGAAATGCAGAGGACCTTTATTTTTTCTGGGTAATCTAATGGAAGGAATGCCTCTTTTAGTTAGGGTTAATGTTAAATTACGTTACGGTTGGAATCAGTCCCCAAGGATAGGGTTGGGTATAAGGTGAAAAAGGAGAGGATTAATCCCTTCTAGACTTCTAGTTCTAGTCCCCCAAAAAAAAGGTCTTCAAAGATGAGAACAAGAAGGCGAGTCTCTTGATCTTTCTTCTCGTCCAACTTTGATTCTCCAGCACATGAAGCCATCATAGATATAAGGAACCAAGAGCAAGAAATTCAGCCGTTAGGAGTGGTACGAGTTGATATTAGAGGCATTAAATAATAACACAAGGATCACATATATAGAACATAATTTGCAGAGGTATCAAGAAATCTATGACCGTCTTGGGTTTGGAATAAAAGAAAAGCCAGCAACCAAGTACTTGCTGCAAATACCTTGGTTAGCTTGCTCCCAAAATATGATTCTACTGTAGTCACCGTAAAGGAATTTTAAGATATCTCTTTCTTTCAGTGTACATGAATTCATGTGTTCTCTTAATTGCCTTCTATGCTTATTATAATTTCTTCCCAATCATGCGTGAAACTTATATCAATCACTAATTTCTGTTAATTTTCTCTCTCTTCTTTTTGCATATCAAATGCAAAAAGAGATGCTTTTACTAGTGATATCTAAGACTCGTTAGTTTCGATGAGCTTTTAAGGCCCGTTTGGATTTGAGAACCACCCAGATTAAACTTTCTATTGAGAAGGAGGTGAAGAACAAAACTTGGAGTCCTTAATCAAACACTCGATCCCTAGATTCTTTACCATTTTATGGGGATAATTCATCAGAGAGGGGACTTATCTTGTCCCCGAAAAATCGGCATTTGGGAAACAAAAACACCTCCATGTCTCCAACTTCATCTCCTTCTTGCTAATTGTCTTCAACTACAAAATCCCATTAGTGACATATTGTCCGAGGATTGAATGTTCCGGCATCCAGACAGCTCTCGGTGTTTCCGCGGACTAGTCTGAAACCTTGCATGTTGTGTGCAATTAAATGTGCAATGACTTGTATATTGACAAGTAATTTATATTTGTTATGGCTTTTTGTATGGATACCCTTCTAAATATCGGATTTTGCATGGATATCCTTCCAAAATTGATATTTGCATGTATACCCTCGTAAAACTCTATTATTGTACAAATGTCTCTAATATAACGGTTGTTTTAACGGTGTTAAGAAAAATTATATTTATATTAATTAAAAATAAAATAAAATTTTGAAATTATGCTATTGTCTCTGTCTTTTTTCCTACCATCGGGATCTCGATCACGATCCCTTATAAATGTTTCCGTTTGTACGTTTACCATTTAAAAGTATTTTAGTTATTTTAATTTGAAACCGTTAATTTTTTAATGGTGTTAGATGACATGGGTACATATGCAAAAATAAGAATAAAAAAGAATAGAATATCAAAACAAGTATTTTAAGAGAATACACATGCAAATATCAATTTTAAAAGAATATTCATGTAAAATTCGATATTTAGGAGGGTATTCATATAAAAAATCCTATTTGTTATTTGAAACTTTGCAGCATATACATTGTTGTCTAATTCCAACCAAGTGCCCTGTCATCATGTCAGGAAGTGCCTTATTTCAACCCACATGGAAGGGGGAAAAAAAAAATCCCAAGGTACAGTGTATGTAGCTTTTTTCTTTTTTCATGGAGGTTTTTTTGCAGCAAAAAAACAATTCGCAGCAAAATCCATATAGAAAATTAAATTATGGTGACTAATAAATTTTTTTTAAAAGTTTAAAATTGAACCGTAACTAGCCCAAAATTGAAGGAATATCTCTATAATATTTGTCAAAAAAAATAATTTAAAAGAAATTGTTTTTTCATTAAGTGTAATCAAGACAACAAGCTCATGAATTATTTGATGGCTGGGAAAGGGATATGTCTCGAATCCATGACATGGGCATCACAAGGCCACAGAGATGCCACTAACACAGGTTGAAACCACAAGCTAAAAGAAAAGTCTCCAGCTAACCACAAGCTGACGACTCGGCCAGGAAATTAGATAAAATTAGACAGACATCGAGACTCTGACCTCCTCCTTTTCGTACAAGATTTCTATAATCTAATTCTTAAATTTCTTGTTGACAATCTAGATATAATTTTTTTTTAAATAGTAATTTATATAGTTTTACAATACAATCTGTCAAATTACGAAAAAGTAAAAAATATAAACAAAAATATATATCTACTGTGGATGTTCGAAATTTTTTTTAAAATATTAAGCAAGACGATCCAATTTGCTATTCTGTTTGTCTTCGTCATCTGAAACATGCATGGCTCAAAGCCGTCCAAGAACCTCCGCCGTGCTCTGACGCGGCCGACACATCGCCACGAGGGGAATAGCCTTTGGAAGCGTCACCGCGCTCCCTTCGCTCATGTCCACCTCCTCTCCTCCCACCCTTTCCCACTCAAAACATTGGATCATGGCTCCCAGCGCCAACCCCGTCACCCTCATCGCAAGCCCTTCCCCTGGACACTTCCTCCTCCCCATCCCAAAGGGAAGCGCCATCCCACCCTCCACTCTACCTCCCAAGAATCTCTCCGGCATGAACTTGGTCGGCTCCGCCCATACGTTTGGATCCCTGTGGATGGCCCATGCGTTGACCAATAGTATCGCGCCACGGGGAATGTCGTAGCCTCCGAGGACGGAGTCTTCCTGCGATTCGTGAGGTAGTAGGAGTGGGGCGACAGGGCACAATCTAAGCGTTTCGTTGATGATCCCGTTGAGATAAGGAAGCTTGGGGAGGTCATGTTCTTCCAGCAAGCGCTTTTCCGCTACCCACGCATCAATCTCCAGCCTGGCCTTCTGCAGTGCCTCCGGATTGTTTAGCAGCAGCGACATCGCCCACTCCAATGTCTCTGTCGATGTGTCGGTCCCTGCAACGAATAAGGTCTTCTTCACAGGAACACAAGGGGTCAGTGTCCGTTTTGAAGTTTCCGGGATTTGCAGCAAAAGCTACAGAGCGATGCTTATGTGCATGCGTGCGTGCGTATGCACGCGTGTGTGAGACGGGAGCCGGATTGGCTTACCGTGATGAAGGACTTGATGAACTGGTCGGTGTAATACTCGGGATCTTTGTCTTGCAAAGAGAGCAGAACGCCGATGATGGTCTTCTTATTGCTGCTCTCTTCGCCTTCACCGCCGCCCTTCCTTCGGTGCTCATCAATCAGTCCTTGCAAGATCTCATCTCTCTTCTTGTCGAGTCTATCGATCCTCCGGTTCAGCCCCTGGAAGTCTAACACCCTCAGTATTGGAAGGAAGTCGGCGAGATTCGACGCACCAACCACCGCCAAGAGCTGCTCCACAATCTCCATGAACTGTGCCGACTCCTCGGAGCTTGCCATGTCCTCTCTATAATACTTCTTCCCGGCGATGGTCCTCATCATCACGTTCAGCGTCAACCCGAACAGCCTCGGCTTGAGCTCCACCTTCGCAAACTCGGCATGCCTGCCACAGGATTCGCGGAACAGCCGGCTCATCAAAGCCCGGACCTCCTCGGCTCGGATGTCGGAAAGGGATTGGAGGCGGGCGGAGGAGAGGAGCTCGACGGTGGCGATGCGGCGGAGGTTGCGCCAGTGGGGACCGTAGGGGGCGGAGGCGAGTGTGGTGAAGTTATAGGTGAGGCGGCGGTTCGAGGGGAGCTGGGGGCGGTTGGCGAAGGCGATGTCATTCTTTGTGAAGCACTCCTCGGCGAGGGGGGCGGAGGAGACGACGACAACCGGGCGGGAGCCGAAGCGGAGGAGGAGGGCGGGGCCGTACCGGGCGGAGAGGCCGGCGAGGGTGCGGTGGAGGGGCTTCTTGAAGAGGTGGAGATGGCCGATGATTGGAAGAGAGGGAGGGCTTGGGGGTGATAGGTTCTTCTTTGAAGAAGGGGAGGGGAAGAGGAAGACTTTGACAAGGAGAAGGAGGAGGAACGAAACGGAGAGGGCGAGGTAGGAACATATGGACTCCATGGGTATGGTTTTGGATGGAGAGGGAGAAGGGCAGAGGGGATCCATTTATTATTATCAGAATGATTTCTTATATTATATGGTCGTGGGTGGTTGTGGATGTAGTCAGATTTTTCTTTTGGAAATTACTTTATAATTCTATGGAGAAACTTTTCCTCCCATTCTCCTCAAAAGGAACGGCGCAGGCTTGGCTGTACTCATGCTAAGTATATAAGTTACTATTATATCAAAAAAAAAAAAAGACACTAAAAACAAAACAAAAAATAATTTATTTTGCTATTTTTTATCTATTTTTCAAAAAAATAAAAAATGGTAGATTCTTTCTAATAATAGAGTGGTTAGTCCATAATTTAAAAAGTAAAAAAAAATCATACAAGGCTTTTTTTTTTCTTATTTCTATTGTATACTTTTTACTGATATATACTACATAGGCAAGTAATATATACCAAGCAAATTAGTCATCTAGTAAGCTAATATATGCATTTAAATTGATACAAAGTTTTTAGAACATGATATTTACTAGTACACAATATATAATTAAATAATACATAATTAGCAAATTAGTCATCTAGCAACTCAATATATACCTTCAAATAAATTGATCCACATTACACGGTCGGTGATACATACTGGTCGATTTTCTTGTACACACTATAAGCATATTTGATACCACTATAAAAATTTATGCGTTTAGCTATAAAAAAATATTTCTTGCTAAAAAATAATTTCGTCGCTTAAAGTATTTGGCGACAAAAAAAAATTCGCCGCTAGATTCGTGGCCAATGCTCCATGGCTAAAAGTCATCTAGTAATTCATCACCAAATATTCAATATTTTGTGACGAAATAAATATTGTCGTTAACACATACATAATTTATGACAAAATAATTCATCGCTAAAAGTGCGTAAATGACGTTGCCTAAACATCTATTTTATCGCGAAAAGTTTGATCTAAGAATCATGTGCATTATTTTTTGCCACGACAGTATAATTTCATTGCTAAAAATACTACTTAAATGATATTTCAAGATAAATATCTTATTTTGTTGCCTTATATATGGTACTTAATTATTAGCGACAACTTGTTATTCGTAACAAAATATTTTGTTGTTGATTGACCATTTTCTTGTAGTGTTCATACCCAACAATAATCCAATACATACCTCTAGGTAAATCAATACACAATTTTTAGACTATATTTTTTACCTTGACATATTACATAATCAGGTGATACACACCAAGCAAATTAATCATTTAGCAAGCCAATATATATTTTTATATAAATCAATACATAGTTTTCAAAATATTATTCATGAGTATTGGTATGCAGTTTTCTAATTTTGTTTAAAATAAGAAATTATATACATACGATTCTTTAGATAACAAACTCCTACGTGCAAAAATTCTAGAAAAAAAAAGAAGAAGAATTTGGAGGAAGAAAAAGGGATTAAAAAAGAGAAGAAGGATTTTATGAACAGAATAGACAACTTGATATGGAAGAGGATAGATTGAGACGCTTAATAAGAAGAAAAAAAAAATGCATGTAGTTTTTTTTTTCGTAAATAGTCACTTTTCATGGGCGATCTCTTTGAGCATGTATAATATTTTTTTATTTTATTTTTGAAATTATAAAATTAATGAATTCTGTTGCTGGAAGGAGTGATATTTTTATTTAATTTTTGGATTTTTTTTAACAAGTGCTCCAGAGGAACCGTTCCACCCCAAATAGGGCCCGCCTTGCATGATTTTTGTTCATATCGATCCCATCCACGGATACGTAGGGGGTGACGTAATTGATGGGCCACTGCATTGTGTGGAGGCTGACAAAACCCTCAAAAGATATAGAATAATAGAAACAATGGCACCTTTTATCTGATCCACGCCCTTTTATCTCTCCCATACCTCACTTCTTTGAATATTTTTTTTTTTCGCACATGTTTTTTGCTAGTTTAGAAGTAATGAGAGGTGAAAATGGAGTGGTTGCTGACGAATGAGAAGAAAAAGATGTCGACATTACTCAATTGGAAGCCTTATGATGGGATCACGTATATGATATTTGATTCGCTGAAAAAAAATCATCAAAATATATTTTTAAAAAAAAGCCTATTCACAAAAATAAAATATTTAAAAAATAGTTTTGATATTTTTGAAAGATAAAAAAAATATTTCAGAATAATTTATATTTAGTTGAGCACCACTTTTTTTAAAAAAATATATAAATTATCTGTTATATTTTTAATAGAGAGAAATATTTTATCCATAAATTTTGGTGGCTTAAAAATAGTTTTAGAAAAAAATCTAATTTCCAACCGGTTCCTCGTAGGTTTTTTTTTTTCTTTTGGAAACTCTAATTAAATAAAAAGTTTTTTTTTATTTTTTTGTTGATAAATTTTTCTTTTTATTTTTTGCAAACCAAATGAATTCTGACAAATTCTCATGAGAGAGACAGAAGAACCTGCACTAGTCTTATTTTGGCCCATCAAATATAATAGTTATTATTGGTTGCAATATGAACTACATTATATATTAGAAAAATATAATCATGATACCACAAAAAAAAAATTATATTACTCACTAAGCAACAATAATTTTTACAATTTAATCAAGTAATTAACAAACAAAATAATCAAACAATTTAAGAGGCAACACAATTTTTTTAACATGAAAAATTTTTCAATGTAAAAAAAAAATTTATAGAACCTAGTCCAGCCAAAAACTTCCACTATTTAGAATAATGAGATTATAATATTTTTTTTCTAATTTAACTAGAAACTGCACAAATATTAATAAGATTTAAGTTTGGCAGATTTCAACAATAAATATTAAAATAGAGAAGGTATCTAAGCATTAATGTTTTAAATAGTTAACAAAGAAAAATTTTAAAAAATTCGTTCAATCTGTAGCTGTCAAAAATAATATACTAAAATTATAGTCAAATTATAATAAAATTGATCATGTAGACTCACGGACTCACCGGTTGGTTTCTTCGCCATTACCTCACCTACGTAAGCAGCGGTTTCCTTCTTATCCTATATTTTTTAAATTTAAATAAGATGAGTCCCACGTAAGGAGCTGTAAGGTAACTCTGCATGGCGGAAGACGTGACGTGCACCAGCCGCCAACTAGAAATTAAGCGGGAGCAGTTGGGTGTGTCACCCAAATGAAGATATTAAATATATATCTTGGATTTTCATGCCATGATTCGGAGATTCTTAGATCTATATTTAAGATACGCTACAAGTCAGCGCCGGCCCAATCCTTAGGCAACTGAGGCGGTCGTCTAAGGCCTCGGCCTAAAAAAGGCCCACCGCAGAAAATGCCTCAAAGACAAAATGAAAAAAAAAGGCTCCCTGTGAATTCGCCTTAGGCCGGCCCACTATAGGAAAGGCCTCAAAGACAAAACGGTTTTAGGCTCCCAAATATATTGGGCCGCTCCTGCTACAAGTATGTCCGATTTCGAGCATATCTTATTGGATATTTGCCAAAACAATTGTCACAATACTTTTCGTTTAAATTTCAGTAATACCATGATCTCATAAAAGTAGTCTTCTCTTGAAAGGATATATCAGTTGTTATATATCATTTATTTATTTTCTAGAATTAAAATATTTGGGAGTGAAATAATAATTATTATGGCAAAAATTATATTTTCATATTATATGCGATCAAATCTACCCAGCACCATGTTCTCACTACAAAAATGAAAAAAGGGTTAGGGAGTATGGCTACAAAGTCTTTGCATAATATGCATGTGATTTTTTTTTAAAAAAGAAAACATATTCAAGAAATACTTATGATCATATGTTGAAAATCTTGAGGCACATCAATTCCATATAAATTTTTTGTTTTTCTCTCTTTGATGTGGAGCCTAAAACGGATGGCGAGGTTTCATGCTTTTGAAGATCGACCAGCTAAAAAACCAAAAAAAAATGCTATTATTCTTGTTTTAAAATTTTTTTATGTAGTTGGAAATTTATTATCCTGTCACTCCTGCCCTTTAACCACTACAACAATATTTTTGAATTCAAAATATCCATAATAATTTAAATTGCAGTAATTATTTGTGAAAGTGACAAATCAAAATATCACTATTTTTTTAATGTTATCTAATATTATATTTGCTTGCAAAAACAAGTACAATAACCTTTGATTAAAACAATGTACAATAGCTGTCATCATTATCGTTATCATTATTAATATGATTTGCAAGCTATTGTTATCATTACCTAGTACGCTTGCTGAGTAAAAATTCTAATAAAAATTCAATTAACAAATAAATACATAAATATATAAGGTAAGGAAAATTTGCAGTTGACATTCATATACTTGCTTTTCCTACCAACGAGCATGAAATGGCAGTAAAATCTGTGCATGCGTACTACTTTTTTTCATACAAGGGCCTGAAGGAAGTGAGCCATACAATGGGGATAGCACTCTCCCAAGTATCCCTAACCCCTCAAACACTGATGAAGACAGCATTTGATCCTAGGTTGCTTGATCCAATTGCCAAGGACCCACTTCTTAATCATAGCAGGTAGCAAAGCATATAATGGGCAAAGCTATCAAATATGCTCAGATTTTTCCAAACATTTATACAAACTAACTCGAGCCTTCCGAGTTGAGAATATTAGGAATTGTCATAGGATTGTTCATCCCCATAATAGAATGAGACCATTGTGACCTGTAGAGCTCTAGCAAATGCTTGTTGCTTCTATAGACAGAGGATCATAGATTCAGTTGGCAACAAGTCACCATATGTGCATACATGCACACAGAGTAATATACAAGGTTGTAGTGGTGCCACTTAGACCTTTCAAAAACAACACACAACTAAGCTATCAGAATTTCAGAACAAACCTAACAATACAAATACAAGAAAATTGTGCCCCATTCTTCAAAAAATGTCTCATGCATCTAAGGTCAGGGAGTCCTCTTTAATTTTAAGCAGAGATAATATCCTCGTTCTCCTTGATGTGCAATGCCCACTGAAAAAGTTATTGGAGCAGGCTGAACTTTAAAAGGCATACTACAACTCATTTATAGGTAAATCTGAAAATCTAGAATAGTGGCACAATGTCGATAACTACAAGTTTTCTCAATAAGCAGACCTAAGAAGAAGCAGAAGATATGGTCATTTTGAAATTGTCCTCTCTCTCTCTCTGGCTTGCGCGCACACGCACAATTGTGGAAAATCATGATTTTTGCTGGAAATTGGACCCGGGGGCGACCGTCGGCTGGAAGGGGGAGGCTCCGGTGCCTGAGTGGCGGACGGCGGCTTGTCGGCGAGCTGCATCTTCCCAGAGGCCTGCAAGAAGCCGGTGGCCGGGCAGTCCGGCACCGGCCCTCCGATGCTTAAGTCAGCAAGAAGTCTATATGAGGAAGGAGGGGGGGAGCGAGAGAGAGATTAGAGCCAGAGGGGAGAGCCCCCCTTTAGGTGGAGGAATACTCCTTTTATAGGAGGGGCTAGTTCACCTGTGATGTGACAGAACCTGTCGTACGATCAATCTTTTAATGCCCGATCATGTAAGTCAATGCCATCATTGCAGGAGATTAGGCCGGAGCCCAAGTCGTCATGGAGCCATGCCGTCATGTGAGTTTGCCGTGAAAGGCTTGGTGTCCGTAGGCGATGGAAGCCATACGCCTTAATTGTTGAGTAAGCTGAGGGCCTGCAAATGCCATGCGCTTTGATTGTCGAGTGAAACGGGAGTCTGCACGACTCGTATTCATCGGCTGTTGGTGAAGTCAACACGTAATCTCCCGACTAAGCTGCGGGAGGATGTGGCCTCAGGATGTGGTTTGGGCGTTCTTG
Source organism: Phoenix dactylifera (assembly GCF_051530095.1). Lineage (NCBI taxonomy): Eukaryota > Viridiplantae > Streptophyta > Magnoliopsida > Arecales > Arecaceae > Phoenix > Phoenix dactylifera. The sequence goes on along the minus strand of NC_143196.1, from coordinate 4,362,381 downwards.
GGTTGGCCAGGCTAAGTATTGCTTGGTCGGTCCCCGCCCAGAGGGTCCGCTCGACTGGCCCCTCCTCAGAGGAACACGCTCAGCCGGCTCCTGCTCGGAGGAACGCGCTCGGGTGGTTCCCGCTCGGTGGGAGGCGCTCGGCCGGCTCCTGCTCGGAGGCATGCGCTCAGGCGGTTCCCGCTCGGAGGGAGGCGCTCGGCCGGCTCCTACGCGGGGGTTTGCCTGCTCGGCTGGCCTCTGCTCGGCGGAACTCGCTCCTGCTCGGGGAAGGCGCTCGGCCGAGGACGCGGCAACACTTTTTCCCCAACACTACCTCCCGACTTCCGAGCTCGAGCTACTCGGGAGTTCGAGCGCGGGAAGTAGTTTCGACCGTGTTAATTGTGGCTTAGGGGGATTTTCGAATTTCCGCGCGCTCCAAGGCGCTAATAATGGGCAGTCGCTTCGTCAGCCCCTTTTCGCTTCTCGAAGCGTCCTCGCGTCGTGGGCTCATGATGAGACCACACGATCCGACGCGACGCTCCCGTACTCGAGGTGCCGGTTCGGGTTGAATGCGGTGTCTTAATTGCTAGGGTTGGCACGTGTCACGATCTGATCGGCGAGCAGCGTTCCGTCCCGCAGATCCGGGCCGTTGGAGGGGTGTATATATATAAGTCCCTCTCGGGCCACCTCCCACCTCCTTTCTTCTTCCTCCTACTTTCTTCTCAGTCCGGAGTAACCGATTCTCGGCGAACTTCTGACAGGTTCTTTTCTTCTTTTTTCTTTTTTCGTCTGGAGTCTCCTTCCTTCTTTCCCTCCTTTCCAATGGGTTCTGGTCCAAATGACGTTGCGTCCGTCATGAGCGAGGTGGAGGTGGAAATGGTCGAAGAGTGGTTCTTCCCTCTTCACGGGTTCCGTTTGGAACCCGCCGGGTTGGGGGACCGTGTTACGAATCCCCCGGTAGGCCGGATCGGAGTGTATTTGGAGGCACTCTGGGCCGGCCTACGGTTCCCGCTTCATGGGTTTGTGAACGAGCTGCTCGCGGAGTACCAGTTAGTCCCGGCGCAGCTCGCTCCAAACGTATGGAGGACCATCATCGGGTTCCTATCGCTATGTCTGGCGTACGGGATCCCGTCCTCTGTGAACGTCTTCCGGCGACTTTTTATGTTAAAGTCGAATCCGGGAGACGGGGAGTGGCTCTACATCGCCCTTCGGGCGGGTCGGCCACTCTTCCAGGGCGCTCCGTCGTCCATCCATGACTGGAAGAAGAAATTCCTCTTTTTGGGCTCGGAGCGAACATGGGGGTTTGACCCTAGGTGGAGGCCGAGCCGACTCAGCAGTGCCAATAAAATTCCCAAGCTTACTGCGCGCGAGCAGGGGATCCTCGACGACATTCGCAGCCTCGGGGACGGTATCCTCCTAAGCGGCCTCATAAGCGAGGACGCTTTAGTGAATGTAGGCCTGAGCTCGGCGCGCCCTCAGGGTAAGGGTAATAGTAGGAAGTTTATTTTTTCCTCTCTCCTCTTTTTGTCTAACACATTCTGCTCGTCCTTGCAGACATCGCAAAGATGGTGACAAAGAGCGAGGTCATATATGCTCGGTTCCGTAAGAGGGCCGCCGAGCTCTCGGGGGAGCCGCTGGAGCCGAAGAAAAAGGCGAAGATCGCCGCTCCCCGAGTCGGCCCTTCCGAAGGCGCGAGGGGAGGTCGAAGCTCCGATCCCGGAGGCTCGGGGAGTGAGGTCTTGGCGCTGGCGTGCCCTGCGCCTATTTCACAAGTACCGGACCGGCCTTCAACCCGGCCCGGGGGCTCGGCATCCGAGCCGAGCAGCAGCAGAAGGGCTGCGAGGCCGCCTTCCCCGGTGGCGGCGAGGCCCGGCTCTCCCGCCCCGCCAGAGGAGGAAGAACGAGGGGAGCGGACCTACACCGTCGAGTGGAGGCTATCCGAGGGCGACTCCGCCCTCGAAAACATCGAGACGGCGCGGCAACTCTTCCGTGTCGCAATCCTTCCCGCCGATAGGGCGAAGATTCAGGCTATGAGCCTGAATCAATTTCTGGATTCGGCCCGCCTCTCGGCCGTTCGGATAAGTTTTTCTTTAGCGACTCCTTGTACCTAGCCCTTTACTTGTCCTTGACCTGACCCCTGTTTCGCTTACAGCATCTCCTCGAGGTCGACACCCTGATCACTCTGGGTGCCGATTACAAGGAACGGGCTCGCCGGTGCATGCGAGCCCAAGAAGAGGCCGAGAAGAGAGCACGAGAACTAGGGCTCCAAAAGGAGGAGCTCTTGCTTAGAGTGGGTGCTGCCGAGGATGAAGCCAAGCTCCTGACGATGGGGCTTGACGAGGAGAAGGCTGCCCATTCTTTGGCCAGGTCGGAGCTGCGGGCCTCCGAGGCTCGCCTGGCCGAGGCGCGGTCCTTGCTCGCCGTGCGTGAGCAAGCAATAAGAGAGGCGGAGCTCAAGATCAAGGAGCTCCAGGCTCAACTCGGAGCCCGGGAGGAGGAGGCCCAGAAGCGGGCCTTCGACGCTGTCCGGCTCTTCAAAGAGTCGGATGAGTTTCAAGAGCTGCTGGAGGAGGAAGCCGTGAACGGCCTTGTCCAAGGGTTCGACGACTTCCGCAACCAGCCGCGCCAGCTCTGCCCCGAGTTCGACCTGGATCTACTGCAGCCCGGAGCTGGAGTCGAGGGCCTCGGGTCAGAGCCTGCCGAGGCGACCCCGGAGGTCCGCGGAGAAGAAGCGGCTCGGGAATCCATCCCCGAGATTGCGCCTGAAGGCAACGAGGTCGGCGAGCCCGGAGCTACCGCCGAGAGGGCCGAGGCCGAGGGCGCTGGAGTCGAGCCTGGGGAGATCCCGGTTGAAGATGCCGCGCACACCGCGCCCTGACTTGTAATAATAATTTTTTCCTTTTTGTAATTCGGGGTCGGTCCGCGCCTGTCGCACGGCCGATCCCCAATTTTGTACTTGGCCTCTGGGTCTTTTTTAATGAATATACTTCTTCCAACATGTTTCTTTTGCTTCTTAGACGTTTTAGTCTAAGCCACTAAGGCATTTTAGATCGGACTCGGACTTGCCGAGCTCCTGAGATGTTTCACAATCGTAGCTAGGGAGCGCCTTGCTCTAATCACCGAGCCCCGAGCTCAGGATCAAACCTTAGTGAGCGGCTATAGAACCGAGCTAAGGTTTAAGTAGACGCGTTCGGCCGAACTTCAGGCCGGAGACCCCGATATCAGTCGAGGCATTCATAAGAATATGAAGATGTACGGAGCATGTGTATCGAACAGAGCGGGCGCTATCAGGTCGTACCTTTTCGGGGCCATGTGCCCCGTGCCGCGAATGTTCATAGAGGGCGTCCCCGAGCTTAATCCGGGACACGATGGCGTAGCTTTTGAGCTCGCGCACGGAGCGACCACAGGATTCAGGACACCTGGATCGCTTGAATCTGACACCGGGACCAAAGTGTTGATGGCCGGCAAGGATGAACTGAGCCCGAAGGCTGACGGAGAGACGAGCTCGATGGTCGATGGGGATCGAGCCGAGCTCGATAGGTGATGGAGATCGAGCCGAGCTCGATGGTCGATGGAGATCGAGCCGAGCTCGATGCCTGATGGAGATCGAGCCGAGCTCGATGGTCGATGGAGATCGAGCCGAGCTCGATGCCTGATGGAGATCGAGCCGAGCTCGATGGTCGATGGAGATCGAGCCGAGCTCGATGCCTGATGGGGATCGAGCCGAGCTCGATGGTCGATGGGGATCGAGCCGAGCTCGATCGTCGATGGGGATCAAGCCGAGCTCGATGCCTGATGGAGATCGAGCCGAGCTCGATGGTCGATGGAGATCGAGCCGAGCTCGATGCCTGATGGAGATCGAGCCGAGCTCGATGGTCGATGGAGATCGAGCCGAGCTCGATGGTCGATGGAGATCGAGCCGAGCTCGATGCCTGATGGAGATCGAGCCGAGCTCGATGGTCGATGGAGATCGAGCCGAGCTCGATGGTCGATGGGGATCGAGCCGAGCTCGATGCCTGATGGGGATCGAGCCGAGCTCGATGGTCGATGGAGATCGAGCCGAGCTCGATGCCTGATGGAGATCGAGCCGAGATCGATGGTCGATGGAGATCGAGCCGAGCTCGATGGTCGATGGAGATCGAGCCGAGCTCGATGCCTGATGGAGATCGAGCCGAGCTCGATGGTCGATGGAGATCGAGCCGAGCTCGATGCCTGATGGAGATCGAGCCGAGCTCGATGGTCGATGGAGATCGAGCCGAGCTCGATGCCTGATGGAGATCGAGCCGAGCTCAATGGTCGATGGAGATCGAGCCGAGCTCGTTGGTCAACGGGGATCGATGGAGGCATCGGCGTTTCGAGTTTCTCGCTGCGGCGCCCGGCTTTGCCCGACTCTATTTGCATCCGAGCAGGGTCGTATATACGAGCTGAGCCGGGTCATCTGGGAGTATGTGGACACCAGGAGAAATTTAGCAGAGTTAAAATAACTGCAAATAAGATTTACAAAGGGCGTGGAGGACCCTTCGGGGCATTATTGGTAGTACACCCGAAGGTTTTTGGAGCTCCAACTCCGTGGAATGGGAGTCCCGTCAAGAGATTTTAGCTTGTAAGCTCCGGGTCGCTGGACACGTGCGATCCGGTAGGGTCCTTCCCAATTCGGGGCCAACTTCCCTTGCTCGGTCGGCTGGGAGGCTTCCGCCTTTCTGAGAACAAGGTCCCCCTCTTTGAAGGATTTGATCTTGACTCTGGCGTTGTAGTACTGCGCCGTCCTTTGCTGGTACTTTGCCATGCGAACTCGGGCGGCTTCTCTTACTTCCTCGACTAAGTCAAGATTATTTCTGAGCTGCGACGAGCTGGAGCTGGCGTCAAAATGTTCTACCCTCGAAGAAGGGAGTCCGATCTCCAGAGGAATGACGGCTTCTGTCCCGTACGTCAAATTGAAGGGAGTTTCGCCAGTGGGCACCCGGAACGTGGTCCGGTAGGCCCAGAGGACGTGGTACAGGTCTTCGACCCACTGTCCTTTGGACCGATCGAGCCTGGCCTTGAGCCCCTGCAAGATGGTTCGATTTGTTACCTCGGTTTCTCCATTTTTTTGTGGATGTGCAACCGAGGTGAAGCGATGGTCGATGCCAAGTTCGGAGCAGAATTCCCTAAAACGGGCGTTGTCGAACTGGCGACCGTTATCTGATATAAGGATGCGGGGGAGCCCGAACCTACAAATGATCGACTTCCAGACGAAGTCCCGCATCTTCTGCTCGGTGATCCGGGCAAGCGGCTCGGCCTCCACCCACTTCGTAAAATAGTCGATGGTGACAACTATAAACTTCCTTTGTCCGGTCGCCAAAGGGAACGGTCCCAAGATGTCGATTCCCCACTGGGCAAATGGCCAGGGGGAACTGATCGAGGTTAGCAGGGCCGAGGGTCGTCGTTGGATGTTGGCGTTCCTCTGACACCGGTCGCACCTCTGGACGAAGCCCAGGGTATCCTTCTGGAGCGTCGGCCTGTAGTATCCTTGGCGCAGAATCTTGTGTGCCAATGCTCGTCCCCCCATATGGCTTCCACAAATTCCCTCGTGGACTTCGCGCATTGCATATTCCGCCTCGGACGGACGGAGGCACCTGAGGAGGGGAGAGGTAAAAGATCTCCGATAGAGTTTACCTTCGTACAATGTGTACCGGGCGGCCAAGCGCTTGACCCGGCGAGCCTCGCGTTCGTCGCTGGGGAGGACTTCATCTCGCAAATAGTTGACGAGCTCATCCATCCAGCTCGGCTCAATCTCGATGCAAAGGGCCGGCTCGGGCTCCTCCGTGCTGGGTCTTTGTAGGTACTCCAGCGTTGCTGCCTTCGGAAGTTCGCTCATGCGGGAGGACGCCAGCTTCGATAGTTGATCTGCTCTGAAGTTCACCGTTCTGGCGATGTGTTGGATGTGGAAGGAGTTCAGAGCCGAGGCGAGATCCCGCACCTTCCGAAAATATTCCTGTATAGTGGGCTCTCTGGCCTCAAAATCACCCAAGATTTGGTTCACGACCAACTGGGAGTCACTGAAGGCCCTTAGGTCCTTCACTCCCAGCTCGTTGGCCAACTTGAGCCCAGCGACAAGTGCTTCATACTCTGCTGCATTGTTGGAGGTGGGGAATTCGAAGCGCAAGGCCTGCTCGGCGACCACTCCATCTGGACTGGTGAGGACGAGGCCTGCTCTGCTACCCCCCGAGTTCGAAGAGCCGTCAACATGCAAGGTCCATGTCGGCTCGGAATCTGCTCCGCCGGCGCTGGCTCGAGCTCAGGCTCGTCCGGCACGGTGCACTCGACTATGAAGTCGGCGAGTGCCTGTGCCTTGATCGCCTGCCTGGGTCGATACTCGAGGTCGAACTCCCCAAGCTCGATAGCCCACTTGGTGACTCGTCCGGCTCGATCTGATCGCTGCAGGATCTGCTTCACCGGTTGGTCGGTCAGCACGACCACCGTGTGAGCTTGAAAATAGGGCCGAAGCCTCCGGGCTGAGACGACCAAGGCGTAGGCGGTCTTCTCCAGCTTGGAATATCGGGTCTCAGCACCCCTCAAGACCCGGCTTG